>NC_053397.1:152363545-152688973 GCF_905171765.1 Bufo bufo | reverse complement strand
TTCATAGGGCTTCCGGCCAGTCATTCAAGTGGCTCCAAGGGTGGGTTCCTGCACCCACAAACGCCAGGTACACAATTGTCCAGCCAGGGCACAGTTCTGGAGGATGACTAGGTGGAGGATGAGGAGGAGGAGATGGAGGAGGAGGAACCGTGTTCACAGCAGGGTGGCACCCAAACAAGCTCATGGCCCTCACTGGTGCTTGGCTGGGGGTATACAGAGGACACAGACGATACACCTCCCACAGAGGACAGCTTTTCGTTGCCTCTGGGCAGCCTAGCACACATGAGCGATTACATGCTGCAGTGTCTCCGCAACAACCGCCGAGTTGGCCACAATCTAACTTGTGCTGATTACTGGGTGGCCATCCCCATTACAAGGACAACGTACCGTCCTTAATTCCGTCACTGGAGCGTGATCATAAGATGCGCAAGTAAAAGCGCATGCTGGTAGACGCGCTGCTGGTGGCATTCCCACCTGACAGCGGGGGCACAGTGGAAGCACAAACCAAAGGCAGAGGAGGAGGAAGAGGTCACAACGCAGCTGGGGCACCGCCAGCATCTCAGAAGGCAGGGTTAGCATGGCCAAAATGTGGAAAAGCTTTGTCAGCACGCCACAACAACCAGCACCACCAGCTGATATGGAACATCTTAGCAGGAGGCAGCATTTCACCAACATGGTGGAGCAGAATGTGTGCACACGCCTACACATACTGAATGACGGGTCTGCCCCCTTCAACTTCTGGGTCTCCAAATTGGGCACATGGCCTGAACTTGCCCTTTACGCCTTGGAAGTGCTGGCCTGCCCTGCAGCCAGTGTATTGTCTGAACATGTGTTTAGAATGGCAGGGGGCGTTATCACAGACAAGCGCAGCCGCCTGTCCACAGCCAATGTGGACAAGCTCACCTTCATTAAAATGAACCAGGCATGGATCCCACAGGATTTGTCCGTACCTTGTGCAAAATAGACATGTATACCGGCCTTACCCAGCCATTGTTATACTACAGCGCAATTGCTCATTGTTGTACTTTGGATATTTCCCACTCTTTTGAAATGTACCCTAATAAAATAAAATAAAATTGTAAAAAATAATTAAAACCTAAAACCAGTGTTTGCTACCTCGTCCTCCTCTACCGCCGCTTCCACCTACACCGCTACGTCCACCGCCTCCTCAAACTCCTACTCCATATGGAACTCCACCTCATAAATAAAGTTTATTTTTTTTATTTGTACGTATTTTATTTTATGTCATTTCACTAATTTGTCTGTTACATATTCGGGTGAAATTCACAACTTTTTGGGTGTGATATACCCCGGATGTACCTAGTAGATAGGTAACATTTCACTTATTTGTCTGTTACATATTCGGGTGAAATTCACTCATTTTTGGGTGTGATATACCCCGGCTGTACCTAGTAGACAGGTAAAAACATTTCACTAATTTGTATGTTACATTTTCGAGTGAAATTCACAAATTTTGGGCTGTGATATACCCCTGCTCTACCTAGTAGACAAATTTTTCTGTTACATTCTTGGGTGACATTTTACCATTTTTGCCGTGAATAAACCCCTGCTCTGCATAGGTGACAGGGACCGAAATTTTTAAAAATCATCTGTTCCATTGGTGGGTGACATTAATCCATTTCTGGCAATGAAAAACCCCTGCTCTGCATAGGTGACAGGGAATTAAATTCGTCTTTAATTGGCCCTTTCATTCGATCCTTCTGCTTTATGAGGCTACTTTAACACTAGCGTTCGGGGCTCCGCTTGTGAGCTCCGTTTGAAGGGGCTCACAAGCGGCCCCGAACGCATCCGTACAGCCCTAATGCATTCTGAGTGGATGCGGATCCGCTCAGAATGCATCAGTCTGGCAGCGTTCAGCCTCCGCTCCGCTCAGCAAGCGGACACCCGAACGCTGCTTGCAGCGTTCGGGTGTCCGCCTGGCCGTGCGGAGGCAAACGGATCCGTCCAGACTTACAATGTAAGTCAATGGGGACGGATCCGTTTGAAGATGACACAATATGGCTCAATTTTCAAACGGATCCGTCCCCATTGACTTTCAATGTAAAGTCTGGACGGATCCGTCTGAACTACTTTCACACTTAGAATTTTTTCTAAACTATAATGCAGACGGTTCCATTCTGAACGGATCCAAACGTCTGCATTATAGGAGAGGATCCGTCTGTGCAGACACCAGACGGATCCTCTCTGAACGCAAGTGTGAAAGTAGCCTGAACTTGTCCCACATTTCAGCTCGATCACACTGCAGCCATTGACCTCTGCAAAAATACAACCTATTTAGGCCTATTGCACACGACCGTATGGCTTTTTCAGTATTTTGCAGTCCGTTTTTCACGGATCCGTTGTTCCGTTTTTTGTTTCCGTTGTGTTTCCGTTTTTCCGTTCCGTTTTTCCTTATGGCATATACAGTATACAGTAATTACATAGATAAAATTGGGCTGGGCATAACATTTTCAATAGATGGTTCAGCAAAGAACGGAAACGGAAGACATACGGATGCATTTCCGTATGTGTTCCGTTTTTTTTGCGGACCCATTGACTTGAATGGAGCCACGGACCGTGATTTGCGGGCAATAATAGGACATGTTCTATGTTAAAACGGAACGGAAAAACGGAAATACGGAAACGGAATGCATACGGAGTACATTCCGTTTTTTTTGCGGAACCATTGAAATGAATGGTTCCGTATACGGACCGTATACGGAACGCAAAAAACAGCCAGTAAACAGGGGAAAAAAACGGCCGTGTGCAGGAGGCCTTACTTGGACAAGAAGCTTCAGGCAAGTTTGTATCAAAGTGACTAAGCAAGATATACTCTGCAATATACTATGTGAGAATTTCAAATATATTACATGCACACATGCATATGGAGCAGCCATTGTGCAAACAGGTGCACAATTCTAACTATATTGTTATATTGTACTGGAACAACATACTACAATAATAGCCTAGTCTGTGATGGCTACAAATCTTAAAAAATGGCAAAACTGCAGGAATGTGGCAACAAATTTTAGCACACAAATTAAATTGTGGATTATATACGTATAGCATTTCCCATCTCGTTATACAAACTCTAGCCTTTCTCAATAATCACAAATGATTCAAATGTGTGAGATTATACAGATTTTATTTTGTAGAACTATCATTTTTCTGTAGTGATAAATATTGCTATGATTATAACATGTATCGCTATATTGGCGGTAAGCTGTTCAGGACACAGGATAGGGACAGGTGTAAAATATGTAAAGACCATTGATCTTTGTGTTTGGTGTCAGTGCTAGAGATGGCCTTGTGGTTCGCCTGGCGGTCGTTTCGCGGCAAACTTTGCGCATTCGCAATTCGACCAAACATGCGAACATATGGGGATGTCCGCCGGCGCCATATTCTTTTGCATTGCGCCAAACTTTGACCCATGACACATCCATCAGGTGGGACAGGACAGCCAATTGAGACGTTTCAGCACATGGACACACCCCCACCCTATCACAGAACCCGATCTGGCAGCCATTTTACATTCTGTGTTTTGCCAGTGTAGGTAGAGGTTGCTTTGTGGAGCAGGGACAGGCTGTTAGGGACACCAAATACTAGCTAATAGGGCCACAAAAGTCCTTTAAAGAACTGGTATAGGTGTGCTATCGATAGGTGTGATATACTGAGGGGTGTGATATACCTATAATATACTTTCTAACATAGAATATATATAGTGCATTTGTATTGTGCAGCAGTTGTGTGCAGTTCTGCTGCAATACCGCAGCTATATAGAGGGACAGGAGCTATTGGAACAACTATTTGCAACGGGTGTGATATACCTGTTGCCCCCCAAAAAACTGATTGAGAGGTGTGATATACCTGCTTCCACAAAATACTTATTAAGGGGATTGATATACCAGTTTCCACCAAATATTGATTGAGGCCTGCGATATACCTGCTTCCACAAAGTACTGATTAAGGGGATTGATATACCTGCTTCCACCAAATATTGATTGATGCCTGCAAGATACCTGCTTCCACAAAATACTGATTAAGGGTTTTGATATACCTGTGTCACGAGGGTATCAAGAGCCACGTCTGACTCCGTTATACCCGGGGTCAGGAGGTCGCAGCGGGTGGCTGCGCGCTCTATATCTAAAGATCACGTTGTTTCTTAGTGATTGTTTTCTGTGTTTGCCTTGCTATCCTTTTTGTCTCAATCAGGGATCCGTAGCTTCTCCTCCTCAGCTGTTTCTTGTCTGCCACTCCCAACCTCCTTATATTCTCCCCTCACACTTCTCTAGTTGCCAGTTATAGAGCTTCCTGCCTGGACATCTATACTGACCCACTGGAGTTGTGATTCCTGGTTGTCGTTCCAGAGTGCTACCCTCCGGATCCCTGTTGGGCTTCTTGTTGTCTCCTGTTGTCGCCCACCTGGGATTATATGTTGAGTTTGTATTGTCTGTCCTTCCCTTGGTGTTTACCTTTAGAGCTAGTGGTGCGGGCTAGTGTTCCCACCGCCCTGTTCACTATCTAGGGCTCAGCTTAGGGAAAGCCAGGGCTTTAGGCACGTGATCGGCGTACGGGTGAGGAACCCGTCTAGGGACGTCAGGGCAGCCAGGTGCCAGCCGCTAGGTGAGTCAGGGGTCACCACCTTCACTCTCACTTGGGCAGGGCCTTCCTTGTTCCCTCCCTCTGTGTCACGTATGTGATAGTCACGCCGACCGTGATATTATAACTGGCCTTTACTTTTTGAGAAAAAAAAATAAAAAATTATTTTTGTTGTTTTTTTTTCTCTACTTAGAATCCAATATGGATCCTATTGCTGCCTTGGCAAAACAGCTTCAAGGCCTGTCTTTGGAGGTGGCAGGATTGAAGGCGTCTGTCCTCCAACAACAGCAGCAAATGCAGCAGACCGCACCCCCAGGAGTTGCTATGGGTAACCAAGTTGTTACAGAACCCAAGGTTGTTCTTCCTGACAGATTTTCTGGGGGAAGGGACAAATTTGCGACGTTCCGTGAGGCCTGCAAATTATACTTTAAGTTGCGCCCTTACTCCTCAGGTAATGAAGAACAGCGGGTTGGGATTGTCATTTCCCTGCTTCAGGGGGACCCACAATCCTGGGCGTTCTCGTTACCCCCTGGTTCCCAGGCTCTCCGGTCAGTGGAGAGATTTTTTGGGGCTTTGGGTCTCATATATGATGACCCTGACCGAGTCGCCCTGGCTGAGTCGAAGTTACGGAGACTCCTACAGGGAGATCGGTCAGCAGAGGAATATTGCTCAGAGTTCCGTAGGTGGGCTACGGATACTCAGTGGAACGACCCGGCTCTCAGGAGTCAGTTCTGCTCTGGGTTATCTGAAAGGGTTAAGGATGCACTGGCGCTGTATGAGACCCCCCTTTCCCTTGATGCTGTTATGTCCCTCTCTATCAGAATAGATAGGCGTCTTAGGGAGAGATCGAAAATTCCTGAGCAATTGGTTACCTCTCCCAAGCAACAATTAATCTGTACTGACTTAGATGAGCCTATGCAGCTAGGCGGAACTTCTCGTCAGGTCCGTCCTCCTGAGGTTCGCCGTAGGGGGGGGGCTTGTTTTTTCTGTGGGGGGAAGGGTCATTTCATTAATGTCTGTCCCTCCTTTCTCAAAAACAAAAGACCGTCGGAAAACTACTAACCCCAGGCTGTGCGGAGGATGTCAGCCGGGGGGTATACGTTTCCTCCATACGAACATCTCAATTTGTGTTACCAGCGGTTATTGTTTTTGGTGTTAAGACGGAGTCTATTTCTTTTTTTCTAGACAGTGGAGCAGGGGTAAATTTGATAGATGCCCATTTTGCCCGCACTATGGGTTTGTCTCTCTGTACGCTGCAGAGACCTATTCCCGTATTCGCTATAGATTCGGCTCCTCTGTCTCAGAGAAACCTCACCCACATTGTTCATAATTTACACCTTCGGGTAGGGGACCACCATAATGAGTGTCTTTCATGTTACGTTCTGGAGGGCCTTCCCTCTCCTGTGGTATTGGGTCTTCCCTGGTTGGTAGCGCACAATCCAGTGGTGGATTGGCAGGCCAGGGAGATATTGGAGTGGAGTGAGCATTGCAGAGAGAATTGCTTAAATAACAATTGCTTAATCGCCTCCATAGCTTCCCTACCTACATTTATTTCGGACTTTGAGGACGTTTTTTCTGAAAAGGGTTGTCAGAAGCTACCACCTCATCGTCCTTATGATTGCCCGGTTAACCTGATTCCCGGTGCAAAATTACCCAAGTCCAGGTTGTATAATCTTTCGGGTCCCGAGAGACAAGCCATGAAAGATTATATCTCCGAGAGTCTGGCTAAGGGACACATCAGACCCTCTTCTTCACCCGTGGCTGCAGGGTTTTTCTTTGTTAAAAAGAAAGATGGGGGCCTGCGTCCTTGCCTAGATTTCCGTGAGCTAAACCAGATAACCATCCGAGACCCATACCCTCTTCCTCTCATTCCTGACCTTTTTAATCAGATTGCGGGTGCTAGGTGGTTCTCCAAACTTGATCTTAGGGGGGCCTACAATCTGATTCGTATCAGGGAAGGGGATGAGTGGAAGACAGCTTTTAACACCCCTGAGGGGCATTATGAAAATCTAGTTATGCCTTTCGGTCTGACCAATGCCCCCGCTGTCTTCCAACATTTCGTTAATGATATTTTTAGTCATCTCATCGGCAGGTTTGTAGTCATATACCTAGATGATATCTTAATTTATTCGGCTGATCTGAAAACACATGAGGTGCATGTCAGGCAAGTACTGCAGGTCCTACGGACGAATAAATTATATGCGAAAATTGAAAAATGTGTCTTCGCCGTTCAGGAAATACAGTTCCTGGGATATCTATTATCTGCTTCAGGTTTCCGTATGGATCCTGGGAAGGTCCAGGCAATTTTAGATTGGGATCTTCCTGAGAACCTTAAAGCCCTACAACGGTTTTTGGGTTTCGCAAATTTCTATAGAAAGTTCATTAAAAATTATTCAGTGATCGTTAAACCCCTTACCGACATGACTAGGAAGGGGACTGATTTTTCTAAATGGTCTGACGCCGCTAAAAATGCTTTTTCCTCTCTAAAAGAGAGGTTTACCTCGGCACCTGTTCTAATTCAACCTGATGTCTCCCAGCCTTTTATTGTTGAGGTAGATGCGTCAGAGGTGGGAGTAGGGGCTGTATTGTCTCAGGGTCTGTCTCCTGGCAAATGGCGCCCTTGCGCTTTCTTTTCCAAAAAATTATCTTCTGCAGAGAAGAACTATGATGTTGGAAATAGGGAACTGTTGGCGATTAAGCTGGCGCTTGAAGAGTGGCGTCACTTCTTAGAGGGAGCAATCCACCCCGTCACGGTGATTACGGATCACAAAAACCTTCTGTACCTAGAATCGGCTAAGCGTCTCACCCCTAGACAAGCTAGGTGGTCGCTATTCTTTACCAGATTTAACTTTGTAATCACCTATCGTCCTGGGGCAAAAAATACCAAGGCAGACGCGTTATCTCGTAGTTTCCCTGGAGGGGGTAATACTAGTGATCCGGTACCTATTTTACAAAGAGGAGTGGTTGTCTCTGCTGTACACTCTGTTCTAGAGGGAAAGGTGTTAGAGGCCCAGGGGGAAGCCCCGACCTCTTGCCCCTCAGAGAAATTGTTTGTACCGTTAAACCTGCGTCTTGAATTATTAAAAGAACATCATAATTCGGCACTTGCTGGGCACCCGGGTAGTAAAGCAACCTTGGAGCTATTATCTCGTCGTTTTTGGTGGCCAAGGTTGCGTCAGGATGTAATGGATTTCGTGTCTACTTGCTCTACTTGTGCACGCGCGAAAGTCTCTCATACACGTCCAGCAGGGTCTTTATTGCCTCTTTTTATCCCCAATAGGCCATGGACACATCTGTCAATGGATTTCATCACTGACTTACCGTTGTCTGCGGGTAAAACAGTTATTTTGGTAGTAGTAGACAGGTTTAGCAAAATGGTACACTTTATTGCGCTACCCGCACTTCCTAATGCTAAAACTCTTGCTCAGGTGTTTATCAGTGAAATCGTGAAGCTTCACGGGGTCCCTTCCGATGTGGTTTCGGATCGGGGAACCCAGTTTATTTCTAAGTTTTGGAAAGCTTTTTGTTCCCGTTTGGGGGTACACTTGTCCTTTTCCTCAGCTTTCCATCCTCAGTCGAATGGACAGACTGAGCGTACCAACCAAAACCTAGAAACATATTTAAGGTGTTTTGTGTCTGAAAACCAAGAGTTGTGGTCATCATATTTACCGTTAGCTGAGTTTGCCATAAATAATCATTATCAGGAGTCCACTGGCAAGTCACCATTCCTTGGTGCATACGGTTTTCATCCCCAATTTTGTACTTTCAAAGAGGGGGGGTCTTCTGGGGTTCCCGAAGAGGAAAGGTTTTCTTCATCTCTTTCTTCGGTATGGCAGAAGGTGCAAGTTAACTTGAAAAAGATGAGTGGTAAATATAAATGCATGGCCGATAAGAAACGGTCGCCAGGTCCGGACCTAGGGGTGAATGACTATGTGTGGTTGTCTACTAGGAATATTAAGTTGAAGGTTCCCTCTTGGAAACTGGGCCCTAGGTTCATTGGTCCTTATAAAATAGTAGCCGTTATTAACCCTGTGGCTTTTCGCCTGGAGCTACCTCAGACTTTTAAGATCCATAACGTCTTCCATAAATCGTTACTCAAGAAGTATGTTCCACCTCTAGAACCATCACCACTGCCACCTCCTCCTGTTATTGTGGATGGTAATCTGGAGTTTCAAATAGCCAGAATTGTTGATTCTCGTCGGGTCCGCAGCTCTCTTCAGTATCTGGTGCATTGGAGGGGTTACGGTCCCGAGGAAAGAATGTGGGTTCCAGCGTCAGAGGTAAACGCCAACAGGTTAATTCAGGCTTTCCATACCTCTCATCCGGAGAGACCTGGTCCTGAGTGTCCGGAGGCCCCTCGTGAAAGGGGGGGTACTGTCACGAGGGTATCAAGAGCCACGTCTGACTCCGTTATACCCGGGGTCAGGAGGTCGCAGCGGGTGGCTGCGTGCTCTATATCTAAAGATCACGTTGTTTCTTAGTGATTGTTTTCTGTGTTTGCCTTGCTATCCTTTTTGTCTCAATCAGGGATCCGTAGCTTCTCCTCCTCAGCTGTTTCTTGTCTGCCACTCCCAACCTCCTTATATTCTCCCCTCACACTTCTCTAGTTGCCAGTTATAGAGCTTCCTGCCTGGACATCTATACTGACCCACTGGAGTTGTGAATCCTGGTTGTCGTTCCAGAGTGCTACCCTCCGGATCCCTGTTGGGCTTCTTGTTGTCTCCTGTTGTCGCCCACCTGGGATTATATGTTGAGTTTGTATTGTCTGTCCTTCCCTTGGTGTTTTCCTTTAGAGCTAGTGGTGCGGGCTAGTGTTCCCACCGCCCTGTTCACTATCTAGGGCTCAGCTTAGGGAAAGCCAGGGCTTTAGGCACGTGATCGGTGTACGGGTGAGGAACCCGTCTAGGGACGTCAGGGCAGCCAGGTGCCAGCCGCTAGGTGAGTCAGGGGTCACCACCTTCCCTCTCACTTGGGCAGGGCCTTCCTTGTTCCCTCCCTCTGTGTCACGTATGTGATAGTCACGCCGACCGTGATAACCTGCTTCCACAAAATATTGAGTAAGGCCTGCGGTATACCTGCTTCCACAAAATAATGATTAAGGGGATTGATATACCTGCTTCCACAAATACTGCTCTTCTCAAGGGACTTAGGCACAGGGTGATTTTGAAAATGACAGGCAGAGGAAGAGGCAGACCATTCCGCAGGAGTGGTAGGGGTCGGGCAGGTGCACTAGGCCGGAGCCTAAGTGGGAAGTTGGAGAAGACGCATACGATTACGTCAAAGAACGCACCAGAGTTGGTTGAATGGCTCATTAAGCCTTCCGCTACTGCACCCTCCTCATCCTCTGTATCTGCACCCTCCTCACTCTCTGCTGTGTGCACCCCCAAAGACACCACCTCCACCACCATAGCCCCTCCACTCAAATAAGAGGAATTATTTTCCCATCCATTCCCAGACCTTACCGCTGCACAGCCATTCTTGACATCGGATGAGGAAAAGGAGGTAGCAACGGTCGCCACCCAGCGCTCTGACGACAGTACCCAGATCAGCCCAAGGAGGGAGTTCCCCGCTGTTGCTGCCTACTTCGAGATCTCAAATGTCAGTGGTGGTGAAGGTGACGATAATGATGTGTCCATGGACATCACATGGATGCCCACAAGAGAGGAAGAGGAGGGGAGTTCAGAGGGAGAGACGGAGCAGCAGAGAGGGAGGAGAAGAAGGAGAAGCAGGCAGAGCTCGCAGGGCACAGGAGGCAAAAAGCAGACTGCAAATGTATCTGGAGTGAGCCATCCACCATGCACGGTCACTTCTGGCACTCCCAGGACCCCGGCACATGGCTCCACAGTGTGGGCTTTTTTTAACGTGTCAGCTGCTGACAATAGTGTTGCCATCTGCAGCCTGTGCTGTCAACGCATAAGTCGCGGTTAGCCCAACACTCACCTAGGGATGACCGCCTTAAGAAGACACCTGGCCTCCCATCACCGAGCCCAGTGGGAGCAATGCTGTCAGAACCCACAAAGCCACACTCCCGGTGCTCCACTTCCTGCCTCTTCTCCTTCTCCTCTCCCCTCCCATTTGTCCTCCACTCCACCTTCCACCATGCCATCGCGTGTTCATCTGGCAAAAGGCAGGCTTCCATAGCCCAAATGTTCGAGCGTAAAAAGTTGATGACGCCGGATAACCCTCTTGCCCAACGGCTGACCACTGGCTTGTCAGAACTGCTAGCCCACCAACTACTGCCATATAAACTGGTGGACTTGGAGGCCTTTAGAAAAATTTGTGGCCATTGGCACACCACAATGGAAGGTCCCCAAAAGGAAATATTTCTCCCAGAAGGGCATCCCAGAGCTACATGGCCACGTTCAGCGGCAAGTGAATATATCTCTGGCACACAGTGTCAGTGCCAAGATACATCTGACCACAGACACGTGGTCTAGCAAACACTGCCAGGGAAGGTACATAACTTTTACTGCCCACTGGGTGAATCTTCTGATGGCCGTCAAGCATGTAACCCATGGCTCCCGTGTGGATTTGGTGTTATCGCCACGGATTGCATGCAGGCCTGCTTCTTCTTCTCCTCCTTCTACTCCATCCTCCGTCTCCTCCTCGGCTGACTCCTCCTTTTCCACTGCTACCGCCTCTTCCGCTACACCCCCATCCCCCAGCTCCCCAGAACCTATTTGACGTGCCAGGTGAGATGTTGCCATGCTGTGCTGCGGCTGTTGTGCCTGGAAGCCAAGAGCCACACCGGTCCTGCACTCCTTTTAGCTTTGCGGTCACAGGCCGATCATTGGCTAACCCAGCTCAATTTGACTGTTGGTAAAGTGGTGAGCGACAACGGTGCCAATCTGCTGAGTGCGGTGAAACAGGGCAGAAATTATACACGTGCCGTGCATGGCACACGTCCTGAACTTAGTCATACAGTGATTCGTTTCCAAATACCCCGGGGTCCAGGACGTCTTGCGGCAGGCCAGGAAAATCTCTGGTCATTTTAGAAGATCTTACACGGCCATGGCTCGCCTTGCTGACGTTCAGCGGCGACACCACCTGCCCGTCAGGTGTCTGATTTGTGACAGCCCGACGAGCTGGAACTCCACCTTGTATATGCTTTAAAGGCTGCTCCTGCAGCAACGTGCCGTTAACGACTACCTGTACGAACTCTGCAGCAGGAAAGCTTCTGGGGAGCTTGGTTTCTTTTCACCGCGCCAGTGGCTGCTCATGCGCGACGCATGTAGACTTCTGCAGCCATTTGATGAGATCACCAAACTGGTCAGTCACAGCCAGAATGCCATCAGTGACATCGTACCTGACGCCTTCTTTATGGAGCGTGCATTGTGTAGTTTCAATGATCAAGCCGTCGAGGAGCAGGAGCTGGAAGATGAGGAAGTCGCAATGCTGAATGAATTCCCAGGGGGGCTACTCCATCTGAGATGAGTCAGCAGGAGTCAGAAGAGGAGTCAGAGAAGGATGGTGGCTGGGGGGAGGAGGAGGATGAGCAAGAAGAGAAGGCTTTGAGGGGGACTTTAAAATTTTCGGGAATCCCTGGTGTTGTCCATGGCTGGGGGGAGGAGTCCGAGGACGACATTCTCCTGGGCGATGTGCAGGAGCCAGGGCGCTCCACCGCTTCCAATTTAGTGCAAATTGGGGCCTTCATGCTCCAGTGTTTGAAGAGGGACCCCCGTATAAAAAGCATAAAGGGCAATTACCAGTACTTGGTGGCAACGTACTTAGACCCCGGTACAAACATAAAATGGCGGACGTGTTACCAGCATGACAGAGGGCTGGCAGAATGCAGCATTTCCAGGCCTTGCTGTGAGAGATCCTGCATTCTGCTGTTGACGGCGCTGGCAGAGGAATTTCCACCCATAGGGAAACAGGTGCAGGTACCAATCCTACCGCACCTGCAAGAAGAGGGCGGTTTGAAGATGTGTTGGTCTTTTCGGATATGAGATCATTCTTGCAGCCAACCCATCGTCAGCCGCCCTCTGCAACACCAAGCTAACAAAAA
This sequence comes from Bufo bufo, assembly GCF_905171765.1. Taxonomy (NCBI): domain Eukaryota; kingdom Metazoa; phylum Chordata; class Amphibia; order Anura; family Bufonidae; genus Bufo; species Bufo bufo. The sequence goes on along the minus strand of NC_053397.1, from coordinate 152,676,366 downwards.
GGCGTATGCCCCCCAAAATTGTACCAATCAACCAGTCACGTCATCCCGCAAAAAATTAGACAGTACCTAAGACAATCAGCCAAAAAATAAAAAAAACGATGGCTCTCATACTATGGAGATACTAAAACATCATTTTCTTGGATTCAAAAATGCTTTTATTGTGTAAAACTCAAATAAATAAGAAAGTATACATATTAGGTATTGCCACACTCTATAAAAATATCACATGACCTAACCCCACAGGTGAACACTGTAAAAATAAATAAATAAAAATCATGCCAAAACAACCAATTTTTTGGTCAACTTGCCCCATAAAGTGTAATAATGAATAAAAAAAATCATGTATCCAAAAATGGTACCAATAAAAACATCAACTCTTCCTGCAAAAACAAGCCCCTGCACAAGACGATCGACAGAAAAATAAAAAAAATATAGCGTTTGGAAAATGGAGACACAAAAACATAATTTTTTTCAAAAATGCTTTATTATGTAAAACTGAAACAAACAAACAACCTGCTTTATAAAAATAGCACATGATCTAACCTGTCAGATGAACATTGTAAAAGACAAAAAATGAAAACTGTGCCAGAACAGCCATTTTTTTGTTACCTTGCCTCACAAAAAAGTAATATAGAGTGCTTAAAATCATATGTACCCCAAAATAAGTTTCCAAAATGGGGTCACTTTTTGGGAGTTTGTACTGTAGGGGTGCATCAGGAGGGCTTCAATGGGACATGGTGTCTAAAAACCAGTCCAGCAAAATCTGCCTTCCAAAAACCATACGGCGCTCTTTTTCTTCTGTGCCCTGCAAAAATGTATTAAAATGAAAAATCTGCCAAAAATGAAAAATTTTGAAATTCCATCTCAATTTTCCTTTAAATCTTGTGGAACACCTAAAGTTTGTAAAATCAGTTTTGAATAACTTGAGAGGTGTAGTTTCTAAAATAGGGCCATTTATGGGTGGTTTATATTATGTAAGCCCAACAAAGTGACTTCAGAACTGAACTGGTCCTTAAAAAGTGGGTTTTGGAAATTTTCTTAAAAATTTTAAGAATTGCTTCTAAAATTCTAAGCCTAAAAAAAATAAAATCAAATATTCAGACGTTTGTTTAGTAAATAGACAGTTTCACCATAGGGTGAAACTGTATAGGGAAAAGTAAAATAAACTCCAAATTGGAGGCTCACCTTAGGTGGTTGTGCAAATGATAGGCACAACACTATTGATGGCGTGTCGGGAATAAGATCAATCCCCAATAGAAAGGTAGGTATGCAGCCACGGATGCAGGTCTCCTCAGATGAGCGTGCCTGGGCCCTCACGGAGGATTAATGCAGAGTAGAAGGAAAGAACATCCCTCGGCGCAAAGAACCAACCAGGTGAAAATGAAGAATCTTCAGAAATGTTTATTGCAGAATCACTACGCGTTTCGGAGACCACTTCCCCTTCTTCAGGTGAATAGTGTTGCATAACAGACTTAACAAACAAGCTGGGTATATATACACAAAGACCCACATGCAAACAATCGGGGTCAAAGGGGAGGTGGGCAGTCTCCCAAAGCAACCCCATCACTAGATGATGGAGACAATGAACAAAACTATGACACACATACAAAAGTAAAATGCCACATTGCGCCTGTAGAACATGAAATACATTTAATGCTGATATAATAAAAGCACCGCTCCCAGAAGGAACACAAGCGGAGGATCGCTGATGTCACCATGGGTTACATGATCGCAATTCCGAACACCATGTGACCTAGCGATGTGAGAACCCAGCACTCGGGAGGAGAGGACGACACATGATCGTAAAGGGCTGGCTGTAGCGCTGTCAGTACAGCACACAAGGAGCCACTCACTGGCTAAGCATAGCCCTGAAGGACAAAAAAAGGGGGATTTATGAATATAATATAATACCATGGGACATATAATTTATGGAAAGGTATATAAAAACAGACGAACACAGAAAATTGTTACAAGTAGGCTGCAGGCTTAATCAGCCATCAATAAAGGGGGTATACCTAATACCAATATAAAATATCATGCTGAGTATGTTATGCATAATACATACATAATAAAAACGAATAAAAATATATATATGTAGAAAAAAAAACTGTACAGGTGAATTATAGGTATCATAATAAATAATTAAAATCATGACATGAATAGTTAAAAAAGTTAGATAAATAATATTCGTAAATTAATAAATATACCCTCAGGCATGTCGCCCATAGATAAGTACATACAGAAATCATCAAAAAGAGGAAGCTAATGTATTACATATGTATCCATAAATATTTATCTGATTACGCTTCATTCAAGCCATTAGAGGTGAGACAATTTAGCTTAAAAATCCAGAACATTTCTCATTTCCTGAGGGTCTGAATAACATTACGACAGTCATTATTTATCTGCTTGATTTAAAAAAGGTACGTGTAACAATTTCCTGTCCTACAGATTCCAATTCTAAATGAAGGTACTCAATCTTATATCGGTTGTGGGTCCCTGATAAGTTGATGCCCCAATCAGTACAATTTAATTCTTCCAAAAACGTGGTGATAGAAGTATTATCACTATTCCAAATGAGAATCAAATTGTCTATGTATCTACGGTAAAAGAAGATATTATTAAGTAACCGCAGGAAACACCATCCTGCATGCGGGATCCTGTCACTCTGCACATACTGTCCACAACATCCCCAGGGGTGAATATATTCGCGCTTTGCGCAATTGCTCCTCTAGTGAAACCCGTATTGAAGAAATGAATACTGTTACCACCCGTCTCCTAGCGAGGAATTATCCCAGCAGACTTTTAAATCGATCCAAAAATATGGTCTCCACTATGTCTCGGGACAATCTAATTTTCCCAAACAATAAGCTCAAACTTGGTCATAAAGAGAAGCAAGTGATTTTTTCCACGAGTTATAGCTGTGAATACTCACAAATATGTAACATTGTCAAAAGACATTTTCATCTTCTCAAATATGACCAAGTTTGGGGTGATGTTGTAAAAAGCGGTGTTAAATGTGTTGCTCGACGTGCTGCTACTTTAGCCAATATGGTGAGCCCCTCTCTTTACCAGGATAAACCTGGGATCCAGCCTACCTGGCTGAGACACATAGGTAATTTTAAATGTGGACATAAAAAATGCACATGTTGCTCACATATGAGAATGGGCCCGCATATTCTGTCTACAAGCAATCATACCACTCACACCATTCAGCAATACATTAATTGCAACACCACATATGTGGTATATTGCATCACATGTTCTCTGTGTAATCTACAGTACGTCGGGTGCACATCAAACTGCTTAAAAGTTTGAATTTGCCGTCACATCTCTGATGTACCCCATGCTAAGGTAAAAAATGTTTCCGCCGCAAGCTTGCATTTCGCTGCGGTTCATAATGGTAATACAGATAGCATGTCAGTACAAGGAGTGGAGAGGGTTAATAGACCAAGCAGAGGCGGTGATCACAAGAAAAAGTTGCTCAATCGTGAGTGCTTTTGGATTTTCAAATTAGGCTCACGGATACCGTCAGGATTGAACAGGCGTCATGATACTATTCTACATTACTAATATTTTTTATTTCTCTTTTATTGCATTTTGTAAATTTTATCTTACTTTCTATGTCTTTTTTGGCATGTTGTAATTGTTATGCACTTTTTCTGTGGAGGATGTCATCAGGAGGTGTGTCCTGTACCTGATTGTGATCACCTGTTTTCAGTGGTTCACTATTTAGTCTCGACTTCACCTCCTACTGATGCACATCATGACTAAGGATCCACATCTACAGTGATCCGAAACCGGTCGATTTTCTGCATTGCTGTATGTTGGTTTTTATCTGCACGGGATTAAATAAAGCCTCAAGTATTTTTCAGTGAAGCTGGACCGTCTTTCTTTTTATTGGGATCCGTTGTGCGCCTAAGGTTCAGGGCGAGGTCCGGGCTCCTGGTTTCCTGTGGATGAGCGCGACATCTCCTAGTGTTGCTCCAAAGAAGATATTGTCGATCCAATATCTGGATCCGTAGATTCATTGATCCTCAAAACACCCCATAAATAAATTTGCGAAACTAGGCGCAAATTTCGTCCCCATCGCGGTCCCCTTCTTCTGTAAGTAAAGGGTGCCCTCAAATGTGTATACATTATGTGTTAATATGAACCTAATACTATTCTGTACAAAAACCTTTTGTTCGTCAGGCAATAGAGGATCATTCTCTAGGTACCATTTAATGCATTCGATACCTTTTTCGTGTGAAATATTTGAATATAGGGCTGTCACATCCAAAGTGACCCAGTGATGTGTTTCTCCATTCTATCCCCTTTAGAGACTGTAATAGGGCTGTGGAGTCCCTAAGATATGAGGGTGATTTGATAACATATTTTTGTAACAGAACATCTACGTATTGTGAAAGGTTACAAGTAAGGGAGGAGACCCCTGATATAATCGGTCGACCCAGTAGATCTTTTATATCTTTACGGATCTTCGGCAAATGATAGAATAATGCTGTCACCGGATTAGATATTAGAATAAATTCTTTTTCCTTTTTGTCTAATATATGTGACGCTGATTCTATGAGACCCTTGAACTCAGAAATGTGCTGCTCAGTGGGGTTTATATCTAGAGGTAGATAAAATTCTGTATCTGACAGAATGCGAGATGCCTCCTTGATATAATCCTCCCTATCCTGAATCACCACTCCCCCTCTTTTTGTCAGCACTGCGGATGACAATATCTGAATTGTTTTGGAGATGTTTGACTGCTACCTTTTCTTTCTTGCTGAGATTCAGACTAAAAATGGGTTTTTGGTGTATACGTCATCCATTACTACATTATAGAATGTGTCGATGAAATTGCCCCTGTGTTGTATAGGGTAATATTTAGATGGTGGTTTTAGCCCTGTGTCACGGCAGACAGGGTATAAGATACACAGAAAGATGAACAAACAAGTTTCTAGGCGAGACGCTGGGGATCAAGGTCACCTCCTGGCAAATCCCAACCAGCTCTCCCTATACTGCTATGCCCACGTTCAGACCCTTAAGGTGGAAATAAGGTGTCCTCGTGCCTGGGCTAAAAATACCCTAAAAACCCTAAGATGGTGAAAGGGGAATAAAGGCAGCCTGCTCCCTCAGAACCTGGAGGGGCAGGCGTCTCTCTAACAGTCTAACAGTCTAGACAGCAAACCACAAGAGAACAAAAAAACAACTTATCTTTCTGAGCAGGAACAGCCAATCCTTCCTTCCTTGCATACACAGAGCCATACAGAAGCTATAACCCGCAGGGAACACTGGGAGTGGGTGTGATTTAAACTGAAACCAACAACCCCACCCAGTGCACCTGAAGGGAGGCGGATCTAGCTTGACTCCAAAACAAAACAAACGGCTAGACACGTGCTGCTAATCTGGTAGACCACCGCACATAGCCTGAGCAGGGCATGACACCCTGTATGCATATACGAATGGCCATGAATTTCCGAAACGTCAGAGTCAGAACCGTCCTTTTGGTTACAGATTTTTCCAAGATTCCAAAGTGTCTTTTTAGAGTAAGCTTCCTAATAAAGTTATGTAAATCTAAGAACAGGTCGAAGCCCCAAATAGACATAGAAGGGCAGAAAGAGAGGCCTTTAGATAAAAGGGACATCTCTTCCGAAGTCAATTTATTATTAGATAAGTTAAAGATTTTGATCTCTTGAGGGATGGAGGAAGGGCGAACTATATTTTCCTTTTTACTTTTGCCCCCTCTACATCCTCTCCTATATTTTTTCTTTTTGATGGTCTTGGGCCCAAGGGATGGAAATAATTGCTAATCATTACTGTATTCGGGCTTTTCAAAATCGGGTAGGCCGTAACAGGGTTCAGGATGGGAGGTAGGGATAAAAAAGAAGGACCAGTGGTAGACAGAGCGGTATTGTCAAGTAGATCCATATGACCTGGAACGGTCTGAGATTTATTGTTCTGTGCTGGGGGGCCCGAGGGACTGTTGATTGGTAGGAGTGGGGATTGGGTGGATGAAACATCATGGATGGTTAAAAGAGAATTCGCTTCCAGGTCTATAGGAGTGGGTGGTGATAAAGGACCTGATGGAATAGGTACAAGGCCTGGATTGGATAGATTAACATGAAAATATAAACTGAGGGGAGAGAAGGAAGTGGGAGGAAAGTGAAGTGGAGCACATTTGGATGTGATTTCCGGATCAAATAGAGTGGAAGGAGTGGCCGGAACGGAATCAGCCATATCAAGATGTGTTGTGTTGATGGGATTAGTGTCACGGATGGTGTACAGGAAACAAGACAATACCATATAAACAATGTCTCTCTGGATCCACAACTAAGGAACAAAGGGAGACCCCTGCAATAGACCTGCCGCTCTCCCTCACTGCTCAGCCTATGCGAACACCCCAAAGGTGGATGGCCGCATATCCACGTTCCTCGGCTATCTATTAGCTGAAGACCCTACAATAGTGAAGGGACACGACCACCGGCTCCCTACACTGACACGGAGGGAGTCAGGGTCACCTGGATCCAGAAAAGACAAAATCATAAATACATAAACAGCACTTATCTTGCAGACGACTGACGACTGAGGACTGGGAACTGGGAACTGGGAACAGCATGCACACACACTCCAGGAAGTTGTATCAGCCGCACACTACTGCATTATGGGGAGGAACTTAAAGGGTAGCAATCAGTCCAACTGCATGACAGCTGAGATAGACTAACGAGATGAGAAACTAAACCAAAACAAAGAAATTCAAGGAGGAGGATCTGAGAAGCTCCTGTGAGCGCTTCTCAGCTGTCTGGCTGTGACAGTACCCCTCCCTCTAGGAGTGGACTCCGGGCACTCAGAGCCCACCTTCTCAGGATGGGAGCTATGGAAAGCCCTGATGAGACGAGAGGCCTTAATGTCCGTCACTGGGACCCACATCCTCTCCTCAGGACCATAACCCTCCCAATGAACGAGGTACTGGAGGGAACCGCGGACAAGACGAGAATCCACAATCCTAGAGACCTGAAATTCAAGATTTCCATCAACCATAATCGGAGGAGAAGTCAAAGGCGAGGGTACAATAGGTTGAACATAAGTTTCAATAAGGACTTATGAAAAACATTATGGATCTTCCAAGTCTGAGGAAGATCAAGACGGTAGGCAACAGGATTGATGACAGACAGGATCTTGTAAGGCCCAATAAACCTAGGACCCAACTTCCAGGAGGGAACCTTCAATTTGATATTCTTGGTAGACAACCACACCAGATCACCAACATTCAGGTCCGGACCAGGCACACGTCTCTTATCCGCCACATGCTTATATCTCTCACTCATGCTCTTTAGATTATCCTGAATCTTTTGCCAAATAGATGACAAAGACGAGGAGAATCTGTCCTCATCAGGCAAACCAGAAGAGCCCTCTCCCGAGAAAGTCCCAAACTGCGGATGGAACCCATATGCACCAAAAAATGGTGACTTATCAGAGGACTCCTGACGACGGTTATTTAAAGCAAACTCAGCAAGGGACAAAAAAGAACACCAATCCTCCTGATTCTCCGCCACAAAACAGCGCAGATATGTCTCCAGATTCTGATTGACGCGCTCTGTCTGGCCATTCGACTGTGGATGGAAAGCAGAAGAGAATGACAACCGAACCCCCAAGCGAGAACAGAAAGCCTTCCAGAATCTGGAAACAAACTGCGTGCCCCTATCAGAGACTATGTCTGAAGGAATCCCATGCAATTTGACAATGTGGTCAATAAATGCCTGCGCCAGCGTCTTAGCATTGGGCAAACCAGGAAAAGGGATAAAATGCACCATTTTGCTAAAACGGTCCACCACCACCAGAATCACAGACTTCCCCGAGGAACGAGGCAAGTCCGTTATGAAGTCCATGGACAGATGTGTCCAAGGACGGGAAGGAATGGGCAAAGGAAGGAGAGGACCTGATGGCCGTGAATGAGGGACCTTGGCACGAGCGCAAGTCTCGCAAGCTGCCACAAAACCCTCAACCGACTTACGAAGCGCAGGCCACCAGAATCTCCGAGCGATGAGATCCAGTGTGGCTCTTGCCCCCGGGTGCCCAGCAAGGACCGTGTCGTGGTGTTCTTTAAAAATCTTGTGTCTCAAAGCGAGAGGTACAAACAACCTCCCAGGAGGACAAAGATCAGGAGCTTCTGACTGGGCTGCCTGCACCTCTGCCTCCAATTCAGGAAAAAGAGCAGAGACCACCACACCTTCAGCCAAAATGGGACCCGGGTCTTCAAAATTCCCACCTCCCGGAAAACAACGTGACAGGGCATCTGCCTTCACATTCTTAACCCCAGGGCGGAACGTAACAACAAAATTAAACCTTGAAAAGAACAAAGACCATCTGGCCTGTCTCGGGTTCAGACGCTTGGCTGACTCCAAGTAGGCCAGATTTTTATGGTCAGTAAACACGGTAATAGGGTGTCCGGCTCCCTCTAGCCAATTGCGCCATTCCTCAAAAGCCAACTTGATGGCCAACAATTCCCTATCTCCCACATCATAATTTCTCTCTGCGGAGGAGAGTTTTTTTGAGAAAAAGGCACACGGTTGCCATTTGGCAGGAGAGGAACCCTGAGACAAGACCGCACCCACCCCTACCTCAGAAGCATCAACCTCAACTATGAAGGGTAACGAAATATCAGGTTGTACTAGGATGGGAGCGGAAGCAAAACTCTCCTTGATATTAGAAAAGGCCTTACGCGCCTCTACCAACCAGGAAGAAAAATCTACCCCCTTTCTGGTCATATCAGTGAGTGGTTTAACAACAGAGGAATAATTCAAAATAAATTTCCTGTAATAATTGGCAAAGCCCAAAAAACGCATCAGCGCCTTCTGATTCTCAGGAAGCTCCCACTCAAGCACAGCGCGGACCTTCTCGGGGTCCATGCGAAAACCAGAAGCGGAGACAAGAAACCCCAGAAATTGGATTTCTGGAACCGCAAACACACATTTTTCCAGTTTCGCGTATAATTTATTCTTTATGAGTCTTGAAATCAGGAGAAAAAATCAAAATGTCATCCAAATACACTAATACAAATTTTCCCATTAAATGATAAAAAATGCTGTTGACGAAATGCTGAAAAACGGCTGGGGCATTCATCAAACCAAAAGGCATAACCAAATTCTCAAAATGGCCCTCAGGGGTATTGAAAGCCGTCTTCCATTCGTCTCCCTCTCTGACCCTAACCAGGTTGTATGCCCCTCTTAGGTCTAATTTGGAAAAGACTTTAGCCCCAACAACCTGGTTAAACAGGTCCGGGATCAGAAGAAGCGGATAAGGATCACGAATAGTGATACTGTTCAGCTCCCTGAAATCCAGACAAGGTCTTAAAGAACCATCTTTTTTCTTAAAGGGTTTCTGTCACCCCGCAAAACTCATATATTTTTTTTTGGATAGTTAGATTCCTCATAGTGCGATATAGGAGAATATAATGGTCTTACTTTCATGCGGCCGATTCTTTATAAAACAAACTTTTATAATATGTAAATGAGGGCTCTACCAGCAAGTAGGGCGTCTACTTGCTGGTAGCTGCTGCAGAAATCCGCCCCCTCGCCGTGTTGATTGACAGGGCCATCCGTGATCTCCTCCTCCGGCCGGCCCTGTCAGTAATTCAAAAATCGCGCGCCTCTGGTCATTCGGCGCAGGCGCTCTGAGATGAGGAGGCTCGTCTCCTCAGCACTCCCTCAGTGCGCCTGCGCCGATGACGTCTTCTCTTTCAGTGATGTCATCGGCGCAGGCGCACTGAGGGAGTGCTGAGGATACGAGCCTCCTCATCTCAGAGCGCCTGCGCCGAATGACGCGAGGCGCGCGATTTTTGAATTACTGACAGGGCCGGCCGGAGGAGGAGATCACGGCTGGCCCTGTCAATCAACACGGCGAGGGGGCGGATTTCTGCAGCAGCTACCAGCAAGTAGACGCCCTACTTGCTGGTAGAGCCCTCATTTACATATTATAAAAGTTCGTTTTATAAAGAATCGGCCGCATGAAAGTAAGTAAGAGCATTATATTCTCCTATATCGCACTATGAGGAATCTAACTATCCAAAAAAATAAAAATGAGTTTTGCGGGGTGACAGAAACCCTTTAACAAAGAAAAAACCAGCGGCAACAGGTGACTTCGAGGGTCGTATGTGTCCTTTTCTCAGACTCTCAGAGATATAAGCCCGCATAGCGACCCTCTCAGGTTGGGAGAGATTGTATAAACGAGATTTAGGCAGCTTGGCGCCTGGGATGAGATTAATAGGGCAATCATACTCCCTGTGCGGAGGTAAACCCTGAACTCCACTCTCAGAGAAGACATCCAAAAATTCAGAGAGGAAAGGTGGTACAGTCTTACTAGAAACCTCAGAAACAGATGTTATGAGGCAAGTCTCTCTGCAAAAGTTACTCCAACCATTTATTTGCCTCGCTTGCCAATCAATGGTGGGGTTATGTTTAGTGAGCCAGGGTAGCCCCAACACTAGAGGAGTAGGCAAACCGCTAAGGACGAAACATGACACATCCTCAACATGAGCATCACTCACAATTAAACGGATATTGTGAACTATGCCCTTTAATGATTTCTGAGAAAGTGGAGCTGAATCAATAGCAAAAACAGGAATATCCTTTCCCAAAGTGCATACCTGGAAACCATGAGTTATTGCAAATTGATTATCAATGAGGTTGACAGCTGCTCCACTATCCACAAAAATCTCACAAAAAATGCTCTTGCTCTCTAGCGCCACCCTAGCAGGCAGGACAAAACGGGAACTACAAGCAAACGGAAAACCTTCAATTTCCGCCTCAACCCTGCCAATAGTAACAGACGGAACATTTTTAAAAGATTTTTTCCTTTTTGTCTCTTTATTACTCCCAGAAAACTGCCTGAATCTCCTAGAGGGACAAACATTTGCCAAATGATTTATACCTCCACAACAAAAACAAACCCTCCCATGCGGGCTGAATCTTCTATTGTCAGAGGCAATCAACCCCAGCTGCATGGGCTCCTGCTCAGAAGGGGCTGACAGCGACTGAGACCCCTGTGCACAGAATGAGACCGCTGCACTGTCCCGGGACTGAGTATGACAGGAAGGAGAGATCTCTCCTCTCTCTCTAAGACGCCTGTCAATACGAACAGCCTGAGACATAGCATAATCCAAGGAGGTAGGTCTTTCATTAAAGACAAATGCATCTTTCAATCCCTCTGAAAGACCATAGCAAAATTGACTTCGGAGTGCAGCATCATTCCAACCCGTATCTGCTGCCCATCTCCGAAATTCTGAACAGTATATCTCTGCGGATTGTTTACCCTGGCATAACAGACGTAGTCTAGACTCAGCCAGAGCAATACGATCCGGATCATCATATATCTGACCCAGGGCTAAAAAGAATTCATCCACTGAATGAAGGGGCCGTGCCCCCTCCGGCAGCGAAAAGGCCCAGGACTGAGCGTTACCCCTGAGCAGCGATATAATGATCCCCACCCTCCGTTCTTCATCACCAGAAGAATGGGGAAGAAGGCGAAAATGGAGTTTGCAAGCCTCTCTAAAACGCACAAAATTCTCACTACCCCCGGAGAACGTATCCGGGAGCGAGATCTTAGGCTCAGCACAAACTCCATGAACGCAAGCTGAACCGGTCACTTGAAACTGAGAAAAAGTCTTACGGAGATCAGCTACCTCCAAAGAAAGACCCTGAAAGCGTTCAGCCAAAAGTGAAACCGGATCCATGCTTGAGACGGTTTTGGCGGCTGATAATGTCACGGATGGTGTACAGGAAACAAGACAATACCATATAAACAATGTCTCTCTGGATCCACAACTAAGGAACAAAGGGAGACCCCTGCAATAGACCTGCCGCTCTCCCTCACTGCTCAGCCTATGTGAACACCCCAAAGGTGGATGGCCGCATATCCACGTTCCTCGGCTATCTATTAGCTGAAGACCCTACAATAGTGAAGGGACACGACCACCGGCTCCCTACACTGACACGGAGGGAGTCAGGGTCACCTGGATCCAGAAAAGACAAAATCATAAATACATAAACAGCACTTATCTTGCAGACGACTGACGACTGAGGACTGGGAACTGGGAACTGGGAACAGCATGCACACACACTCCAGGAAGTTGTATCAGCCGCACACTACTGCATTATGGGGAGGAACTTAAAGGGTAGCAATCAGTCCAACTGCATGACAGCTGAGATAGACTAACGAGATGAGAAACTAAACCAAAACAAAGAAATTCAAGGAGGAGGATCTGAGAAGCTCCTGTGAGCGCTTCTCAGCTGTCTGGCTGTGACAATTAGATGGGATGACCTGAGAGGTGTCTGGGTCAGTGGAATGGATTCTAGATTCCCAATTGATGGGCACAGGTGTACCCTGTGACTGGTTAATAACAGGTGTATTATCTGAAGACCCTGAATGGACGGACCTAGGCTGTGGTTTATTGTTGGATTGCCTATTTAGTCTGAGACTATTATAGAAAGTGGGTCCCGTAGTGCGAGGGGGATGGGGAGGTGGTTTATGCTGTTTAAAATTAGTACCACTGGTATGTAGGGATGAAGGCCTAGAACCATTATCTTTAATTGAAGATATATTGATATTTCTATTGCTGGTCGGGTCTTTAAGCCAATATTTTGATATTTCCAGTACTGAAATCAACCCTGTCTCTACCCAATATTTTAGCCTTTTTGTCTAGTACTTCTTTCTCGTATAAAGTGACTTTCTGTGTGACCATCCGGTCAAATCTAATGTATGCAGGGTGCTCCTTATGGTGGACTAATTGATTGTAAACATTCATAATGAGGACCCAAAGATCAGAACTGTAACGAAATCTGAGGTAGATAGATAGATATATAGATAGATTGATTTCATATTTTCCTAAACGTATTATCAATAGCTGATTGTACAGCAGTGGCTGTGGATCTATTAAGTAAATGCAAATTGTACCTCTAGATGCCAGCCCATCTGAAGACTAGGTGAGACACTCCACATTCTCAGAGGAAGCCCCCATTTAGCACTGGCCTGCTAATTGCAAACCATTTGGGTCTCCTAATGAAGACCTGGGAGGGGAATACTTAAAATGCACAGCCACCCTAGACATGTTGGCTGCTAGACCAGTGGGTAGTCTAATCCATTCAGTAGATGAATGAAATAATATCAGAAGTCATAACTCCGACCTCATGGCCCCCACACCCTGAGAACCCTAATAATTGTGTTCAGCCTGACATGGGCTTCGGGCAGAGTCTATGCGCGCCATACTGGACAGGAGGCATTTCTCGGTATTCAGGATCTGGCCTTCTGGAAATCATAACTCAATCATATTTGGTGTCTGTATGACCGGGACGAAGCGACTCAGATTATGGGATCATACCTGTACCCGCAGTCCCTGTCATACAGCAAGGAATCGCCGTGATTCATATTGCCACCTCAGTCAGTCTTCTGGGAAGGTGGGGCAGAAACCTGAATAATATCAGACGTCCCAGAAGGCCGGACCGAAAGGAGAGAGGTTCCCTCACAGCCCACCCCTCGACTGAGAGGGGGATAAAAATGGGTGTTTGGGAACAGGTAATGGTCAGCCATTTTGGGGATCCACATCGTTTGGAGTGATTGCCCATATCTTCAGCTGTCCCCACAGCCGGAATATAACGGCGGCATCTCAGTAAGCCAATATTCTGTATTTTATCCCGTTTATTTTATCTGTCCACTGCATTGTTATTGTATGTATATTTTGTTTTTATCTTTTATCTGACACTTTCTTTTTGTATTGCACTGCACTATTGTGTATTAAATTTAAACATGAATAAGTCCCTTCCTTGTGGTCTTATAGAACTTGCTCTTTCGGAGGGAATAACGTTACCAGTAGTGTTTCAGAGGATATTAGGTCCCATATAGATAACCTGTGTTACTGTGTTAAATTTGAGTTGAGAGAATATCTGAGTATAGGCCCCTATTGCCTTATAGTATAGGTGGTGGCAGCTATTGTGATAGAAAATATTGGGGTGTTAGAATCTAAGGGAGTAAGTTAGCATAATTCCGTCATTTAGAATAGGTGGGTGGGAATTTCTGTGGTAACTTGATGAGCTCACTAGTATAATTCACCCCAGTGACGTGACCTATTGAGTAGGGATCGTCACAAGAACACATACTCCTTCTCTTCTTAATCAATCTCGTTATCAGACCCTCTGAAACACAGTTCAAAAGGTAATTGTCCCAGCCCTTACAAAAATCCATATCATCCTCAAAAGAGTTTTTAAATCGTAAGCGAAGACCTCTTGGGACAAGACCTTCCTGAAGATATATTTCCAGGAATGTTGCATCAAGTTGATGTTGGATCTCATCCAACATATGTTTCTCCAGGATTTGAAATCTTGAGAGTAAAGATTTCTCATCAATGCCCTCATATTCCTGTTCGCTGGATAGTGGTACCTTATTTGTCAATTCTTGGGCGGGAGCCTGGATATACTGAGTTACAAGACGTTCCCGTTGCTCCAGGCGATTAATAGCGTAATTCATGATAATTCTTCCCCAAAGTAGTTCCTACGTGCAGCCACAGATTCGGGATGCACCAGATGAAGGAATCAAATATTCAGGCATTTGTTTACTAAATAAACAAAAAGACAGGGCGCACCATAGGGTGAAAAATGTAAAGTAATAACTATTTTATGAAGTAACACTTTCTGTTTTAAAAGCAGAGAAATTTTGAAAATTGTTAATTTTTTCAAATTTTTGGTAAATTTAGGAATTTTTCATAAAGAAAGGTGAAATATATTGACTCAAATTTATGACTGTCATGAAGTACAATGTGTCACGAGAAAACTGTCTCAGAATGGCTTGGATAAGTAAAAGTGTTCCAAAGTTACTACCACATAAACTGAAACATGTCAAATTAGCAAAAAATGGCCTGGGCAGGAGGGCGAAAACTGGTCCGGGGTAGAAGGGGTTAAAAACCCATACAGGGACAGAAGGAGGATCATAGACCCCCTCCCTCTCCTTCTTGACTGACAGGACCAGGCTTATTGAATATACATAAGCCTGTACCTATAAATCAAGAAAGCGGGAGGGGAGAGATTGCTGATGACAGATGTACTGTAAGTAAATTAGTTTCATGTACTTTAAAGAGGACCTTTCATGGTTCCAGACATTATAAAATAAGTAGCAGGTTATGTAGGGCATAGAGCAGGGATCTAAGAGCGCTTACTATTGTTTCTGGGCGCCGCTCCGTTCGCCCGCTGTGCCCCTGTTAAATTCTCCCGCCTGGTATGCTAATTAATAGCATCGGAACAGGGAGGAGGAGACGCCAGGGTTTCTCAATGGGCATCTCCTTCTCCCTGGCTGTAGTGTGGTCCAATCACAAAGCGTCACAGCCAGAGAGAAGGTGAGGCTCTCCTTTGTGATTGGACAGCCAGGGAGAAGGAAACACCCATTGAGAAACCCTGGTGTCTCCTCCTCCCTGTTACAATGCTATTAATTAGCATACCAAGCTGGAGAATTTAACAGGGGCACAGCTGGCGAGCGGAGTGGCGCCCAGGAAAAATAGTAAGTGCTATTAGATCACTACTTTATGCCCTTCATAACCTGCTACTTATTTTATAATGTCTGGACCCATGACAGGTCCTCTTTAAAGCATTTGAAAGCCATGTCCCATTTCTCTACACACTAAAAATGTCACTAGCTTCACAAAAAATGGAAGGGGCATATGTGTCAAATGTTTTCAAAGCAAGGACTCAAGACAAATGATGAAATGGAAATTATACATCTTCTTTAGTAAGGCCATTCCTGGTGGTTCAGGCTGTTGAAGGGGTTTATGACGTTAAACGGAATCAGTCATCACTTAGGGTGGGTTCACAATAGCGTTAGGGATTCAGTTATGGCTTTCCGTTATAACATGGTTATAACGGAAAATAACGGAATTCCCAGACAGAATGCAAAACGGAAGCCTTTAAAAGACATTCCATTTGCATTCCGTCCTAATAGAAGTCTATGGAAAAGCATAACGGATCCGTCTGGGTCCCGTTATGCAAGACGGAAAACAAAGTCCTGTGACTTTGTTTTCCGTCTTGCATAACGGGACCCAGACGGATGCGTTTTGATTCCCATAGACTTCTATTAGGACGGAGAGCAAACGGAATGCCTTTTAAAGGCTTCCGTTTTGCATTCCGTCATAATACAAGTCTATGGGCAGAAGAACGGATCCGTCCTTTCGTCTTATGGAATCCGTTATTTTCAGTTATAATTATGTTATAACGGAAAGCCATAACGGAATCCGTAACGCTAGTGTGAACCCACCCTTATGAGTAGGTTAAATGGTCAGCCACTGTCGATCGGAGCTTGTCTGCAGGGTCTGATGCATATATTATAATATGCAAATCAACCCCTAGCTATAATGATGGGGAATGCTGTTGCACTTTGTTGCACCCAGTAGCTCTACTCCCTGTCTCCTATACCGCGCCCCCCACCGCTGTGACAGACAGGCCAGACAAAACATATTCACGTCTAGCCCTGATGTCTTGCAGGTCTGTGTTCTGCACGTGGGCAGTAAGGGCATGGATGCTACCAGGCAGATGAGCAATCTCCATCCCTTTTTACTGGTCATGTGCCAAATACGTTCCTGCAAGACTTCAAGACCAGGAATGAATATGTTTTTACTGCCTGGCCTGTCTGTCACAGTGGTGGGGACGCAGCATAGGAGACAGGGAGAATAGATTCTGAGTCCAAGGGCACCACCCTCAATGCACCTAGGGCAGTGGTCGGCAAAGTGCGGCTCGCGAGCCACAAGCAGCTCTTTAGACCCTTCAGTGCGGCTCTTTGCTGCGGGCTCCCACGGCGAAACCAACCCATCCTGCACTACAGAGGAATCTTGCCTGTGGGACGCATTTGCCTTCCACAAAGCAAGAGAGGGCGTGTTGCTCCTGCACCCGGTCCAGAGTCCTGCCCTTGCACCTCTGTCACTGACCTGACATCAGTGACATTGCTCCGCCTCTCCCCCTCCTCAGTTCTTATGATGGACAGTGACCAGCAACAGGACGGCCCGATGTGGGCGGAGCTATAATAGCCCCGCGCCTTTTTCTACCCGCGATTCCTGCAGCCTGAACCTTCCATGCCCAGCAAGCTGAACATCAGTTGGATTGCCACAACTGCACCAGTGATGTGAATAGGAGGGGAACTACAGCGGTTATATTCAGCTTTCCCAGACTGTGCACATGTGAATGCAGTACAGTAGGAAAGCTGGGTGAATTATATCATGAAATGTCATCCAGCTTCCCTGCTATCCTGCATGGCACAAGTGCAGAGGCATTAGAGTATGGGGGAGAGGCACAGCAGGAAAGCTGGGTGTCTATATATGTGTATTGTATATGTGTGCGTCCATGTATGTGGTGACTGTGTGTATGAGTGCGCCCCTGTATGTGGAGAGTGTGTGTATGAGTGCGTCCATGTATGTGGAGAGTGTGTGTATGAGTGCGTCCATGTATGTGTGGAGAGTGTGTGTATGAGTGCATCTATGTATATGGTGAGCACATGTATGAGTGCGTCCATGTATGTGGAGAGTGCGTTTCCCATTTCGTCCTACGGCAGCACAGCATGGTTAAGCTCGTCTTCATCCCCTTGGCTAGGACCGCCCACCTAGATTAAAATAATTAATTTATTAAATCATTAGTAGAGACTATAAAGCTGGCCTCCCACAATGCTCCACTGTGTTTTTTTATTGTCCTCATTCCTTGAGGATGAAGCCCACCTATATGACCGCATACCGTGGTGTGTCCAGGTTCTAATGGTCTGTAAGAATCGTCGTGTGCCATGTGTGGTTCCCTGGCTGCCGTTCTTAGCCGCTGTGGCGCTGAATAGGAGAGTGATTCACTCTCCTGGATGCTATTTCAAATCACAGGAGGCGTGCGTCTGGGACCGGAAGTGGAATCCGAACTTCCGGTTCGCGCCGTGGAACGCACGGTGGAACGCAGGAAGTGCGTCTTCAAGCGCACCAGGTGCCTCCCCTACAAGCGCCCCTACAGCTAATTAAGTTAAGTATATAAAGCGGCTCTGTGCAGAGCTCGGCGCCCCTTTGTGCCTGGCAGCCGAGCTCTAGCAGAAATAAGGTAAAAAGCCTGTCTTGGTCAGGCAAATCCTTTATTTATTTATATATATATATGTTCTCATGATTCCCCTTTTCTCACTGCAGATGTCCTTCTCTTCTGAGAAAGGGGGAAAAAGATCCCGCAAAGGCAGGCATAGGCTATGCAAGTCCTGTGAACAGCCATTGCCTGATGAATGTACAGATGATCTGTGTACAAGCTGTAATGTGAACTCTCTAAGGTCACCACCCAGATCTAATAAGAGGCAGAAGACTAAGCATGGTCTATGTATTTCATGTGTTCAGCCCTTACCCCTGAACTGGTCATCTAATATATGTGAAAATTGCTCGCATTCAGAAGAAGTGTCGGATGCAGAAACCAAAAAATTTATGTCTATGTTTAAAGCCTTTTTGTCGCAAGCCAAAAAGAAAAAGCATTTAACACAAAAGAAGCATTATGTCTCTCCATCATCTTCTGAGGAGTCTTCTAGATCTGAGGGTGAAGTGTCTTCAGACTCAGAGCTTGACTTACCTACCCTGGAAGACAATTTTTTGTTTAACAAAAGTAATGCAAATCACTTGATTAAGGAAGTGAAAAACATCATAGAATCAAAAAAAGAGGAGACAGCCGATAAGGAAGAAGATAACCTTTTTTATTTTCCCAAGAAGAAGGCGTCCGTTTTTCCTAGCCATCCAGTACTCAACACTATTATGCGTAAAGAATGGCAGCAGCCAATAGGAAAAATAAACTTAGGATCAAGATTCAAGTCTATATATAAAATAGACACGGCTGAGTCTACAAGTTGGGAAGTTCCTGCTAGGGTTGATCCTGCTGTCGCCAGATTAGCCAAGAGATCCATGTTTCCTAGCGATGATTCTTCTCTTCTCAAGGATCCAATGGAGAAAAAGGCGGACGGTCTCCTAAAAAGATTGCATTCCTACCTGTCTCTTACGAATAAAGCTGCTATGGCTTCGGTTCCGGTAGCCCGTGCTCTGAGGGTCTGGCTAAGTCACCTGGGCAGAGACATAGAAGACGGTGTGTCCAGAGAAGAATTACTCCAACAGTTACCCACATTCAAACTAGCAGCAGAGTTCCTCTGTGATTTTTCTGTAGATTCTTTAAGATTAATAGCTAAGAATATGGCGCTTTCCAACTCCGTCAGAACATCTGTCTGGCTCAAATTATGGTCTGGAGACTCAGCATCAAAAAATAATCTATGCTCACTCCCTTTTGAGCCCGGGAAGTTATTTGGGTCCCATCTAGATAGACTGCTGGAATCCAGTAATGAAGAAAAAGCATTGAATTTTCCCCAATTCAAGGGTAATGAAAAGAAGCGTTTTTTTCGTCCCTGCAGAGAACAAAATTATAGAAGGTATAGATCAAGAGGACGCTTCAACAGAAGCAGACCTGACAGAAGATCCTGGATGCCTTCAGAAAAATCAAAGCACAAATCAGAGGATGGAAAACACTCTAAGAAGGAATTCTGACGCCAGAAGCCAAAAAGTAGGAGGTCGGCTGACACATCACTACTCACAGTGGCAAGAGATTACTTCAGACACCTGGGTTCTAAACATCATAAAAGAAGGATACATGTTGGAGCTAGATCGTCATCCAAGGGACAGATTTCTACTGAACAAGAAAGAAGATCCCAAAATTTTCTCTCTTCTAGACGAATTCATAGAGAAAGGAGCGTTAGAACCAGTACCCATGCACCAAAGAAGTTCCGGAGTATACTACGAAATATTTCAGGTTCTCAAGCCAGGGGGGAAGTATCGTCTTATAATAGACCTTCGATACCTGAATCAATTCATAAAAAAGATCCATTTCAAAATGGAGACATTAAGATCTATCACAGCGGTGCTCACAGAAAATCAGTTCATGGTCTCTCTAGATCTAAGAGACGCCTACCTGCACATCCCCATAAGGGAAGAATCCAGAAGATTCCTAAGAATAGCGGTCATAAGAAAGAAGAAAGTGTCACACTTCCAGTTCAAAGCACTACCGTTTGGCCTTTGTTCCTCTCCCAGAATCTTCACCAAGGTGGCAGTCCAGGTTGCAGTACATCTTCGTCTCCAGAGAATACAAGTTTTTCCATATCTCGACGACTGGTTACTGGTAGCTCAGTCAGAAGATCTTCTACACTTACATCTCAAACAAACTATCAAGATGCTTCAAAAACTGGGGTTTTTAATAAACTGGGAGAAATCCGACTTGATTCCTACTACCTCAAAGATTTTTTTGGGCCTGCAGATAGATACACTCTTAATGGCTCTGTTTCTTCCCCCACCAAAGATCAGAGCTCTGAAGAAAGAAATAAAGATTCTCATTTCTTTAAATTCTCCCACAGTCCGCAGAGTGATGAAGACCCTGGGACATCTAACAGCAGTAACGGATGCGGTACCTTGGGCAAGAATCCATACCAGAGACCTACAGCAAAATATGCTTCAAGTCTGGCATCACACTTCTCACAATCTGGAAGCAAGAGTGAGACTAAGGCCTTCAACAGTTCAGAGCCTCAGGTGGTGGTTGCAATCCAGGAATCTATCCAAGGGGAAGACCTTCAAATATCTACCCCCAGTGGTAATCACTACGGATGCGTCTGGCCGAGGCTGGGGAGCCCATCTTCAAGACAGTTGGATCCAGGGGCTGTGGTCATCCGAGGAAAGGAAGAAGTCTTCAAACTTCAAAGAACTAAAGGTAGTGCAACTGGCACCTCTCCAGTTCAAGAAACTTATAGTAGGAAAACCAGTGTTGATTCGTTCGTATTCTACCTCAACAAGCAGGGTGGAACAAGAAACAGTTCCCTCCTGAAGTTGTGCAAAGAGATCTTCTGTTGGGCGGAAGCCAATATCTTAGAGCTAAAAGTCATGCATATAAGAGGTTGCTTGAATATTCAAGCGGATCGTCTGAGCCGGAGAAAAATAGACCCAGCAGATTGGGAACTGAACCAGAGAATATTTCAGCAGATTGTGACCAGATGGGGATGTCCAGAGTGGGACTTGATGGCATCAGCATCGAACAAAAAGGTTCCCAAATTCTGCTCTCTGAATAAGCTGGACAAGCCCACAATACTTTATGCCTTTTCCTTCAGTTGGAGACGCCTGTTTGTCTACATTTTTCCTCCAGTACCTCTCATTCCAAGAGTCCTGAGGAAGATAATGATGGACAAGCCTCAGACAATATTAATAGCCCCATTCTAGCCAAGGAGGTAGTGGTTCCCTTTACTACTCCAGCTATCCAAGGAGGAGTTCTGGAAGCTTCCCCTAGTTCCAGATCTACTGTTACAAGACGGTCTCTATCACCAGAGCCTGAACCATTTACATCTGACAGCCTGGAGGCTGAGAGAGCTAAGTTAATGCAGATGGGCCTCTCTGATTCTGTAGTTAAGACCTTATTATGTTCCCGCAAAGATTCTACTAATAAAAAATACGCTAGAATATGTAAAAAGTTTACAGCCTGGTTGGCTGAAGCGAACCATGTGAAGATTGAGGTCGGATCCATTCTTCAATTTCTTCAGGAAGGTTTCCAGAAGGGAAGGGATTTAAGCCTAACACATTAAAAGCGCACATGACGGCTATCAATATTATGACTGAGAACAAATTTCTCCATCACCCACTTATTTTTCAGATTCTTCAAAGCAATAAGAAGATTGAAACCTACACATAGAGAGCCTACACCAGTCTGGAACCTCTCTCTGGTTTTGAGGAGGCTTACACTTGCTCCATTTGAACCCTTGCAGCAAACTGACTTAAAATGGCTGTCATACAAAGTATTGTTTCTGGTTGCGGTCACTTCCGCAAAAAGAGTAGGTGAACTTCAAGCGCTGTCTTCCAAATACCCCTATTTAAGAATCCTGCCTGATGGGGTCCATCTTCGCACCATACCATCTTTTACTCCTAAGGTGCCTTCTACTGCTAACAATAATAGAGAAGCCTTTCTCCCCGTGTTTTTTCCTGACCCGGTTGATGAAGAACAAACTCTACTACATACTCTAGATCTGAAAAGGGCAATCGAGACCTATCTCCAGAGAACAGTAGTGATGTCGCGAACATAAAATTTTCAGTTCGCGAACAGCGAACGCGAACTTCCGCAAATGTTCGCGAACTGGCGAACCGGGCGAACCGCCATAGACTTCAATAGACAGGCGAATTTTAAAACCCACAGGGACTCTTTCTGGCCACAATAGTGATGAGAAAGTTGTTTCAAGGGGTCTAACACCTGGACTGTGGCATGCCGGAGGGGGATCTATGGCAAAACTCCCATGGAAAATTACGTAGTGGACGCAGAGTCGGGTTTTAATCCATAAAGGGCATAAATCAACTAACATTCCTAAATTGTTTGGAATAACGTGCTTTAAAACATCCAGTGTGTGTATACGATCAGGTATGATGTTGTATCGATCAGGTAGTGTAAGGGTTACGCCCGCATCACAGACATTGACAGACCAAACTCCCCTTTTAATGCACCGCAAACAGTTCATTTGCACAACCGCAAACTCCCCATTTGCACAAGGTTGGATACCAAGCTAGCCACGTCCCGGTGATGTCATTGAAGGTTTCTTCCTCCACCCAGCCACGTACAACACCAAGGGTCCCCGAAAGGTCAATTGAATTGATTTTTCGAACGGGGAGATGGTTAAAAAAACGCTGGCTCCCTCCCCTTTGTTTTTATCCACGGTGACTGCGTCTGCGCCGTGCAATTTACTGTCACACCCGATATGAGTGGTATTTTCTGTAGTACTATTCTCATCAGTTTAATCCCTCTAACGTCCCCGACTCCCCAATCTGGGGGCCATTTATTAAACAGATTTTTCGGACGGGGAGATGGTTAAAAAAACGCTGGCTCCCTCCACTCTGTTTTAATCCACGGTGACTGCGTCTGCGCCGTGCAATTTACTGTCACACCCGATATGAGTGGTATTTTCTGTAGTACTATTCTCATCAGTTTAATCCCTCTAACGTCCCCAATCTGGGTGCCATTTATTGAATAGATTTTTCGAACGGGGAGATGGTTAAAAAAAACCTGGCTCCCTCCACTCTGTTTTAAACCACGGTGACTGCGTCTGCGCCGTGCAATTTACTGTCACACCCGATATGAGTGGTATTTTCTGTAGTACTATTCTCATCAGTTTAATCCCTATAACGTCCTCAATCTGGTTGCCATTTATTGAATAGATTTTTCGAACGGGGAGATGGTTAAAAAAATGCTGGCTCCCTCCACTCTGTTTTAAACCACGGTGACTGCATCTGCGCCGTGCAATTTACTGTCACACCCGATATGAGTGGTATTTTCTGTAGTACTATTCTCATCAGTTTAATCCCTCTAACATCCCCAATCTGGGGGCCATTTATTAAATAGATTTTTTGAACGGGGAGATGGTTAAAAAAACGCTGGCTCCCTCCACCGATATGAGTGGTATTTTCTGTAGTATTATTCTCATCAGTTTAATCCCTGTTACGTCCCATATCAGGAATTGCCTTTTATGAAAAAAAATTTAGGCCGGGTACCTTCGACTGCCTTCACAGTGACAGACCAAACTCTCATACACTAAACTGAATTGATTTCAGGAACCGGGAGATGGAAAAAGCAGCTTGGTCGGTCCTCTTACTCCCAAATTGGGGCACTGCGCGTGCACAGAGCAATGTGCTGTGACACCCTATATGAGTGGTGTCTTAACTAGTACTATTGCTATCAGTTTAATCCCTGTTACGGACCCTATCCGGTCGAATTGATTAACCATTGTCGAATCCCCCATTGACATCCCCCTTATAAGCTGTGTAAAGCATATTTTTTAGTTTGGTTTTGAACTGCTGCATCCTTTCCGACTTTTGGTAATTTGGTAACATTTCTGCCACTTTCTGCTTATACCGGGGGTCTAGTAGCGTGGCCACCCGATCGCTTTTGGTCTGACCATAATGAAGCAACGGCCTTATCATCTGGGGTGTGGCAACATTGCCAACACACTTTTATAGAGGTGATGATGATTGCTTCATTGTGATACGCAAGCCCCTTCACCACAACAAGGTAACGATCACGAAGGGGAATTGACACTTGTATGTGCCTTTTTTTTTTGGTTTGTTTTTGCAGCCACAGTGCTGCACCATAGGACAGAAAAATTAGGCATGTACACATGCCTGAAAAATAATGGCACTGTTGCAGACGCTATTGTAGCAGCGGCCGGAAAAATTTATGTTTTCCAGGCAGAAAAGTGACTAAAACATTACGGCTTGAACCCTAGTTGGTGGTGGAGAATTCACGAAAGTCATCCGGTATGCAGACATTAAATACAGCAGCGTGGGGACCATTTTGAGGCCAAGGCATGTAATCAGGCCTTTTGTTAGTCAAACGTATCCCCCACTGTCAGTCCCTTCGGGATCCATGCCTCATTCATCTTTATGAAGGTGAGGTAATCAACACTTTTTTGACCGAGGCGACTTCTCTTGTCAGTGACAATGCCTCCTGCTGCACTGAAGCTCCTTTCTGACAGGACACTTGAAGCAGGGCAGGCCAGAAGTTCTATCGCAAACTGGGATAGCTCAGGCCACAGGTCAAGCCTGCACACCCAGTAGTGAAGGGGTTCATTGCTCCTCAGAGTGTCGATATCTGCTGTTAAGGCGAGGTAGTCTGCTACCTGTCGGTCGAGTCGTTCTCTAAGGCTGGATCCCGAAGGGCTGTGGCGATGAGTAGGACTGAAAAAGCTCCGCATGTCCTCCATCAACAACACATCTGTAAATCGTCCAGTCCTTGCCGCCGTGGTAGGAGGAGGATTACACTCACCTCTTCCCCTGTTAGATTCCCGTTGTGCTGTGACATCTCCCTTATAAGCTGTGTAAAGCATATTTTTTAGTTTGGTTTTGAACTGCTGCATCCTTTCCGACTTTCGGTAATTTTGTAACATTTCTGCCACTTTCTGCTTATACCGGGGGTCTAGTAGCGTGGTCACCCAGTACAGATCGTTCTCCTTTATCCTTTTTATACGTGGGTCCCTCAACAGACATGACAGCATGAAAGACCCCATTTGAACAAGGTTGGATGCAGAGCTTCTCATTTCCCGTTCCTCGTCCTCACTGATGTCATTGACGGTCTGTTCTTCCCCCCAGCCACGTACAACACCATGGGTCCCAGATAGGTGACAACAACGAGCACCCTGGGGTGCCTGCTGTGGTTGGTCTTCCTCCTCCTCAAAGCCGCCACATTCCTCCTCTGACTCCTCTTCCTCATACTCCTCTTCCAGCGTTGCTGCAGGTCCGGCAAGCGATGATGACAAGGCTGTTTCTGGTGGTGATGGTGACCACAACTCTTCCTCTTCCTCTTCACGCTCATCTACAGCCTGATCCAGAACTCTTCGCAGGGCACGCTCCAGGAAGAAAACAAATGGGATGAGGTCGCTGATGGTGGCTTCGGTGCGACTGACTAGGTTTGTCACCTCCTCAAAAGGACGCATAAGCCTACAGGCATTGCGCATGAGTGTCCAGTAACGTGGCAAAAAGATTCCCAGCTCCGCAGAGGCTGTCCTAGCACCCCGGTCATACAAATACTCGTTGACGGCTTTTTCTTGTTGGAGCAGGCGGTCGAACATTAGGAGTGTTGAATTCCAACGTGTCGGGCTGTCGCATATCAAGCGCCTCACTGGCATGTTGTTTCGCCGCTGAATATCGGAAAAGTGCGCCATGGCCGTGTAGGAACGCCTGAAATGGCCACACACCTTCCTGGCCTGCTTGAGGACGTCCTGTAAGCCTGGGTACTTAGACACAAAACGTTGTACGATGAGATTCAACACATGTGCCATGCACGGCACATGTGACAACTTGCCCAAATTTAATGCCGCCAACAGATTGCTTCCATTGTCACACACCACTTTGCCGATCTCCAGTTGGTGCGGGGTCAGCCACTGATCCACCTGTGCGTTCAGGGCGGACAGGAGTGCTGGTCCTGTGTGGCTCTCTGCTTTCAGGCAAGTCAACCCCAAGATAGCGTTACACTGTCGTATCCGGGATGTGGAATAGCCCCTGGGGAGCTGGGGGGAATCAGTTGATGTGCAGCCAGACGCCGCAGCAGAAGAGGACTCAGCCGAGGAGGAAATTAAAGAGGATGGAGTAGGAGTAGAGGAGGTGGCAGTAGGTCTGCCTGCAAGTCGTGGTGGTGTCACCAACTCCGCTGCAGAGCCACGCATTCCATGCTTGTCAGCCGTCAGCAGGTTGACCCAATGCGCAGTATACGTGATATACCTGCCCTGACCGTGCTTTGCAGACCCGGTATCAGTGGTCAGATGGACCCTTGCCCCAACACTGTATGCCAGAGATGCCATGACTTCCTTTTCAATGACATGGTAGAGGTTTGGGATTGCCTTTTTTGAAAAAAAAATTCGTCCGGGTACCTTCCACTGTGGTGTCCCAATAGCGACAAATTTTTTGAAGGCCTCAGACTCTACCAGCTGGTATGGTAAAAGCTGGCGGGCTAAGAGTTCCGTCAAGCCAGCTGTCAGTCGCCGGGCAAGGGGGTGACTTTGTGACATTGGCTTCTTATGCTCAAACATGTCCTTGACAGACACCTGACTGTGGGCAGATGAGCAGGAACTGCTGAAGGTGAGAGATGGAGTGGCGGGTGGTTGAGAGGGGGCAGGGAGGACAGCAGTGGTTGACGTGGCTGAAGATGCAGGACCAGGAGGAGCATGGTGGCTTTGAGTTTGTGTGCTGCTTGTACTCATGTGTTGATCCCATAGGCGTTTGTGATGTGAGATCATGTGCCTTCGCAAAGCAGTTGTACCAAGGTGGGTGTTGGACTTCCCACGACTCAGTTTCTTTTGGCACAGGTTGCAAATGGCATTGCTTTTATCAGAGGCAGACACACAAAAAAAATGCCACACTGCTGAGCTTTGCAATGACGGCATTCTAGTGGTGGCAACAGCATGCGTTGACTGGCGTGCTGTCTGGCTGACCCCAGGTGCCGATACATGCTGTCTGACTGTGCCACTAACTCCTTGCGACGACCTCCCCCTGCTTCCAACTCGTCTCCTCATTCTCTCTGTCTCCCCTTCAGAACTTTCCCCCTCTTCTTCTCTTCGAGCAGGCACCCACGTGGCATCCGTGGACACATCGTCATCATCAACCGCTTCACTTGTATCTGACACCTCAGCAAAGGAAGCAGCAGCGGGTACAACATCATCATCATCACACTGTACGTCCATGTGTGTAATCCTGCCTGACTGAGACATATCCCCGTAATCTACATCATCTGGCAATAATGGTTGCGCATCACTAATTGCATCCAACTGATGTGTAAATAACTCCTCTGACGGATCAAGTGAAGCGGCTGTGGTGGCTGTGGTGGTAGTGGCGACGGGCGGGTGCGTGGTAACTTGAGAGCAGGTGACCGAAGCTGAGTTGGAGGAGGATGGTGCGTCAAGGTTCTTAGCGGAAGCTGTTGAAGATTGGGTGTCCTGTCTAAGCCAGTCAACTACGTCCTCTGAATTTTTCGGGTTCAGGGTACGTGGCCTCTGAAAACTGGGCATTATTCCAGGGACAGTGGAAATCACAGCACCACGACCACGACGGCCCCTGCGGGGTGGCCTGCCTCTGCCTGTCATTTTTTTTTTAGATAAGTGGTACTACGCGTGCTAGGTACTGTGCCACCCGGTATGAGTGGTTGGCACTGGCAGTGGGCACACTACAGTCTGTGGAAGTGGGCCTGACACACACTGGCAGCAGGCAAGCAACTGAATTTAGACTACTGTCTAAAAATTAAATGCCTTATTTATCGGCAAGCTACTGTGCCACCCGGTATCAGTGGTTGGCACTGGCAGTGGGCACACTACAGTCAGTGGAAGAGGGCCTGACACACACTGGCAGCAGGCAAGCAACTGAATTTAGACTACTGTCTAAAAATTAAATGCCTTATTTATCGGCAAGCTACTGTGCCACCCGGTATCAGTGGTTGGCACTGGCAGTGGGCACACTACAGTCAGTGGAAGCGGGCCTGACACACACTGGCAGCAGGCAAGCAACTGAAATTACACTAAAGTGTAAAAATTAAATGCCTTATTTATCGACAAGCTACTGTGCCACCCGGTATCAGTGGTTGGCACTGGCAGTGGGCACACTACAGTCAGTGGAAGCGGGCCTGACACACACTGGCAGCAGGCAAGCAACTGAATTTAGACTACTGTCTAAAAATTAAATGCCTTATTTATCGGCAAGCTACTGTGCCACCCGGTATCAGTGGTTGGCACTGGCAGTGGGCACACTACAGTCAGTAGAAGCGGGCCTGACACACACTGGCAGCAGGCAAGCAACTGAAATTACACTAAAGTGTAAAAATTAAATGCCTTATTTATCGGCAAGCTACTGTGCCACCCGGTATGAGTGGTTGGCACTGGCAGTGGGCACACTACAGTCAGTAGAAGCGGGCCTGACACACACTGGCAGCAGGCAAGCAACTGAAATTACACTAAAGTGTAAAAATTAAATGCCTTATTTATCGGCAAGCTACTGTGCCACCCGGTATGAGTGGTTGGCACTGGCAGTGGGCACACTACAGTCAGTGGAAGAGGGCCTGACACACTGACTGGCAGCAGGCAAGCAACTGAATTTAGACTACTGTCTAAAAATTAAATGCCTTATTTATCGGCAAGCTACTGTGCCACCCGGTATCAGTGGTTGGCACTGGCAGTGGGCACACTACAGTCAGTGGAAGCGGGCCTGACACACACTGGCAGCAGGCAAGCAACTGAAATTACACTAAAGTGTAAAAATTAAATGCCTTATTTATCGGCAAGCTACTGTGCCACCCGGTATCAGTGGTTGGCACTGGCAGTGGGCACACTACAGTCAGTAGAAGCGGGCCTGACACACACTGGCAGCAGGCAAGCAACTGAATTTACACTAAAGTGTAAAAATTAAATGCCTTATTTATCGGCAAGCTACTGTGCCACCCGGTATGAGTGGTTGGCACTGGCAGTGGGCACACTACAGTCAGTGGAAGAGGGCCTGACACACTGACTGGCAGCAGGCAAGCAACTGAATTTAGACTACTGTCTAAAAATTAAATGCCTTATTTATCGGCAAGCTACTGTGCCACCCGGTATCAGTGGTTGGCACTGGCAGTGGGCACACTACAGTCAGTGGAAGCGGGCCTGACACACACTGGCAGCAGGCAAGCAACTGAAATTACACTAAAGTGTAAAAATTAAATGCCTTATTTATCGGCAAGCTACTGTGCCACCCGGTATCAGTGGTTGGCACTGGCAGTGGGCACACTACAGTCAGTGGAAGAGGGCCTGACACACACTGGCAGCAGGCAAGCAACTGAATTTAGACTACTGTCTAAAAATTAAATGCCTTATTTATCGGCAAGCTACTGTGCCACCCGGTATCAGTGGTTGGCACTGGCAGTGGGCACACTACAGTCAGTGGAAGCGGGCCTGACACACACTGGCAGCAGGCAAGCAACTGAATTTAGACTACTGTCTAAAAATTAAATGCCTTATTTATCGGCAAGCTACTGTGCCACCCGGTATCAGTGGTTGGCACTGGCAGTGGGCACACTACAGTCAGTTGAAGTCGGCCTGACACACACTAGCAGCAGGCAAGCAGCTGAAATTACACTAAAGTGTAAAAATTAAATGCCTTTTTTATGCAAAGTCCTGTGCCAGCCGGTATGAGTGGTGGGCACTGGCAGTGGGCACACTACAGTCAGTGGAAGTCAGCCTGACACACACTGGCAGGCAACTAACCTTAGATTAAAGTGTAAAAATTAAGTGCCTATTTTTTAAGCAAAGTCCTGTGCCACTCGGTATGACAGGGGTGGGCACTGGCAGTGGGCACACTACAGTCAGTTGAAGTCGGCCTGACACACACTAGCAGCAGGCAAGCAGCTGAAATTACATTAAAGTGTAAAAATTAAATGCCTTTTTTAAGCAAAGTCCTGTGCCAGCCGGTATGAGTGGTGGGCACTGGCAGTGGGCACACTACAGTCAGTGGAAGTCAGCCTGACACACACTGGCAGGCAACTAACCTTAGATTAAAGTGTAAAAATTAAGTGCCTATTTTTTAAGCAAAGTCCTGTGCCACTCGGTATGACAGGGGTGGGCACTGGCAGTGGGCACACTACAGTCAGTTGAAGTCGGCCTGACACACACTAGCAGCAGGCAAGCAGCTGAAATTACACTAAAGTGTAAAAATTAAATGCCTTTTTTATGCAAAGTCCTGTGCCAGCCGGTATGAGTGGTGGGCACTGGCAGTGGGCACACTACAGTCAGTGGAAGTCAGCCTGACACACACTGGCAGGCAACTAACCTTAGATTAAAGTGTAAAAATTAAGTGCCTATTTTTTAAGCAAAGTCCTGTGCCACTCGGTATGACAGGGGTGGGCACTGGCAGTGGGCACACTACAGTCAGTTGAAGTCGGCCTGACACACACTAGCAGCAGGCAAGCAGCTGAAATTACATTAAAGTGTAAAAATTAAATGCCTTTTTTAAGCAAAGTCCTGTGCCAGCCGGTATGAGTGGTGGGCACTGGCAGTGGGCACACTACAGTCAGTGGAAGTCAGCCTGACACACACTGGCAGGCAACTAACCTTAGATTAAAGTGTAAAAATTAAGTGCCTATTTTTTAAGCAAAGTCCTGTGCCACTCGGTATGACAGGGGTGGGCACTGGCAGTGGGCACACTACAGTCAGTTGAAGTCGGCCTGACACACACTAGCAGCAGGCAAGCAGCTGAAATTACATTAAAGTGTAAAAATTAAATGCCTTTTTTAAGCAAAGTCCTGTGCCAGCCGGTATGAGTGGTGGGCACTGGCAGTGGGCACACTACAGTCAGTGGAAGTCAGCCTGACACACACTGGCAGGCAACTAACCTTAGATTAAAGTGTAAAAATTAAGTGCCTATTTTTTAAGCAAAGTCCTGTGCCACTCGGGATGACAGGGGTGGGCACTGGCAGTGGGCACACTACAGTCAGTTGAAGTCGGCCTGACACACACTGGCAGGCAACTAACCTTAGATTAAAGTGTAAAAATGAAGTGCCTTTTTTTTAAGCAAAGTCCTGTGCCACACGGGATGACAGGGGTGGGCACTGGCAGTGGGCACACTACAGTCAGTTGAAGTCGGCCTGACACACACTAGCAGCAGGCAAGCAGCTGAAATTACACTAAAGTGTAAAAATTAAATGCCTTTTTTATGCAAAGTCCTGTGCCAGCCGGTATGAGTGGTGGGCACTGGCAGTGGGCACACTACAGTCAGTGGAAGTCAGCCTGACACACACTGGCAGGCAACTAACCTTAGATTAAAGTGTAAAAATTAAGTGCCTTTTTTTAAGCAAAGTCCTGTGCCACACGGAATGACAGGGGTGAGCACTGGCAGTGGGCACACTACAGTCTGTGGGCCTGCAGCTCCTCACACACAGGCAGGCCAGGCAACTGCAATATGTATATAAAGGAAAAAAAAAAAGCAGACTAATGTTGCAGCCCTAAAAAGGGCTTTTTGGGGTGCTGTCAGGACGCTGTCCTTACAGCAGAGATCAGATGAGTCTTTCAGGACTGGAGTGGACACTGAATTCACTAGCCTAGCTATCGATTTCCCAATTAAATCAGCAGCAGTTACAGTCTCCCTCCTCTCACTAAGACTGCAGCTTCAGAATGAATCTAAAATGGATGCTGTGCAGGAGGTGGGAGGGTCTGGGAGGGAGGGTATGCTGCTGATTGGCTGGAATGTGTCTGCTGACTGTGAGGTACAGGGTCAAAGTTTGCTCAATGATGATGTATAGGGGGCGGACCGAACATCGCATGTGTTCGCCCGGCAGAGGCGAACGCGAACAAGCTATGTTCGCCGGGAACTGTTCGCCGTCGGATAGTTCGGGCCATCTCTAGAGAACAGAAGAGTTCCGGTTAGCCGAAAATCTGTTCATATTGTTCACAGGTCCAAGAAGAGGGCAACAACCTTCCAGAGATACATTAGCTAGATGGCTAAAGGATACTATCAAAGAATCATATTCCTTAGAAGAGATGGTTTCTCCTTTTCCAATTAAAGCCCATTCAACAAGATCTGCCGCAACCTTCTGGGCTGAACAGGCGCATGTATTTATAGAAGAAATCTGCAATGCTGCCTCCTGGTCCTCATCTCAGACCTTCATGAAGCATTATCGGTTAGAGATCAACGCTAGAAGCCCAGCCTTTGGCACTGGGGTATTAAGTGCAGTTCTTGATGAAAAATCCCCCCCTTCATGATCTATACAAATCCCATGCTGTGCTGCCGTAGGACGAAATGGGAAAGGGAAAATCTGTACCTGGGATTTTACTTTCCTTGAGTCCAAAGGCAGCACAAATATACCCTCCCTTAAATAAATTTTGTTATTTTTGCATTGAATGAAAGTCTATTCTTTTTAAACACAGTGGAGCATTGTGGGAGGCCAGCTTTATAGTCTCTACTAATGATTTAATTAATTAATTATTTTAATCTAGGTGGGTGGTCCTAGCCAAGGGGATGAAGACGAGCTTAACCCATGCTGTGCTGCCTTCGGACTCAAGGAAAGTAAAATCCCAGGTACAGATTTTCCCTGTATGAGTGCATCTATGTATATGGTGAGCACATGTATGAATGCATCTATGTATATGTTGAGTGCGTGTATGAGTGTGTCCATGTGTATGTTGAGTGCATGTATGAGTGCATCCATATATGTGGAGAATGCGTGTATGACTGCGTCCATGTATGTGGAGAGTGCATCCATGTATGTGGAGAGTGTGTATGACTGCGTCCATGTATGTGGAGACTGCGTCCATGTATGTGGAGACTGCGTCCATGTATGTGGAGAGTGCGTGTATGACTGCGTCCATGTATGTGGAGAGTGCGTGTATGACTGCGTCCATGTATGTGGAGAGTGCGTGTATGACTGCGTCCATGTATGTGGAGAGTGCGTGTATGACTGCGTCCATGGCTGCAGTATGAAAGGTACAGAGGCTAAAATACTTGTGGATATGTAGAGGTAAATCAGACATGTCTATTACAATTGCAGCGCATGCGCTACTTTGCACTCTGTAGCACTCATATCCCGGATCCTGGACCCATTGAAGTGAATGGGTCCATGATGCAGGCTGCACACGGCCGTGTGCAGCCCACATCATGGACCCATTCACTTCAGCATGCGCTTCCTTCCTATATATTTTAGGTTTTAAAAATGTGGCTCTCAAAAGAAATTTCAATCGTGGTTTTGGAGATATTTGCTCAGTTGACAAAATAGTTTGCCCACCACTGACCTAGGGGGTTGCATATTACAAAAAGCTTCTTTTTTTTTTTTTACAGATTGCCAATACATATAAAGATACCAGAGATATCATCAGACTCTGCAGACAAGCACCAATCTACAGCAGCCAACTGTTTCATCTTCTGGTGATGAGAGATGCCCTTTAAGTCCAAGGTTCTCTACTGTATGGTCTACTAAGAAATCTTTATAGGGTTCAAAGCCCCATCTTTGCGATACAGAGTTCAAAATCCCTGAGTAGATTTAGTACCAGTGGGAAGTATTGGAAAATTCACGACAGAACTTCATAACTGTTTATTCCGAAGAAAATTAATACGATTGACTTCTGCAGTCCTATGTTCTCTGAACACAGAACAATTCAGTGCTGTTATTGTAGCAGATACAGGAAGAAAACAACATCTGGTTCCAGAGGGTTAGGTAAGAGGTCAGTTTCCCGGTCATATGAAGTAACGATTGGTAATCTGGTAATTTATTACATCCCATCTCTGTATGTTTAAACTGAAAATCCATTTTGTGGACTGACTCATAAACAACTCTTAGGAGCAATCGCATAAAAAACAGCTATGTCCAGCGTTCTAATACCGCCTAGTGCTGCCGTCTCTCTATTCTCTGTGTCAAAAGATAAAACAAAATAAGCAGACCACCAAGAAAAGGATAGCTATAATTCTCCTTGTTAGAAGAACTGATTGATGTACCGCTCCCGTGCTACAACTATATCTCAGCAGGCCCTGCTTAGATCATATGGAGCAGGGGTCCCCAACCCATAGCACAGGGGCTCATGCTGTGTGGCTTGCAGTAATGCCAACATTATGCCCCTTTCAGTAGTGCCCTCTACCATCTCCAATAATAAAGTTTAAAAAAACAAAACACTGGATACTCCCCTTTTTCCCTGATGATCGAGCACATCCAGCGTTCCCCAGCAGCAGGAGATGCGGTCACATACTGCTGATTCCGAGCCTTCAACTCTCCTCCCACAGAGCCAGCATCTCTATGTATGGCCTGCTGGGAACTGCATGGGTGTGCCCTCAACCCTCTGCGCCCAGGGCTTGTGCCCCCCCCCCCCCTTCCCTGTGTGGGGGAAGAGTCCCCTAAGTCAATTAAGGGGGGCCCTCCTATTAGTCAGTTTAGTTATGTGGAGAACACCCTTAATAAACATAGGTGGTGGAGGGGAGTCCAAGGGGGGTGTAAATGTATGAGTGGTAGTGGAGTGGTGCCCGATGTTCCTGAAAATGGCTGCTGATGAAGAGCCATGGGACATGACCTGTCCATCAGTGCCTTCTACTGAAATGTTCCACATCCACACTAGTTTGCTTTGTACAGAAGCTGCACAAGTGCAGTTGAAAGCTGGATGTGACATTGGGCATGGAGTGACAATACTACACACTGGGTGGGACAGGTGGTGAGGTAACCATCCAAAACCCCAAAAGTATTGAGTACAGGTCCTAATAATTAAAACTGTATTTTACGATGTTCTTCAATAAATGTATCTTGTACAGCTTTTGCATTAACATTGTCACATGTTCACTGAACATTGAACATTATGGCTAGGGCCAGTTCACACAAATAATTTTGAAAAAAACACTTTAAATATTAGCGCGGAATCCGCATGTTTTTTTTTCAGCGTGAAAAATGTTTTTTTTGTGCAGTTTTCAACACGTCTTTTTTTAACCAATGGGTTTTTACTTCATTACAAAGCTGTTTTTTCTGCTTGAGGTTTCTGAAGCAGATCTCTGCAAAAAAAAAAAAAAAATGTGGGAAATTAACAAAAAACGCATAGACTTACATGGACCTGGAGCTGTTTTTTTCAGCTTCCTATTCATTTCAATGGGAGACTCAGTGCTGATTCTGCACCCTGATAGGGTATGCTGCTTCTTTTCTCCATGCTTCTTTTTTACACATGTAAATTAATAGTGCAGGTTTATGTGAGTTTTTCATGCAGTTTTTCACTGCTTGCAAGTAACCTAAAGAAACAGGTTCAGTCAATAAC
Source organism: Bufo bufo (assembly GCF_905171765.1). Taxonomy (NCBI): domain Eukaryota; kingdom Metazoa; phylum Chordata; class Amphibia; order Anura; family Bufonidae; genus Bufo; species Bufo bufo. Next base: position 152,641,068 of record NC_053397.1, on the reverse strand, counting down.
TGTCATTTGTCGACATCTTTCTCTACATTAACTTGCCCTATTATTTAAGCATGCAGACATGAGGAGAAATCTTCCCAAAGTGATTTTTTTTAAAGGAAAATGCCATCCATTAACCTCCATTCAGTCCAGAAGGGTTTTTCTTTGCTTTTTACAGGCATAATAGCTTGTATCACTACTAATAAGAATAACATAGAAATAAAACCTTACTTTCCTGTAATGAAAATTGAATTGAATAGAGCAATGGGGCTGTTTACCATCAATATAACCAGAGATTCTGTAAAAGCAATGAGATTATGGAACTGTTGGTCAGAGTAGGAGGTGATGGTAAATTCATTGAACCAGTTCTAGAAGGGTCCAGGTGCCTTTCGTTAATGTAAAATTATTGCAGTTTTAGGGTACTAGATTTCTGAAGACTGGATGTTGAGTCAGAAATGTATTTTGATCGGCAGGTTTGTAGTTGGGAAGGAATTTTACTCCATTAAATGGGGTAATTGGCATCTGCCTCATAGTTTTTTTTCTTCCTTTGTCTGAATCAACACAGTAATATTATAGGTTGGACTTGATAGACCTGTGTCTTTCTTCAACCTCACAAACTATGTAACTTTGTACATAATGGTTACGTTGAATGTGGCTTGCAACTATATTTCAGTGCCAAATGTGGCTGTTGGGTATGAAAGGTTAGTGACCACTGGAATACAGAATATAGATGCAGCAAAACCTGAGAAATCCATTATAAATGAGTAAGGGCAAGTTCACATACTGTATGTACAGCTCCCCAATTCATTTTGCTAGAGTCTCAAAAGATCCGGGGCCCAAGCCCCAATGAATATTGCCCAGTTCTCTAAGTCTCCCCCCTCCCCCCTCACACTGCATTTTGCTGTACTTGCTATACAGCAGCACATAGCTCTCACATCCGGTGCCTCCAGGTGTCACGGATGTAGTAGGGGAGAACACCAAAAGACAACAAGAAGGAAGGGGAAAGACACTAGGCCTCACCGCTAGGGAAGGAAAAGGGTCACCACCTATAAAAACCCTGCTCCTGGCCCTAACTCCTATCCGCATGGGCACCTCTCGATGGTAGAGATACCCATACACAGGAACCTAGAAAACCCTGGTGACCCTCAGATGCCCTAAAGATAATGACAGGGCAGAGACCACCCGTTCCTTCCCTGGTGAAGGAACTAGCATCTCACTGAGGCCTAGTAAACAACCCGGGGAGGGCGGAATACAAAACACAACAAGCGGAACACGTAACTTCTGAGGATGATGGATGAACAGGACTTCAACACGAACCACCCTCCAGCTCTTCCAAGACCAAATGAAGCTATCCCAAGCAAGGAGTGATGGGAAAAGTCAGACTAAATAGGGCGAGGTAAAGGTCACATGATCCACACCTGAACAGGGGGTGTGGACATACCATCAACACACAGACAAAGTGAAACCGAAAGAGGCTGTCAGATCACTAATGCGTAGATAATCTTTCAGACCTTCTGAGACCTGTCACAGATGTGACACCAGGTGACGTCTCCTCTGATATAGATCTTCTCTGTCATCATCTTCTCCATTAGGTTCGTATAACTTCTCTCAGTTGCGCCTCGTCTCTGCAGAGTGTAACACACAGACATCTTAGCTTCCCCACATTTCTATCATCATCCCTCCAACATACAGTCCCATGTAAATAACACTATTTCCCTCTCTCTGCCATAGAGTCCCATGTAAATAATATCACACCATCTCTCCAGCCCCCTCCAAAATACAGTCCCATGTAAATAACATCACCTCCTCCCCAGCCGCCTCCAATATGCAATCTCATGTAAACATCACCCTCTCAACATTCAGTCCCATGTAAATAACATCATTCCCCCCACCAGCCACCTTCAACATACAGTCCCATGTAAATAACATCACACCCTCCCAAGCCACCTCCAACACACAGTCCCATGTAAATAACATCCCTCCCTTCAGCCCTAAAATACAATCCCAGTTAAATAACCACAACTCCCAGCATTCCTCTGCCTCCCCCTTCACTTACCTCTCCTCATGTAGCAGATCTCACCACAGCTTCTTCCCCCAGGTCTTCTCCTCCCGCTCCTGCACTGGTCACATGATGGTGACATCATCGCAGGTACTTCTCAATCACTGCCTGCTTTGCTGATCACATGACGTTTGATTGTCACCACAGGTCCTTCAGATCTTCCAGTGTATTAAATTTCATTGTATTGCTATCCTGAGGATGGCAATACAGTTGTATCTAGCAGGCAGGCAGAACATTTGGGGCCTGGGACAAAACATCAAGGGTCCAGGCCCCGAATGTTTTAACCTAGCAACGCCCCTGGCATTTCGACTTAGTACATGCAGAATTCTGACAAAACTGAACCACTTAGCAAGCATCTGATTAAATAACTGGAAAACAGACTTTGAGAATGTGGCATGTGGAATCATCAGATTTTAAGGTCTCATTGGCCAGGGGTACACCTAGGTTGTCTGTAGCCTGAGGAAAAAAGTCAATTGGAGCACCAATTGTGGCTGCAAACGGCTGTATGGGCACACCACAGGGCTCAGAAAGGAAGGAACATCATAAGGCTTTTGAAGGGCGCATTTTGTTGGAATGGTTTTCAGATTTTTCATTTTCACAAGGTGTAACAGAAGAAAAGGTATCCCACAATTTGTTACGCATTTGAACACCCCATATTTGGTCATAAACTGCTCTTTGGGCATACTGCACGGTTCAGAAGAGAAGGAGCACCATGAGCATTTGAGCCCTAGTTTCATTTATACAGCACTGGCTGACAACTGCAGAGGCTCTGAGGTTCAATAAAAAAAATACCCCCCTCTATTTTATAAACAACATCCCTCCCAGAATTTGCAAAGGGGTATGGTGAGAATTTTGACCCCATAGGTGTTTAGCAAAAATGAATTCACACCAGTGCCAAAGTGAAAATTGCAATTTTCACACAGATATGATATTTCAGTGCCCAATAAGTTGTGCCAGTATGAAAAGCAAGCCCTCTTATTATTATGCCGTGCTTCCTGGTTTTAGAAACCTGGGCTGGTGGGAGGATAACACTGTCTTCCCTGACCACAAAACATGGTGGCAGGATAAAATCGCCTTCTGGACAAGATACATCGATTATATTTTTGTGCTGTGGAATGGAACAAGAGATGAGTTCACAAGACATGTTGATGCCCTTAACGTCAATGAGATCGGCTTTAGATTTACTTATGAGATCCAGACTAAATGTATTAGTTTCTTGGATGTAAAAGTCTACAAGCATGGGGAAAGGTTAACAAGCAATGTGTTTAGGAAATCCACAGCAACAAACGCTATCTTACGATGGGAAAGCCACCACCCACCCCCACTAAAGAGGGGCATCCCGAGAGGACAGTATCTGCGCTCGCGCAGAAATTGTTCATCTCTGGAGGATTTTCATCTAGAATCTAAAAACGTATACTATCGACTACGAGATAGGGGTTACCCTAAGGCAACTCTTAGGAAGGCTTTTCAGCACGCTTTGGGCACAAATAGAGAGGCCTTGCTTACCCCTAAAAATCAAGATAAGAATGAAAAAGTACAAACCCGACTTATCTCTATTTATGACACTGCAAATAAAGAGGTAAAAGAAATACTAGAAAAGTACTGGCCAATCCTTAAAATGGATCCTGAAGTGAGTAATAACATCATGCCCTATCCAAGTATTACATACCGTAAAGGCAGAAGCTTGAGAGATAGGCTAGTGCGTAGTCACTATGTAGCTTTGGCGCCGTTAGGAACTTGGCTGGACCGTAGACCCACGGGTGTGTTTAGATGTGGAGCATGTAAGACAGTTACTTGCTCAGCGACTGGCAGGATTTTCACTATAAGAGATTTCATCAATTGTAGGACAAAAGGGGTAATCTATATCTGCCAATGCCCCTGCCCTAAAGATTATATAGGGAAGACATATAGGGAACTCAGGGAAAGAATCTGTGAACACCTGAATGATGTAGTGAAGAAGAATGTCACGCCAGTCGCCGATCATGTGAATGAATTCCATGGAGGAAGTGCTAAAGCTCTAAAATTTTCTGCTTTGGAATGTGTACCCATGTCCCCTAGAAAGGGAGACTGGAATAAAAAAATCCTCCAAAGAGAAGCAGAATGGATCTTTAGATGCAAGTCCCAAGCACCCCTAGGCTTGAACGAGAGACTATACTTCTCATGTTTTATTGAATAGTGTAGGTTTGGTCTGTACACCAACCCCACAGCTGGATAAGAAACCGATCTGACTGTGGGATTGAATTACATTCTAGATGGATGTTATAGATCTGGATAGCTTAACCACCTCCCGACTGCCTAACGCAGGGATGCGTCCTGCGGGCGGCCGGGTTATTCCTCCTGGACGCATCGGCGCGTCCTCTCGCGAGACGCGAGATTTCCTGTGAACGTGCGCACACAGGAGCGCGCGTTCACAGGATCGGGAGGTAAACGAGTGGATCTACAGCCTGCCAGCAGCGATCATTCGCTGGCAGGCTGTAGATGCGATTTTTTTAACCCCAAAAAGGTATATTAGACGCTGTTTTGTTAACAGCGTCTAATATACCTGCTACCTGGTCCTCTGGTGGTCCCTTTTGCTTGGATCGACCACCAGAGGACACAGGCAGCTCTGTAAGTAGCACCAAACACCACTACACTACACCCCCCTGTCACTTATTAACCCCTGATCACCCCATATAGACTCCCTGATCACACCCCTGTCATTGATCACCCCCCTGTGAGGCTCCATTCAGACGTCCGTATGTGTTTTGTGGATCCACGGATCCGCAAAACGCATATGGACGTCTGAATGGAGCATTACAGGGGGGTGATCACCCCATATAGACTCCCTGATCACCCCCCTGTCATTGATCACCCCCCTGTAAGGCTCCATTCAGACGTCCATATGTGTTTTGCGGATCCATGGATCCGCAAAACACATACAGACGTCTGATTGGAGCCTTACAGGGGGGTGATCACCCCATATAGACTCCCTGATCACCCCCCTGTCATTGATCACCCCCTGTAAGGCTCCATTCAGACGTCCATATGTGTTTTGCGGATCCATGGATCCGCAAAACACATACAGACGTCTGATTGGAGCCTTACAGGGGGGTGATCACCCAATATAGACTCCCTGATCACCCCCGTCATTGATCATCTCCCTGGAAGGCTCCATTCAGATGTCCGTATGCGTTTTGTGGATCCGCGGATCCGCAAAACACGGACACCGCGGATCCGCAAAACACGGACACCGGCAATGTGCTTTCCGCATTTTGCGGATCCGCACATTGTCAGAACTATATAGAAAATGCCTTTTCTTGTCCGCAATTGCGGACAAGAATAGGACATGTTCTATAGGCTATACAAAAAACGCAGTGTTCGCCCGATCAGGCCTGATCTTGTGCGCACACTTGCGTTCAGTTCGCCCCACCGCAGTGACAGAATATTTTTTTTTCTGATCACTGCAAAAACCGTAAAATCGCTGCGGTGCTATAAAGATCACTTTTGAGGGGCATGGCGAGTTCATAGAAGATTTTTAGAGTTAGCGGAAATTGATATTTTTTTTTTCTTACAAAGTCTCATATTCCACTAACTTGTGTCAAAAAATAAAATCTCACATGAACTCACCATACCCCTCACGGAATTGAAATGCATAAAATTTTTTAGACATTTATATTCCAGACTTCTTCTCACGCTTTAGGGCCCCTAAAATGCCAGGGCAGTATAAATACCCCACATGTGACCCCATTTTGGAAAGAAGACACCCCAAGTTATTTCGTGAGGGGCATGGTGAGTTCATGTAAAAAAAAAAAAATTGTCACAAGTTAGTGGAATATGAGACTTTGCAAGAGAAAAAAAAAATTGAAAAAATTAATCATTTTCCGCTAACTTGTGCCAAAAAAATAATATTCTAGGAACTCGCCATGCCCCTCACGGAATACCTTGGGGTGTCTTCTTTCCAAAATGGGGTCACTTGTGGGGTATTTATACTGCCCTGGCATTTTAGGGGACCTAAAGCGTGAGAAGTAGTTTGGAATCCAAGTGAGTAAAAAATGCCCTGTGAAATCGTAAAGATTCTCATTGGACTTTCGGCCCCTTTACGCACCTAGGCTGCAAAAAAGTGTCACACATGTGGTATCGCCGTACTCAGGAGAAGTAGGGCAATGTGTTTTGGGGTGTATTTTTACATATACCCATACTGTGTGTGAGAAATATCTCTGTAAATGACAACTTTTTAAAATTATTTATACAAAGTTGTCAATTTACAGAGATATTTCTCTCATCCAGCATGGGTATATGTAAAAATACACCCCAAAACACATTGCCCTACTTCTCCTGAGTACAGCGATACCACATGTGTGACACTTTTTTGCAGCCTAGATGCGTAAAGGGGCCGAAAGTCCAACGAGTACCTTTAGGCTTTACAGGGTTGCTCACAATTTATCTTTACAATTTCACAGGGCTTTTTTTACGCATTTGGATTCCAAACTACTTCTTACGCTTTAGGTCCCCTAAAATGCCAGGGCAGTATAAATACCCGACAAGTGACCCAATTTTGGAAAGAAGACACCCCAAGGTATTCCGTGAGGGGTATGGTGAGTTCATGTAAAATTTTATTTTTTGTCACAAGTTAGTGGAATATGAGACTTTGTAAGAAAAAAAAATCATGTTCCGCTAACTTGTGACAAAAAATAAAAACTTCCATGAACTGACTATGCCCATCAGCCAATACCTTAGGGTGTCTACTTTCCGAAATGGGGTCATTTGTGGGGTGTTTCTACTGTCTGGGCATTGTAGAACCTCAGGAAACATGACAGGTGCTCAGAAAGTCAGAGCTGCTTCAAAATGCGGAAATTCACATTTTTGTACCATAGTTTGTAAACGCTATAACTTTTGCGCAAACCAATAAATATACACTTATTGCATTTTTTTTTATCAAAGACATGTAGAACAATAAATTTAGAGAAAATTTTATATAGAAATGTAGTTTTGTTTGAAAAATTTTACAACAGAAAGTCATTTTTTTGCAAAACTTTCGGTCAATTTCTATTAATAACAAAAAATGTAAAAATGTCAGCAGCAATGAAATACCACCAAATGAAATCTCTATTAGTGAGAAGAAAAGGAGGTAAAATTCATTTGGGTGGTAAGTTGTAGGACCGAGCAATAAACCGTGAAAGTAGTGTAGTGCAGAATTGTAAAAAGTGGTCTGGTCATTAAGGGAGTTTAAGCTAGGGGAGCTGAGGTGGTTAAATAGACAAGAATAGGAATGGATTAAAATTTCCTGACAAAAAAAGATCACCCTGTGAAGAGAAATAAGCCCCTAAAGCTTTTGTTTAATTTATTAGTAACAGTTTAAAAAATGGTCATGAGTGCGGGAAGCACTCAAATGAATACAAGGTGACGATACCAGGGTCATGATTGTGATTAGAGATGGCCTTGCGGTTCGCCCGGCGATCGTTTCGCGGCAAACTTTGCGTGTTCGCGATTCGCCGAACATATGAACAGGCTGATAGGGACACCAAACGCTAGCCAATAGGGCCACAAAAGTCATTTTAAGCACTAGTATAGGTGTGCTATCGATATGTGTGATACACAGAGGGGTGTGATATACTTATAATATACTTTTATAATGAGTCAAAAACACATAGATCTATATAGTGATCACCTGGAAGTCAGGGGCCTAAGGGCTAGGGGCTTACTAGGGCCATTTTTATATAGGGTAAGGTTCCGGACGGGGTCTCTCTTATCATGGCGGGTGTTCTGTGGTTAGGCTATCAGGGCCAGAATAGCACCCTCCCGTAGGGCAATATCAGGGACAGTTCTTTGCCCACCCTATACTTCAATACCACATCATTATCTAGCCCAGGGATGGATGTTTTTTTGCTTTCCCTCCTGGATTCATCGATGTGCACTGAAACCCCCCGGATTGTGGTAGGACATATGGTTTCTGATTTGGTGCCGCCGAGCACTCGTTATTGCCTACCACATCTATGCTCTTTGCTTAACTTTAATAATTTAATTTATTTTCATTTTGAAGGATATCTTTTCCATTCACACGTTCGCAAAATGGGTCTGCATCTGTTCCGCAATTTTGCGGAACAGGTGCAGACCCATTCATTTTCAATGGGGCCGGAATGTGGGTGGAAGATACTGGTGACAAGGTTCAGGCCCATCTAGATAGAGTTAAGGCATTACAGGGGCAAGCACGTGTGATTGCAGATGAAGGTTGGAACCCCTTTAAAGGTCTGGGGGGCTTCGGTGATCTGTTGTTTTCTATAGGACCGTGGATTAAGGAAATAGGAGTGTATGTCATGTTACTGCTGTGCTTTCTATTTCTTTTCTATGTGGCGGTGAGAATGACCTGCTGCTTGATGAATCGAGTTGCGAGGAGCCGTTCAGAGGACCACGTTATGATCGCAGAGAACCATCGCCTTGAGCAACCGGATTCTTACTCCAGAAGGACCGACCCAAGAAGAACCACTGCAAAGCATGAGCTGCAGTGGCGTAAACACCTAAAAACCACAAAAGATCTCAGGCTCCTCTTGCTCCCTCTTCTGCTGAGGTCTCGGCCTCTTCCTCCCAGTTGCACCTGCCACCTCACAAACAGAGGATGTGGCAGCAACACCACCACCACCACCTCCACCACTGTCACCCAGCATGTCCACACTGTCCTATGGAAGGGTTCAGCTGTCCATCCCCCGAACACTGGAGAGAAAGAAACCACCCACGATCCCTGGCCCTGAATGCCAGCATTTCAAAATTCCTGGCCTTTGAAATGCTGTCATTCCATCAGGTGGAGACAGAGACTTTTAAAAACCTTATGGCGGTGGCGGTCCCACAGTAAGTGGTTCCAAATTGCCACTACTTTTCCAGGCGAGCCATCCCTGCCCTGCACAACCAAGTGGCGGACAATATCAGGTGTGTACCGCACAACACCATCTGTGGCAAGATCCACATGACTACCGATACGTGGACCAGTAAGCACGGGCAGGGATGTTATATCTCCCTAACTGCACACTGGGTAAATACAGTGGCGGCTAGACCTGAGGTGGATAGCAGTTTGGCGGATGTCCTACCGCCACCGAGGATTGCAGGACATTTATCGTTGCCTCCTGTTGCCTCCTTCTCCTACTTTGCTTCCTCCTCTACCGCCTCCTCATCCGGTCAGTGTAACACCTTCACCACTAACTTCAGCACAGCCAGGAGGAAACGACAGCAGGCTGTTTTGAAACTCAACTGTTTGGAGGAAAAACCCAACACGCGCAGGAGCTGTAGGACGGGCATGGAACAACAGACCGATAAGTGGTTGGTGCCACTGGGCCTCAAACCTGGCCTGGTGGTGTGTGATAACAGGCGAAATCTCATAACAGCTCTGGAGCTAGCCGGTTTGACACACATACCTTGCCTCGCGCATGTGCTGAATTTGGTGTTGCAGAAGTTCCTGAAAAATTACCCCAAAGCAGCTTATGGATATCAATGGAGCGTGGCTGGGGAGATACAGAGGACACAGACGATACACCTCCCACAGAGGACAGCTTGTCGTTGTCTCTGAGCAGCCTGGCATTCGAGCGATTTTATACTGCAGTGTCTCCGCAACAACCGCTGAGTTGCCCACATTCTAACCAGTGCTGATTTCTGGGTGGCCACCCTGCTGGATCTCCGCTACAAGGACAATGTGCTGTCCTTAATTCCGTCAGTGGAGCGTGATCGGAAGATGCACGAGTACAAGCGCATGCTGGTAGACGCACTGGTGATGGCCTTCACACCTGACAGCGGGGGCTCAGTAGAAGCCGAAGGCAGAGGAGGAATAAGTCGCCAACACAACTGGGGCACCACCAGCACCTCAGAAGGTGGGTTAGCATGGCCGAAATGTGGAAAAGCTTTATCAGCATGCCACAACAATCAGCACCACCAGCTGATATGGAACGTCTTAGCAGGAGGTAGCATTTCAGCAACATGGTGGAACTCTATGTGTGCACACGCCTACACGTACTGACTGATGGGTCTGCCCCATTCAACTTCTGGTTCCACAAATTCTGCACATGGCCTGAGCTTGCCCTTTACGCCTTGGAGGTGCTGGCCTGCCCTGCGGCCAGTGTATTGTCCGAACGTGTGTTTAGCACAGCAGGGGGGGTAATCACAGACAAGCGCAGCCGCCTGTCCAAAGCCAACGTGGACAAGCTCACGTTCATTAAAATTAACCAGGCATGGATCCCACAGGACTTGTCCGTACCTTGTGCTGAGTAGACAAGTATACCGTTCACACCCAGCCATTGTTATACTCCAGCACACTTTCTCTTTGCCTTCTCTTTTCTATTTCCCAATGTTTTGGGGTCTTCCCAAATTTCAAAAAACAACAACAACAAAATAAATAAATGGAAAAAATACAAATAAAAAAACAACAAAAACAGTGTTGGCTACCTCCTCCACCGCCGCTTCTACCTATACAGCCACGTCCACCGCCTCCTCAACCTCCTACTCCACTTTGACCTCCGCCTCCTAGTTGAAGATTATTATTATATATTTTTTTCTATTCTATGTTATTTTAAGTCATTTCCCTATCCACATTTGTTTGCAGGGCAACTGTCCTACTCTTACCCCCATTTAGCTTCCTTTTGCAGCCCTCTAACTATTTTACAGCCATTTTAGTGCACAAAAGTTCAGGTCCCCATTGACTTCAGTGGGGTTCGGGTTCGGCTCAAGTTCGGGTCCCGAACCCGAACTTTGATCTGAAGTTCAGCCGAACTCAGCGAACCCGAACATCCACGGGTCCGCTCATCCCTAATGGTCAACAAAAGCAGAAAGAAAGGTTCTCACCTAATGGTCTCACCTACAATGGTCTCTGGTATATCCAATTTTCTAGCAGCTGCTGGTGCACATGGGTAATGCCTCGGCAGAATTCAATTATTGATCCCAAGTGTCAAGAAAATGCATTAAACATGAAAATCCTGGCCCTGGAACTAGCTAGTTGATTGAAAATGTTCTATTATTGATTCAAATATTCCAAGATAGTCCATTTCTGGGAAACCTCCTTCATCAAATCAAGCGTGTCACTGTTCTTTTAATCTTTAGCTGTTAATTCTATAAAAGATACCTTTTTTGTCATTCTGGTACTGCTAGTGTTGCTATTTTTTCCCCTCATGATTTTATACACAGTTTTCTTTCTTAGCAGCTATTATAAAAAAGGCATTTAATTTTTTCTTTGTGTCTTTTTGTATAATAGTGCGATGAACCTGTTATAATATGCTGGCCCTAAATAGACAAATTTGTTTAGGGTGAGCATGATAATTTAGTTAGAATTCTGAATACATACGCTATAAAATGTTATCTAATACCATACATTATAGATTCTGCATAGATTATGACTAAAATATGTAACCAAAGACTCTGTCAAGTGATTCTCTGAAGATGTCATTTGCATCCTTATAATAAAGAATATTTTACAGATAAAGTTATTTGGTTCATAGATTAAGACATGCTACCAGATGTGTACCAATTTATACAATATTATACATATAGCTGCACACGAGGTACACTACTTGTAAAATCATTTTAGTCATACTACTTTTAGATTCATACTGATAGGGAACTTAGATTGTGAGCCCCATTGGGGACAGTTGGTTGCTAATGTCTGTAAAGTGCTGCGGAATATAGTAGCGCTATATAAGTTCATTAAATAAATTATAAAAAATAAATACATAAGTAGTTAGATACAGACAGAATGATAGATAGACACACTATTTGAGTACATTTAAATGTATACAAGCAAATTCCACAAATTACTGCAATATATAAGTTGACATGCTATTAACAACACAAAAAAAAGTAAAAGCAAAATTAAACTGACATGCATAATTGCCATCGATTAAGCAACGATTCCACATGTTAACTTTGCCAGGATGGGAACCACTTAATATTCCACACAATTGAAGGTATTAATAATTCTATATCAGATCACCTGTATATTTGCCTCGTTCCAGGATTAGTTGTCATTAGATATCCAAGGTTGTCATTTGTATGTTTGTTGTTAACTGGACTATTCTTATATCTTGAAATCCTTATGGTTTGAATATTTTCACTGACTGACTTAAGAACTCCCTCCAACTTCTCCTCTCTCCTCCTTCTACAGTCAGACCCTATCCAACACTGACATCATTCTGTGCAAACAGACACATGGACACAGTATGGACACCGGCTGCACTGTTAATAAGACCCTAATTTATTCTGATTACACTTGGGAAATGGTGCTTTTATTTTGTTTAATACACGCAACGTGCTTGTCCTATGACACAACACACAGACATCACATCTTAAAAGTATAAATAACTGTTTAATTCATATTGTTATGTATCATAGGTCAAGTAAATGTGATGATCAATATACTCCGGAAGGTAACATACTTTCAACTTTCATGTTCTGTCCAGTCAAGCAGTCCCTTCCACTTGTTCTCTACTTATTCTGATCTACTGAATGTATGTTAAAAAGAAGTAAGGCACAGATAGTAGGCAGTAAAAACAGAGAAAAAAGGAGGAAGTTATTCCAATCCTAGGGGATCGTGAAATCCCAAAAGGAATGAAAGGTATGGGCGCCGACAGTGGTGGGATGGTAAGAAATGGGGAGAAAAGAAGAAAGGGTCACTGTAATAGGTGAAGGGAAGACAGCTGTAAAAGAGTGTTTGATAGAGTCAAACACTTAGACATATGTAATTAGGGGATGCGACAAAAGACCATCGTGTGGTGATGCATTTACACCAGACCGAGGGTAAATGTCCACAAATTAGGAGGTGATAAGCGCCACTCCATTAGTATTAGATATATTACTAAGATGTACTCAGTGTTGGAGTTAAAGGTATAGTTAACAAATAGCTCAATGGAGACAAGCACCAGTGGAAGGTGAATGAAAAGGACTCCAAGGTCCCAGTCGAGAAATAAATAGGTAAATATATGATGCAAGCAATTAAAATGAGCATGAGCATCAATATAAATAAATAATAAAAATAAAATCTGTATGGACTCACTTCGCTGGGGGGTAGTCAGCAGGATAACCTCAAGACACCTGAGACTTTGAACCCCCTGGCCAGGATCGCACGTAGAGATGTTGAAGATTGATGGCAGCACACGTCTGGAGGCTTCTGATCAATCCCTTTGTTTTAACAAATAATATGTGGCTCAACGCATTTCGGGGACAATATTCCCCTTCCTCAGGAGCAGGTACATATACATACAAGGTGATTAAGCCCCAAGTAATAATGCCCCCAGTACAGAAAATCCCCCTATTGTGCCCCAGTATTAAAATGTCCCCAGTGCCTCCAGTAATGCCCCCTATAGTGACTTTGGATTTAAAAAAATGCCTCGGCAATGTTCCTTATAGTTCCCCACTATTAAAAGTTCCCAGTGCCTCAAGTATTTCCCCTTATACTGTCTGCAGTAATATAACATTCTCCTATGGTGCTCCCAATAATGCCCTCTATAGTGCTGCCAGTATTGTCCCTCCCAGGAGTAATGTCATAAAGTCCCCCACAGTTGCTGACCCCCATTGGTCATGTCCCTCACACTGCCCCCTGTAATAATGTTCTCCACAGTGCCCTTCTAGTAATGCCCCCTCAGTAGTAATGTCCCCCACTGTACCCCTCCAGTTATGTCCCCAGTAATAATGTTCCCCACAGTGCTCCTCTAGTAATGTTCCCTCAGTCCCTGCAGTACATGGATAAATTCTTAAGGATGAGGGGAGTTATAGTTACATTTAATATCATCACTTAGGTCAATTAGAGTTCCTTTCAGTGCTTATACTAAAAGTGACTATCACCCCCCTCATCCTTAAAGGGAACCTGTCACTGGGATTTTGTGTATAGATCTGAGGACATGGGTTGCTAGATGGCCGCTAGCACATCCGCAATACCCAGTCCCCATAGCTCTGTGTGCTTTTATTGTGTAAATAAATACATATGCAAATTAACCAGAGATGAGTCCTGTCCCTGACTCATCTTACATACAGGACTCATCTCAGGTTAATTTGCATATGTATCAAATCGGTTTTGTTACACAATAAAAGCACACAGAGCTATGGGGACTGGGTATTGCGGATGTGCTAGCGGCCATCTAGCAACCCATGTCCTCACTCTATACACAAAATTCCGGTGACAGGTTCCCTTTAAGGATGCACCCATGTACTGTAATAAATGCACCCATTAACTGCAGCAATAGGATGGGTGCATTCTTAAGGATGAAGGTAGTTATAGTCCCATGTAATAATGTCACTTTAGTTAACTACCTCCCCACCTCACCACACGGGGACATGGCCCCTGTAACGAGACCCTTTTCTCGCTCTGTTCCACTCTCTCGGCACTCCCCAGGTTTCAGACCGCAATGTCTGATTGTTCAGTCCTTCGATAATCCTGCATTCGAACTACAGCTATATGCCGTTCAAATCCAGTAGTAATAATTCAGAACAAACACCAGGCAGACTGTATGTAAGTTTGTATGCAAGTTACATAGAAACATAGAAACATAGAATGTGTCGGCAGATAAGAACCATTTGGCCCATCTAGTCTGCCCAATATATCTGAATCGTATGAATAGTCCCTGGCCCAATCTTATATGAAGGATAGCCTTATGCCTATCCCATGCATGCTTAAACTCCTTCACTGTATTTGCAGCTACCACTTCTGCAGGAAGGCTATTCCATGCATCCACTACTCTCTCAGTAAAGTAATACTTCCTTATATTACTTTTAAACCTTTGCCCCTCTAATTTAAAACTGTGTCCTCTTGTGGTAGTTTTTCTTCTTTTAAATATGCTCTCCTCCTTTACCGAGTTGATTCCCTTTATGTATTTAAAAGTTTCTATCATATCCCCTCTGTCTCTTCTTTCTTCCAAGCTATACATGTTAAGGTCCTTTAACCTTTCCTGGTAAGTTTTATCCTGCAATCCATGTACTAGTTTAGTAGCTCTTCTCTGAACTCTCTCTAGAGTATCTATATCCTTCTGGAGATATGGCCTCCAGTACTGCGCACAATTTTGTATGTATGCGCCATTCTCCACTCATGTTGCCGCTCTAGTTCTCTCTCTTTTCGCTCATCCTGCAGCTGGATGTCTCTAATGGCATTCTGTATGGTGGTCTCTGATGGGTTGGCACCATATAATGCCAACCGCTCTCAAACTCGTTGCTGAAACAAGTCTTCAATGGACCGAGGTCCAGCATCACCATCCCTCTGATCCTTCTCGGCTAGCTCACTGATTAGGGTGGCCTTGTTCTTTGTCCCAGCGGTCCCTCCTCGGCTCTCAAGTAAGTCTTTCAGCGTGTCTCTCCTGCAGGCTGCATAGCTGGTTATTCCTTGTGATGGTTTTGAGTGTCCTAGTAACTGGAGAGCAAATCCCACTGCTTTCCAACAATGTAACGAGACCCTTTGCTCACTCTGTTCTGCTCTCCCGGCACTCCCCAGGTTTCAGACCGCAATGTCTGATTGTTCAGTCCTTCGATAATCCGGGATTCGAACTACAGCTATGTGCCGTTCAAATCCAATGGTGATAGCTCTGAACAAACACCAGGCAGGCTGTATGTAAGTTCAAACAGGAGTCTTTTTTATTGAAAGTCCACAACACACTTTTATACACAACAGTTTGAACACCTCGCCCAAACAACCACTTCCTATTGGTCAATTGTAAAGTTTCCTCTAGTTCTCCTCACTTAGGTCCCCTTGGCCATGCAAATAAGGACTTGAAACAGGGTCAGCAGGGATTGGTCCGGTAGCTTGACTGGGTGGGTGGATATGTGTGGCAATGCAATTGAGGACTTGAAACAGAGAAGTCCCAGGAGATAATTAAATTTCATAAGCAAACAAACAGAACAATGCCTTCCTTCCAGAACACGCAGCCGTTTGGAGGGGATTATCCTAAAGACAAACTGTGAACAATGAAACAACCACAGAGTGATTCGAACCCAAGACAGGGCGGAGGGCCCACCACTGTGTGATATAATCAAGGAAACATGGTTCAGTATTCCAAGGACCATGACAATACTCCCTCCTGGGAAACAGTCCAACAGCCACAGTGGGACCCCAAACGGGTCAACTCGAGGATGTTGGAAAAGTAGTCTTAAGGTTCCAGGTCCGTCTGTCGGGATAATCCATCCGCATTCCCGTTTTGAGGCCCTGGCCGATATTGTATGGTGAAATTGAATGGTTGCAAAGCCAGGCTCCACCTTAGTAATCGGCCGTTCTCTCCCGCAACCCGGTTTAGCCATATCAAGGGATTGTGGTCCGTCATGACGTTAAACGAGCGTCCATACATGTAGGGCTGCAATTTCTTTAAAGCCCAGACTAGGGCCAAACATTTTTCCACAGCAGCATATCCAACTTCACAGGGTAACAACTTGCGGCTGAGATACGCCACCGGATGCTCTTTACCGTCGTCACCAACTTGATTTAGTACGGCTCCCAGTCCAAACATGGAGGCGTCTATATGAACGACAAAGCGTTTTTAAGATAGGGCGCCGCCAGTATGGGAGCTTGGTTAGGGCGGTTTTTAACTGTTGAAACGCTGTCTCACACTCCGGGGACCACAGGACTTGTCTAGGGAGAGTCTTTTTGGTCATGTCCGTCAGCGGTTTGGCTATGTCACTATAGTGGGGTACAAACTTCCTGTAGTACCCTGCTGTCTCTAAAAATGCAAGTACCTGGGTCTTGGTTCTGGGAACCGGACAGTTTAGGGTGGCCTCAATTTTTGCAGGTTCCGGCCTCTGCTTACATAGAAACATAGAAACATAGAATGTGTCGGCAGATAAGAACCATTTGGCCCATCTAGTCTGCCCAATATACTAAATACTATGGATAGCCCCTGGCCCTATCTTATATGAAGGATGGCCTTATGCCTATCCCATGCATGCTTAAACTCCTCCACTGTATATGCAGCTACCACTTCTGCAGGAAGGCTATTCCATGCATCCACTACTCTCTCAGTAAAGTAATACTTCCTGATATTACTTTTAAACCTTTGCCCCTCTAATTTAAAACTATGTCCTCTTGTAGCAGTTTTTCTTCTTTTAAATATTCTCTCCTCTTTTACCTTGTTGATTCCCTTTATGTATTTAAAAGTTTCTATCATATCCCCTCTGTCTCGTCTTTCTTCCAAGCTATACATGTTAAGGTCCTTTAATCTTTCCTGGTAAGTTTTATCCTGCAATCCATGTACTAGTTTAGTAGCTCTTCTCTGAACTCTCTCTAGAGTATCAATATCCTTCTGGAGATATGGTCTCCAGTACTGAGCACAATACTCCAAATGAGGTCTCACTAGTGCTCTGTAGAGCGGCATGAGCACCTCCCTCTTTCTACTGGTAATTCCTCTCCCTATACACCCAAGCATTCTGCTAGCATTTCCTGCTGCTCTATGACATTGTCTGCCTACCTTTAAGTCTTCTGAAATAATGACCCCTAAATCCCTTTCCTCAGATACTGAGGTTAGGACTGTATCACTGATTTTATATTCTGCTCTTGGGTTTTTACGTCCCAGGTGCATTATCTTGCACTTATCAACATTAAATTTTAGTTGCCATATTTTTGACCATTTCTCTAGTTTTCCTAAGTCCTTTTCCATTTGGTGTATCCCTCCAGGAACATCAACCCTGTTACAAATCTTTGTGTCATCAGCAAAAAGACACACCTTACCATCGAGGCCTTCTGCAATTTCGCTGATAAAGATATTAAACAATATGGGTCCCAGAACAGATCCCTGAGGTACCCCACTGGTAACAAGACCTTGGTCTGAATATACTCCATTGACTACAACCCTCTGTTGCCTGTCCCTCAGCCACTGCCTAATCCATTCAACAATATGGGAGTCCAAGCCCAAAGACTGCACTTTATTGATAAGCCTTCTATGTGGGACAGTATCAAAAGCCTTACTAAAGTCTAGATAAGCGATGTCTACTGCACCTCCTCCATCTATTATTTTAGTCACCCAATCAAAAAAATCTATAAGATTAGTTTGACATGATCTCCCTAAAGTAAACCCATGCTGTTTTTCATCTTTCAATCCATGGGATTTTAGATGTTCCACAATCCTCTCCTTAAGTATGGTTTCCATTAATTTCCCCACTATTGATGTCAGGCTTACTGGCCTATAGTTGCCCGATTCCTCCCTACTACCTTTCTTGTGAATTGCCACAACATTTGCTAATTTCCAATCTTCTGGGATGACTCCTGTTGCCAGTGATTGGTTAAATAAATCTGTTAATGGTTTTGCTAGTTCACCGCTGAGCTCTTTTAATAGCTTTGGGTGTATCCCATCAGGCCCCTGTGACTTATTTGTATTAATTTTAGACAGCTGACTTAGAACCTCTTCCTCTGTAAAGACACATGCATCAAAAGATTCATTAGTCTTCTTTCCTAACTGAGGTCCTTCTCCTTCATTTTCCTTTGTAAAAACTGAACAGAAATATTCATCTAGTTCTTTATCTTCTTCCATATACCTTCTTTCTTTTGTTTTTAATTTGGTAATTCCTTGTTTTAGTTTCCTTTTTTCATTTATGTATCTGAAGAATGCCTTCTCGTCTTTTTTCCCTGACTGAGCTAATTTCTCTTCTGCCTGTGCTTTGGAAGCTCTTATAACTTGTTTGGCCTCTCTCTGCCTAATCTTATAAATTTGTCTGTCATTCTCATATTTTTTTTTTTTATAATTCCTAAAGGCTATCTTTTTGTTTTTAATGATTTTGGCCACTTCTGCTGAGTACCACAGTGGTCTCTTCCTTTTTTTGCTTTTACTGACAAGCCTAATGCAATTTTCTGTTGCCTTCAATAGTGCCACTTTTAAGTAGTCCCATTTCTCCTGGACTCCAATGAAACTGTTCCAGTCTGATAGGGACTTGTATACCACTAATCTAATTTTAGAAAAGTCTGTTTTTCTAAAATCTAAAACTTTTGTTTTTGTGTGGTGTGACTCAGTCACTGTACTTATAGTAAACCACACTGACTGGTGATCACTAGATCCCAAGCTTTCCCCTACAGTAATATCAGATACCAAATTCCCATTTGTGAATACTAAATCTAAAATGGCCTCCTTCCGGGTTGGCTCCTCCACTACTTGCTGTAGAGATAATCCCAGTAGGGAATTTAGAATATCTGTACTCCTGGCAGAACTAGCTATTTTGGTTTTCCAGTTTACATCTGGAAGATTGAAGTCTCCCATAATGATAACTTCCCCCTTTAGTGTTATTTTAGCTATTTCCTCAACTAGTAGATCATCTAATTCTTTGACTTGGCTTCCCACATCCCACTCTATATCCCAGATATTGCACCTCAGACATCCCGATATTACATTTGTCTGGCTTCAGGGTCAGGTTTGCGGCTCGGATCCTATCTAGCACTATACCCAGGTGTTTGAGATGCTCCCCCCATGTCTGGCTATAGATTGCGATGTCGTCAAGATATGCGCATGCAAAATCTTGCAGACCATCGAGGAGTTGATCTATCATCCGCTGGAAGGTAGCCGGGGCATTCTTCATCCCGAATGGCATTGCCTGAAACTGGTAAAGGCCAAACAGGGTGATGAAGGCCAACTTTGGAATTGCTTCCGCTTCCAAGGAAATCTGCCAGTAGCCCATACACA
The DNA here is from genome assembly GCF_905171765.1 of Bufo bufo. NCBI lineage: Eukaryota > Metazoa > Chordata > Amphibia > Anura > Bufonidae > Bufo > Bufo bufo. The sequence goes on along the minus strand of NC_053397.1, from coordinate 152,621,451 downwards.
AGTCAATAATCATCAGATAGTGTCCCTGAGATATTTTGTCCAACAATTCGTCCACTCGGGGCATAGGGTAGACGTTAGTCACAGTACAGTCATTCAGTCGCCAATATCCACACAAAATCAGGTCATGCCATCCAGTTTTAGGACTAATACTACAGGGGAAGCCCAGGGGCTTGCTGATGGCTCAATCACCCCTAACTTGAGCATCTCCCTAATCTCTGCTCTCATCCCTTCTTGCACGGCTACAGGAATCCTATAGGCTGGTTGTCTCAGGGGCCTCTGCCCAGGGGTCTCTACCTTGTGCACGGCTATGTGAGTGTATCCATGGAGTGCCAAGAACATCTCCTGCCAGTCATGGAGTAATTCCCGGATCTGTTCTCCTTCTTGGGATCCTAACCTATCTCCTAGCTGAATATCTTCCACCCCCCCAGAACAGTTACTGATTTCGGGAAGCTCCAGCATCGGTAGGTATTCCGGTGGAAGGAGCGCATATGGCGGCTACCGCCTCAGCCCTTTCGTGATAGGCCTTCATCATATTGATGTGGAATGTCCTCTTAATTCTTGTGTCTGCATAGCTTGCGACCACATAGGTGGTATCGCACAGCTGTTTTGCTACCTGATAAGGGCCCTGCCAGGAGGCCTGTAATTTATTTTGCTTCAAGGGTTTTACTTTCTGTCCGACACAAAAGGTGCGATTCCGAGCAGACCGATCATACCAAACCTTCTGCTGACTCTGGGCCGATTGCATATTCTCATGGACTAGATCAGTATTTTTCCACAGTAGCTCCCTGAGTTACAAGACATAACTAAGAATGGGGAGGCCTTCTGGATCTTCTACCCCCTCCCACTGGGCCCTCACTAAGTCTAAGGGTCACCTAACCCTTCGCCCATACAACAGCTCCAATGGGGAAAACCCCCTGGACTCTTGGGGTACCTCTCTATAGGTGAACAGTAGATGGGGAAGATATTTCTCCCAATTCTTTCTACTCTCTGTGAAGGCCCGAAGCAGCTGCTTCAGGGTCCCATTAAATCTCTCACACAGCCCGTTAGTTTGAGGGTGGTAGGGGACGCTCTGGAGGGGTTTAATCCCACAGAGGCACCAGAGCTTCTGCGTCAGCTCGGCTGTAAACTGGGTTCCCTGATCAGACAAGATCTCTTGGGGGAACCCTACCCTAGTGAACACCTGCAGTAAGGCATTGGCTACCGTATCAGCCTGGATATTGGATAGGGGAATGGCCTCTGGGTAGCAGGTGGCGTAATCCACCACCTTCTCTGTGGCACTGGGGCGGACCAGTGGGCCTATAATATCTACCGCTATCCGGCTAAAGGATTCTCTAATGATCAGCAGGGGGTGCAGGGAGGCTTTTGGGTGATGCCCTGTCTTCCCTACCTTCTGACAGGTCTCACAGGTCTGGCAGTATTCTCGCACCTCAGCATGTAATCTAGGCCAGAAGAAAGCACGAGACAACTGACTCCGGGTCTTAGCTATCCCTAAATTTCTGGCCAAGGGGATGTCGTGAGCCAGCCACAATAGCTCCCGTCTGTATTTCTGGGGTACGACTAGCTGTTTGTGGGGACCCTCTCGCCCAAATCCTCCTACGTTACCCTGACTTGACAACCCCATGTCCTGGGATTCTCCCTCCGACGTTAGGCAAGAGACCCAGAGTGACCCTACTTTAGCTGGTTATTGGGACAGGGCGGGCAAGGATCCAGGGGGGTTTAGGGGAAGACAGAATAGAATGGGAGGGGGGTTTCTTTATCGTTACACTGAGGTGCTGACAGCCTGTTTAATTGTTGTTGGCTGCACTGCTCACGGTCTGTTGCAACCCATAGACTCCCCCCCCCTCCTTTCCCAGTAGTGGGTTGGCCTGAACTTGGGGGAGATGGGGAATAAAAAAATAAATAAAAAAAACATGAAATTACTCTCAAGTGCCACCCTCTTGCTGGGGTCCACCCTGGGCATGTGTACTCCTGTGCCTAGAGGTAGATACGGCCCTGGTAGTCCATATGACTTCAAGACCAGGCTGCCCAGGGTTTGTTTGTAGTCTGTAACCATGGATTACATTGGTGTGTACAGGAACTGAAGAGAGAAAACAGTAGCCATTTTTTTTTAATTAAAGCTATTTGCATAGTTGCTCATTTTGTTTCTTTTGTTTTTTATTTAGATGTATGGGAGCAATACAAAAAATTTGGTGTAATTAGGTGTACATACCCTTAAAATAAATGTTCACGTTTAAAAACCAAGTTGTTCACTGCAGATTTTTGGACATATTTTAGATGAAAGAAAATCAAAATGTGCTGTCAATATACCCTCTCTATAAGAAGAACAACACATCAGAGAGGTTTAAAGGGCTTCTGTCACCCCACTAAAGTCTTCTTTTTTTTTGGGCTACTTAAATTTCTTATACTGCGATATATCAATCGCTGAATGAAGACAGGCGCTCTGAGAGAAGGACGCTCGCCTCCTCAGTGCGCCTGCGCCGATGACGTCTTCTCTTTCGGTGACATCATCGGCGCAGGCGCACTGAGAGAATGCTGAGGAGGCGAGCCGCCTTTTCTCAGAGCGCCTGCGCCGAATGAAGACAGGTGCGGGATTTGAATTGCAGACAGGGCCAGTCAGAGGACGAGCGCGTTCGCTGGCCCCGTCAATCAACATGAGGAGGGGCGTCTTTATGAGAGGAGGATGCGGCTGCTACCAGCAAGTAGCCGTCCTACTTTCTGGTAGAGAGGTAATTTACATATTATAAAAGTCAGTTTTTTTCATTAAACTACTGAACGAAAATGAGTAAGAGCATTATAGATTGATATATCGCAGTATAAGGAATTTAAGTAGCCCAAAAAAAAAAAATGACTTTAGTGGGGTGACAGAAGCCCTTTAAGGTGTTAGCACACAAATTTTTAAAAAAATTACATTTTAACTTCCGGTATATAAATGCAAAAAACTCTGCTCTCAGGGTAATTTTCACTGTTTTAGCTTTTTTACTCACCCATCTGCAGCTTTGGTCTCCTTTTTTTTTTTTTTTTTTTTAATTTATTTATTTTTTTGTTGCAAAATACAGTACCAAAAATTACACCATTATTTCATCATGTAACAAATCCCCCTCTTACTTTATAACCACCCTCCCTCCACTCCCACCCCCACCCCTTTTCTTCCGCGGAGCGGCCGTAATACCAGCTGTTTCTGTTTAATGTTTTAATATTTTAATTATTTGGTGTTATTTTTGATGTTATTTTTTCCACCTACCCCATATCCGCCGCCAAACTACTTTTTTTTTTTCAGTATAGGCAAGGTTATATTCATAAAGCATTACCCTGTCCATATATTCTATCCATTCCTGGAAATTGGGGTATTTTATAGAACCCCAATGTTTAACTATTATTATTTTAGCCAAAGCAATACCCCGTAACCAGATGAATTGCTCAGTTTTATTTTTATTTATCTCTGGGAAGGTGCCCAGAATCACAAGGTCAATGCAAGCTTCATATTTCAGGGGGGAGCTATTCTGTAATTTCCGAAATATTTTAGCCCAGTACTCTTTTATACCCAGGCATTCCCACAGCAGATGTTTATATTCACCTCTGTCTTTGTTACATTTGTAGCAGTTCTGTTTCCTATCTTTATAAAGATTGTGTAAAAAAGCCGGTGTATAATAGAGACGGTGTATAATTTTTAGGAGAATCTATGCGTGGGCAGGGGAGACTGTGGACCTTTTAATGTTTTTATAAACAATCTCCCATGTAATGGGTTCCACGTTCTGTAGGTCCCTTTCCCATTTACCTTCAGCTCTAAATATAATCTGATTGGTGTATTCGTGTTTTAGCTTAGCATATATTAAAGATACAGCGGAAGTGTTTGACGTCATATCATAGCAGAAGTCTAAGAAGGAATGCTGTACAATATCTAAATATTTCTTATTTTCAGTGTAGTGTATAGCGTGTCGTAATTGTGCGTAACGAAATTTATCAGTAAGTGTTGCTGAAATATCCGGAAGGATTTCATTTAAGGGTTTAATCTGTCCCCTATCAAAAACTTGTGAAATTAAATGTATCCCCTGTTTTTCCCAGTATCTAACGTCACCCATTTGCTTAATTTGTGGTAAGTGTGTATTCCCCCACAGGGGAGTGTACTGAACTGCTTGGGATACTCCGACCATACGTCGAACTTGTTGCCAGGTGTGCTCAAGCATTTTTCTAAAAGGGTTTATTATTGTTTTCTTCTCAGAGGGGCCTTTCTCAAGAATAGAGAAGACATCCTCTCTAGGTCCACAATTCTCACTAAAAATAAGCCGTATGCATTTATTCTTTCGGTTCCTTACACACCATCTCAGCTGTGCAGCTAAGTAATATCCATTTAGAAAGGGGGCGGAAATGCCGCCCTCTTCTTTATAAAGGTATTGTATTTTGATTCTAACTCGTTTGCGCCCCCATATTAATTCATTAAAAAGACTCTCCAGTTTATTAAAGAACTTATCTTCTATCGTTATTGGACTTGCGTTGAGTACATATAGTAACATCGGTAATAGTGTCATTTTAATAAGCGCTATGCGATTAATTTGGGACAGAGGCAACCTTAACCATGTTCTAATTTTTCCCTTAACCTTGTCTATTATTGGGAGTATATTCAATTTCTCATAGTGTTTCAACTCAGACCCTATATGGATACCCAGATATAATAGCGATTCTACCCGATGGACACTCACCCGATGGTTATAACCCGGTGGGACAGGGCGCCTCAATGGGAGAAATTTAGATTTTTCCCAGTTTATCTCGTATCCAGAGAGGGATCCAAACTCGTCTATAATTTCCATAACCCTGGGTAGATTCCTATGGCCCTCCCCCAAAAATAATAGAGCATCGTCCGCATAGAGACTTATTTTGTCGGCCTCTCCCTCACATCCGAAACCCTGTATCTCCCTATCTGCCCTAACTCTACATGCCATTGGCTCCAAAAACAGCGAGAAAAGTAAAGGGGAGAGGGGGCATCCCTGACGTGTTCCTCTGGTCAGGGGAAAAAGGGGGGAGTACTCCCCATTGACATGGACCCTGGAGACCGGGTTTCGATAGAGAATCTGGACCCATCTAGTGAAGTATTCTCCCAGCCTCACTCGTGACATCACTCCCCAGAGGAAGGACCACTCCACCCTGTCAAACGCCTTAGCGGCGTCTAAGGACAGGATGGAGCAGTCCTCCCCACTCCCCATCTGGATGTTCAGAAAGGCCCTTCTTATGTTATCCTGAATATTCCTTTTAGGGATAAACCCGGTTTGGTCCTCATGAACCACTTTGTGTATGACCGCTTTCAGTCTGTTGGCCAACAGTTTTGCGAGGATTTTATAGTCTGTGTTTAACAGAGCGATGGGGCGGTATGATGCAACTGACAACGGGTCCTTCTCCTTTTTTGGGATGAGTGTGATGGTTGCTTCCATCCATGAGGGGGGTAGGGAACCCAACGTCCATGATTGATTTAATACCTCCAACATTTGAGGGAGCATAGTCCCCTCATGTTTTCGATATCTTTCGAATGGGAAGCCGTCCGACCCTGGGGACGTATTACCCTTGATGGTTTTTAACGTATTCTGTAGCTCACTCAATTGGATCGGTCTGTTCAGCCATTTTATATCTTGTTGGTCAAATTCAGGGATGTTAATATTTTCTAAATATTCATCTATTTTTCCTCCATGTTCTATAGGTATAGCCTGATATAGCATAGAAAAATATCGGGTAAATTCCCCTAGGATGTTATCGGGGTCCCTTAAAATATTTCCTGCCTCTGTCCTAATTCCATTAATATTATTACTACCCCTTTGATTTTTAACTATGGTGGATAATACTCTGCTTGGTTTACCGGATTCGCTAAAGGTCCTCAACCCCGAGAAGAACAGTTTGTTCTGTGCTTTGTTATATAAATATTGCTTATACTCCTCCCGTGCTTTTTTTAATTGATGTTGTTTTTCAGGGGTATTGGTCTGAACAATCTCACCCATTATCCGACCAATCGTATCTTCTTTTTCTTTTTGAGTTTGCGCAAAAAACCTCTTCTGTTTCCTGATTTGATATGAGTATAAACCGCGCAGATATGCCTTTAAGGAATCCCAAACCATATGTATATGTGTTGAGTTGATATTATCACTCCAAAAGAGTTTGATTTCCTCGTCGATCTTATCCACTTTTATTAATGTAATCCAATGGGGGTTGAGTTTAAAAGTTATATTTTTACTAAATTTATTATTGTTATCCAGTATTACGGTAACCGGGGAATGATCAGAGATACCGTGGCTTTCATAGTTCATTTTTTTTACCCTGTTGATAAGTCCCGGGCTGGCGAGGGCCAGATCAACTCGTGACATGGACCTATAGGTCTTACTAAAACATGAATATACCTGCTTGTTACCGTAAAGAGATCGCCATATATCCACCAATGCCATTTCTTTACCAATTCGGAACAATAACGTATCGGAGCTGGTGTTTTGTTCATAATTGGCAATGGTGGATATCCTATCTAGTTTAATGTCCATGACCGAGTTGAAATCACCCATCACCAGCACCGGGCACTCCTCTCGTGCCGAGATGAACTCCATCAGTCTACTTAACACATATGTTGAAAAAGGTGGTGGGATATAAATAAAAGCAATTATACTCCTTTGTCCCTGCCACTCACAGTAAAGGAAAACATACCGACCCTCCTGATCGATTAGTTGTTCTATTGGTACGTAATATACCTGTCTATGAACATATACGCTAATCCCGCGTGAATATATGGAGCAGCACGAATGATATTCATGGGAGGCCCATCTCCTGCTGCCGAGCGCCGCCACTTTTTCCTCTGTTAAGTGTGTCTCCAACAAAGCGACTATGGCTGGTAAATGTCTAGAGACCAGATCGAACACAGCACATCTCTTAGTTTTATCCGCAAATCCGCGGACATTCCATGTCAATATTCTAGACATTTTTATTTATTGTTTTAGTCCCTTTTTTTTTTTTTGGCTCCTAATTTTAGGACGGCGCCGGGCAAAGGCAGAGGGGCACCCCCACGAATCCCGACCGCTCCAGCAGGAAGAAAAGATACCCCCCCCCCTTCCCCACCCCTGTGCTGACCTGCGGATCGCGAAATGCGATTCATAGGCCTCTAACATTGAGCTATCCCCCCCCCTCCCAACACCGTCGACCCCCCCCAGCTCCCCCTTATATTGCTACAGCTAGATTATTTAAGACCCTTTGAGTCCATCCAATCGGCCGCCGCGCTTGGATTAATAAAGAAGTGAACGGTGTCTCCGTGAATCACCCGTAATTTCGCGGGGTACATCATGGAGTATTTTATTTGAGCCTGTATCAGTCTCTTCTTTACATCTTTATATTCTCTTCTTTTCTCCTGCGTGACTCTGGAAAAGTCCGGATATATCTCTATATTAGAGTCGTTGTACTTGACCGTCTGTATCTCTCGTTTCCACCTAAGAATATAGTCCCGATCTCTAGAAGAGACCATTTTAACTAACAAAGGTCTGGGCATTGAGCCTGGTGGAGGTTTTCTTGTTGGAATGCGATGTGCTCTCTCCACTATATATGATGAGGCTGCCTCTGCAGATAATACATTATCCAAAAGCCATTTTTGAATAAATTCTGTTGGATCATTTCTTTCTACTCCTTCCGGGAAGCCCACCAATTTAAAATTGCCTCTCCTAGATCTGTCCTCCAGATCTGTCAATTTTTCCTTCAGCATCTTATTATCACTCTCCACTCTCTCCATCCTCCTCTTTATCTGATTGGTGTCTTTTTGCAGCTCAGAGGTAAGCGTTTCATATTCCTTAATGCGTTGTCTCATTTTATTTAGATCATCTCTTATTACTGAGATATCAGTCTGTACTGCTTCCACCGTGTTTGTTAAAGTGCTTAGTGCTTGATTGGTTATGTTGACCGCATCCAGTATCCCTGTTAACTTAAGATCAATATTACATATCTGATTGTCCATTTCTGGTTCTTTACTTCCTCCTGCTCTGTTTGATGGGTTTTCACCGTCCTCTATCTGCATTGGCTGCTTCTGATTACTTCTTGTCTTACTTAGTATGGGTGAGGATTTAAGATATTTATCCAACTGCGTAATATTACTCCGGGCTGTACCACCCTTTGGTGAGGAGCTGCCAACCGATTTTCTATTCTGTGGCTTGGGTGCCATACTGGATTTTATTTTTTTTTCCTCCTTCCCCTTTTCCCCCTTACACCCTCTTTTTCCCTCCTTTTCCTTTTCCTCCTTCTCCTCTCTCCTCTCACTCCTATAGGTCTATCTTAGGCCGAGAGAAAGGGATACACAGCTATATATTTTTTTTTTTTTCCCCCCCCTGGTATATCAAGATATTGTTATTATTATTATCATACAGTAGTAAAATACCAAAGAGCAGAAGATCTTACGTTCCTTAATCTCCCGATATTCCAAAGTTCCCAGATTCCCGGATCTTGGAAGGCTGTTCAGGTAGAGATGGACCAGGTGTTTTCTGCGCCTTCCATCCACGTTAAGTATCAGCAAGCGGAGAGGTAAGCCTTGGCACTGCAGCCCCCCTAAAAAATAACATGGCGACAGTTCCGGGCAGCGTCTTTAAGTGAGGCGCAGCTGCTTTTATCCACTATTGAAGGAAGGACTTCACGATAAGCAGTAGCCCCCAAAGATTCTGGGCGAAAAGGGGGGTGAGTTGTGCACTATGGTGTAGGTCGCACTGTTACACTGTTGCACTGTTATAAGAACCGGTTGTGCACTGTAGGGAGTGGAGAGAGGGGGAGCACATCCGTTTACAGTGCTCAACTCCGAGAGTGAGACAGGGGGAGACAGAGGTACAACTTCTGGAGGGGGCTCTATCCGCTCCTTCGGCACTGAAGACCAGCTCTTCCAGGAGCGCAGTACATACGTGCTGGCAGCTTACCCATACAGCAGCTCATAGGAAGTCACAGGCAACACTGCAGAGCTGGGACTGACGCCGAGAGCGGTGGAGGGGTGAGGAGGCGGGTAAACAGGGGGGAGACACAGCTCCTGGGGGATTTCAAAGCCACACACTTGGCACTATTACCGCTGCTTGCCCCACCATGCTTCCTCCTGAGACGCTGTGTACCCGGCGATTCATTCAGTCAGCGGCTCTTGGAGGACCGCATGTATCGCTGCTGTAGGGGCCGGAGCTGGAGCCGGCGCTGGGGACGGGGGGATCGCAGCACGTCCGAGATCACGTCATGCCGCCCTGCTCTAACTCCTCCAGCTTTGGTCTCTTAAGTTTCTGTGGGTAGAAAGCAGTTCGTCCCATGTAACAGTCAAACACTTGCATCTCCCAGGACTGCACTGCGGTCAGTTCTTGCTAACCTCACCCCCACAGTTTCCGAATCTTTGTTCTTTTGTCTTCTTCCGTTGTATAGTAAATATTTTTTTTAAAACAACCCCAGTGATCTGACTAATAAATAGCTCTATGGTATGTAATCCCCCCCAATTTCCTTCTCCACTGTCTAGAGAGTGAGATAGCCATATATTTCTTTAAATTTTGAAATAGGGATGAATGAATGATCTGGCCATCAATGGAACAAAAATAGTGTTCAGTGAGCAGATCTGCCTTAGTACTAATGATGGCTGCATCAGAGTTCACAGAAGGGCTGAAGAGTATACTATGAAGACACAAAGGACCAACATCAGGTCTCATTGTGTGGGACACTATTAAATACCATAGCCATTTCTATCTGATATTCATAAAGGGTACATTGACCTTTCATATGTCTAAGACATTGTGGAACCAGTCCTACTTTGACTCAGGAAACATGGTGTTCCAACAAGATAATGCCCACCCACACACTACCAACTCTACACAACATGCTCACCAGTGTATCCAGCAGCTCCCCTGGCCAGCTCAAATCAATCACCAATCATTGATCAAGCACCACTAGAAGTTTATACTTTGTCAATCTCAGCTCAATCGCATTAAGTTTTCCAGTTGGTCTTTGTCATTTTCCAGTAGTGTATGTTGCAGCAGTGTAATGACCGGCGTCACGCAAAGGGAGGGAACTGGGAAGGCCCTGTCCAAGGGAGAGGGAAAGGTGGTGACCCCTGACTCACCTTGCAGCTGGCACCTGACTGCCTTGACGTCCCTAGACGGGTTCCTCACCCGTACGCCGATCACGTGCCTAAACCCTGGCTTTCCCTAGGATGAGCCCTGAGTAGTGAACGGGGCGGTGGGATCACTAGTCCGCACCACTGACACTAAGAGGAAAACACCAAGGAGAGGACAGACAATACAGACAAACATATAATCCCAGGTGGGCGACAACAACAGACCACCAAGGCCCAACAGGGATCCGGAGGGTAATGTTCTGGAACAACAACCAGGGAACACAACTACACAGCTCCAGTGGGTCAGTATAGAAGTCCAGGCAGGAAGCTCTAAATCTGGCAACCAGAGAAGTGGGAGATGGGAATATAAGGAGGTTGGGATTGCTGGACAAGAAACAGCTGAGAAGGAGAAGCTACGGATCCCTGAGTGAGCCAAAAAGGGTTGCAAGGCAAACCCAGAAAGCTACCATTAATAAACAGCACTGTCTTTGTACATCGAGCGTGCAGCCACCCACTGCGACTTCCTGACCCCGGGTATAACGGAGTCCGGCGTGGCTCTTGACACCCTCGTGACAGTACCCCCCTCTCTACGAGGGGCCTCCGGACACTCAGGACTAGGTCTCTCAGGATGAGAGGCATGAAAAGCCCGAACTAACCTGTCGGCGTTTACCTCAGACGCTGGAACCCACATTCTTTCCTCGGGACCGTAACCCCTCCAATGCACCAGATACTGAAGAGAGCGGCGGACCCGACGAGAATCAACAATTTTGGATATTTGAAACTCTAGATTACCATCCACAACAACAGGAGGGGGTGGCAGCGGTGACGGTTCTAGAGGTGGAACATATTTCTTGAGTAACGACTTATGGAAGACGTTATGGATTTTAAAAGTCTGAGGTAGCTCCAGGCGAAAATCCACGGGGTTAATGATGGCTACTATTTTGTAAGGGCCAATGAACCTAGGACCCAGTTTCCAAGAGGGAACCTTTAATTTAATATTCCTAGTAGACAACCACACATAGTCATTCACTCCTAGGTCCGGACCTGGCGACCGTCTCTTATCAGCCATGCATTTATATTTACCTCCCATATTTTTCAAGTTAGCTTGCACCTTCTGCCATACCGATGAAAGAGATGATGAAAACCGTTCCTCTTCGGGAACCCCAGAAGACCCCCCCTCTTTGAAAGTACAGAATTGGGGATGAAAACCATATGCACCAAGAAATGGTGACTTACCAGTAGATTCCTGACGGCGATTATTTATGGCAAACTCGGCTAACGGTAAATATGATGACCACACCTCTTGGTTTTCAGACACAAAACATCTTAGATATGTCTCAAGGTTTTGGTTGGTACGCTCAGTCTGTCCATTCGACTGAGGATGGAAAGCTGAAGAAAAGGACAAGTGTACCCCCAAACGGGAACAAAAAGCTTTCCAAAATTTAGAAATAAACTGGGTTCCCCGATCCGAAACAACATCGGAAGGGACCCCGTGAAGCTTCACGATTTCACTGATGAATACCTGAGCAAGAGTCTTAGCATTAGGTAGTGCGGGTAACGCAATGAAGTGTATCATTTTGCTAAACCTGTCCACTACTACCAAGATAACTGTTTTACCCGCAGACAAAGGTAAGTCAGTGATAAAATCCATTGACAGATGTGTCCATGGCCTATTGGGAATGACAAGTGGCAATAAAGACCCTGCAGGACGTGTATGAGAGACTTTCGCGCGCGCACAAGTAGAACAAGACACAAAATCCATTACATCCTGACGCAACCTTGGCCACCAAAAACAACGAGACAATAGCTCCAAGGTTGCTTTACTACCCGGGTGCCCAGCAAGTGCCGAATTATGATGTTCCTTTAATAATTCGAGACGCAGGTTCAACGGTACAAACAATTTCTCTGAGGGGCAAGAGACCGGGGCGTCCGCCTGGGCCTCTAACACCTTCCCCTCCAGAACAGAGTGTACCGCAGAGACAACCACTCCTCTTTGTAGAATGGGTACCGGATCACTCACAATACCCCCTCCAGGGAAACAACGAGATAATGTATCTGCCTTGGTATTTTTTGCCCCAGGACGATAGGTAATAACAAAGTTAAACCTGGTAAAAAATAGCGACCACCTAGCTTGTCTAGGGGTGAGACGCTTAGCTGATTCGAGGTACAGAAGGTTTTTGTGGTCCGTAATCACAGTGACGGGGTGGATTGCCCCCTCTAAAAAGTGACGCCATTCTTCAAACGCTAGTTTAATAGCTAATAGTTCCCTATTGCCGATATCATAGTTCTTCTCTGCTGCAGATAGTTTTTTAGAAAAGAAAGCACAAGGACGCCATTTGCCAGGAGACGGACCCTGAGACAGCACAGCCCCCACTCCCACCTCTGACGCATCTACTTCAACAATAAAAGGCTGGGAGACATCAGGTTGGATTAGTACAGGTGCCGAGGTAAACCTCTTTTAGAGAGGAAAAAGCAATTTTAGCGGCGTCAGACCATTTAGAAAAATCAGTCCCCTTCCTAGTCATGTCAGTAAGGGGTTTTACAATCACCGAATAATTTTTTCTGAATTTTCTATAGAAATTTGCGCAGCCCAAGAACCGTTGCAGTGCTTTGAGGTTCTCAGGAAGATCCCAATCTAAAATTGCCTGGACCTTCCCAGGATCCATACGGAAACCTGAAGCAGATAATAAATACCCTAGGAACTGTATTCCTGAATGGCGAAAACACACTTTTCAATTTTAGCATATCATTTATTCGTCCGTAGGACCTGCAGTACCTGTCTGACATGCACCTCATGTGTTTTCAGATCCGACGAATAAATTAAAATATCATCTAGGTATATCACCACAAACCTGCCGATAAGATGACTAAAAATGTCATTAACGAAATGTTGGAAGACAGCAGGAGCATTGGTCAGACCGAAAGGCATGAGTAGATTTTCATAATGCCCCTCAGGGGTGTTAAAAGCTGTCTTCCACTCATCCCCTTCCTTGATACGAATCAGATTGTAGGCCCCCCTAAGATCAAGTTTGGAGAACCACCTAGCACCCACAATCTGATTAAACAGGTCAGGAATGAGAGGAAGAGGGTATGGGTCTTGGATGGTTATCCGGTTTAATTCGCGAAAATCTAGGCAAGGACGCAGACCGCTATCTTTCTTTTTAACGAAGAAAAACCCTGCAGCCACGGGTGAAGAAGAGGGTCTGATGTGTCCCTTAGCCAAGCTCTCGGAGATATAATCTTTCATGGCTTGTCTCTCTGGACCTGAAAGATTATATAACCTGGTCTTGGGTAATTTTGCACCGGGAATCAGGTTAACCGGGCAATCATAAGGACGGTGAGGGGGTAACTTCTGACAACCCTTTTCAGAAAAGACGTCCTCAGAGTCCGAAACAAATGTGGGTAGGGTAGCTATGGAGGCGACTAAGCAATTGCTATTTAAGCAATTTTCTCTGCACTGCTCACTCCACTCCAATATCTCCCTGGCCTGCCAATCCACCACTGGATTGTGCGCTACCAACCAGGGAAGACCCAACACCACCGGAGTGGGAAGCCCCTCCAGAACATAACATGAAAGCAACTCGTTATGGTGGTCCCCTACCCGAAGGTGTAAGTTGTGGACAATGTGAGTGAGGTTTCTCTGAGACAGAGGAGCAGAATCAATAGCGAATATGGGAATAGGTCTCTGTAGCGTACAGAGAGACAAACCCATAGTGTGGGCAAAATGGGCATCTATCAAATTTACTCCTGCTCCACTGTCTAGAAAAAAAGAAATAGTCTCCGTCTTAACGCCAAAAACAACAACCGCTGGCAACACAAATTGCGATGTTCGTATGGAGGAAACGTATACCCCCCGGCTGACATCCTCCACACAGCCTGGGGTTAGTAGTTTTCCGACGGTCTTTTGTTTTTGAGGAAGGAAGGACAGACATTAATAAAATGACCCTTCTCCCCACAGAAAAAACAAACCCCACGCCTACGGCGAGCCTCAGGAGGATGGACCTGACGAATAGTTCCTCCTAACTGCATAGGCTCGTCTAAGTCCGTACAGACTAACTGCTGCTTGAGAGGGGTTACCAATTGCTCAGGATTTTTCAATCTGTCCCTAAGACGTCTATCTATTCTGATAGAAAGGGACATCACCGCATCAAGGGAAAAGGGAGTCTCATACAGCGCAAGCGCATCCTTAATCCTTTCGGATAACCCGGAGCAGAACTGACTCCTGAGAGCCGGGTCGTTCCACTGGGTATCCGTAGCCCACCTACGGAACTCTGCGCAATACTCCTCTACTGGCCGCTCTCCCTGTAGGAGTCTCCGTAATTTTGATTCAGCCAGTGCGACTCGGTCAGGGTCGTCATATATGAGACCCAAGGCCCCAAAAAATTCATCCACTGACTGGAGAGCCTGGGAATCAGTGGGTAAAGAGAACGCCCAGGATTGCGGGTCCCCCTGCAGCAGGGAAATAACAACCCCCACCCGCTGTTCTTCATTACCAGAGGAGTAAGGGCGCAGTTTAAAATATAATTTACAGGCCTCACGGAACGTCACAAATTTGTCCCTTCCCCCAGAAAATCTGTCAGGAAGAGCAACCTTGGGTTCCGCAACAACCTGGTTACCTGTAGCAACCGCTGGGCTTGCGGTCTGTTGCAATTGCTGCTGTTGCTGGAGGACCGACGCCTTCAATCCTGCCACCTCCAAAGACAGGCCTTGAAGTTGCTTTGACAAAGCAGCAATTGGATCCATACTGGATTCTAAGTAGGTAGAAAGAAAAATGTTTTTGTTTTTTTTACCTACACAAAATAAGGGCCAGATATAATGTAACGACCGGCGTCACGCAAAGGGAGGGAACTGGGAAGGCCCTGTCCAAGGGAGAGGGAAAGGTGGTGACCCCTGACTCACCTTGCGGCTGGCACCTGACTGCCCTGACGTCCCTAGACGGGTTCCTCACCCGTACGCCGATCACGTGCCTAAACCCTGGCTTTCCCTAGGATGAGCCCTGAGTAGTGAACGGGGCGGTGGGATCACTAGTCTGCACCACTGACACTAAGAGGAAAACACCAAGGAGAGGACAGACAATACAGACAAACATATAATCCCAGGTGGGCGACAACAACAGACCACCAAGGCCCAACAGGGATCCGGAGGGTAATGTTCTGGAACAACAACCAGGGAACACAACTACACAGCTCCAGTGGGTCAGTATAGAAGTCCAGGCAGGAAGCTCTATATTTGGCAACCAGAGAAGTGGGAGATGGGAATATAAGGAGGTTGGGATTGCTGGACAAGAAACAGCTGAGGAGGAGAAGCTACGGATCCCTGAGTGAGCCAAAAAGGGTTGCAAGGCAAACCCAGAAAGCTACCATTACGAAACAGCACTGTCTTTGTACATCGAGCGCGCAGCCACCCGCTGCGACTTCCTGACCCCGGGTATAACGGAGTCAGGTGTGGCTCTTGACACCCTCGTGACAAGCAGTTCTTCATTTGATATGTTCTGTTCATTGCATAATAATACCTTTCGTGGGATAACCCTTTAATGAACCACATAAATGTTTTAAAATATGGATAACACTGAAGGCACTTCACGCCCCATGATTTGATCAGAATAACTGCAGTTTGTGCCATCAGTTCAGTTTAATTGTATGTCTGTGGAAAGTGAGATAACTGATCTCCAATGCTTCTATGGGAACTTTTTCCGATATCCATGGGAACTATGGCAAAACAAAGGAAACATTTGTGTCTTTGTAAAGCACAATGTTAAGTATAACTAAGTAAAAGCATGAATCAGTGCTGGACCTTAAAGTTTCTTAAAATGTTCAACATTGGCGTTTGGCCACTAGTTATATGAGCTGGGGGAAAAAAGTGTGTTTATATCCAAAATCCTTAGATTGATTTGCCACGTTCACAACTGAAGAATAAAGGGGACGTTAACTCTTGTGTATGAGATACTACATTGCTGCCCCTGGCCATGAACTTCTGCAGTCAGCAGGTCCATCTGCATAACGTACTCATGGCAGCTTATTTTACATTCCAGAACTTCCTTGCTTACAGACTTTATATTCTTCAGCTTCTAAATAGTTTCCCTCAAGTTTGCTTTTATCACAGGATGCACATTTTTGGAAACTGAGACAGAATAACATCGCCATAAAACTACAGATTACATAGACCTTACTGCTGCCCATGCAACACATACAAGAATATGAGATCTATGTTAGCAGAAGAGAGATTCTGAAACTTCATTTCAAAGCTGGTAAGCTGCCAAATATTTCTGCTATTTATATCTGACAATTTTATCACATTCATGAACTATGTTGTGTGCACGTCTGAAAACAAGGGTGAGGGAGAAAGGAAATGACATTCAGTGCAGAGCATCTTGTAGTCCAAGCGTATGTGTTATGTCTGAGGAATCTGCAAAAATATAAATTCACTCTAAGAGTCCATTCACACGTCCGTTTTTTCTTTCCTGATCTGTTCCGTTTTTTCAGGAACAGATCAGGACCAGATCTGGACCCATTCATTTTCAATGGGTCCTGGAAAAAATCGGACAGCACAATGTGTGCTGTCCGTTTCCGTTGTTCCGTTCCGCATGTCCGTTTAAATATAAAACATGTCCTATTCTTTTCCTGAAAAATCGGATCCTGGTACAATACAAAGTCAATGGATCCGCAAAAAACGGATAACATACGGATGACATACGAAAACATTTTCAGGAACAACGGATCCGCAAAAAACGGACAGAAAATCGGATTCTAGTGTGAATGTAGCCTAATACTGGCAAACCTGTGATGTAGACGGGATTCGGCATGTCCCCAAGTGGTTGTCACTATTAGAACAGCTGGCTCTGCTACCAATCTTTAACCCCTTAAAGACTGCCAATACGCCTTTTTATGGGGGACATTAAAGGGGACCCGTCACCTCTCCTGACATGGCTGTTGTAGTTACTACTTGCATTCCGCATGTAATTACAATTCAGGAGCATCTATTCTTATGACTCTATGCTGTGCAATACCTATGTTATTTCTACTAGAAGTTACAAATAAATTGCCAGCTTGCAGTAAAGGTACAGAGGCAGGCTCGGACTGGCCCACAGGGGAACAGGTGAATCCCCCGGTGGGCCCCTAAGCAAGGTGGGCGCCTAGTCTCCCACCCCCTGCACAAGTGGCACATAATACAGTAGACTTACTGCCCTACGTACATATATTCAATGTACAGCACCTCAACCAGCCTATGTTCATATAAAAATAGATTAGATTATTAAAGAAACTCCCCAGTTTATTATTATAGACACAATCAGACAGCTGAGATGACTTCTAGGTATAGAGGAAAGCTACTAGTATCCTCTGTTCCACAGGACCTACCTTTTCAAAGTTGCTGCAGGGACCCCCATATTCAATAATTGGTTAGCATCTTGCTGCTGTGTGAGCAGGCAATATTTGAATGCAGAGGGCCTCAAAAATAAATATTACTGGTGGGCCCTAGGCGCACCCCAGTCCAACACTGTATAGAGGGGTGTTACCAGTTGAGGGTGTGTCCCTGTACAGTCTGACACCAGCAACACTGATTCGACAGAGTCAGAAACACCCGCTCAAGGTAACACCCAGCAGTACCTTTATTAGATGACTGGCACAAAGCAAAAATACCAGTCACACAGTTAGAAAAACAGTTATACTTTGTGACAGAACTGCTCAATATTTTTAATATAGGCCAATTGAAAAAAAGATTTTTTACCAAAAATGAGTAAAATACAATTGTGAAAAAAAATGCCTCCAAAGGTGTACATAGCCTTTAAGGGACCTTCTTCTACACAACACAAAAATGTAAAAATAAGAGTTTGCAAAAAGGCAAAAAATCCAATTTAACAATTGTTAGTCATGCCCATGTTTAAATCATGAGTTTTAGTATGAGAGAGAAAAAGAAGCTATAAAGTAGCGTGCTCCGCTGACCTATAGACACGTGGAATGTTGCTGGAGTGAAGATGGCTGCTTGTACTCTATCAGGCTCCTGCTAAAGGCAGGAGCCTGATCAGGCTTGGATACACAGGCGTCCGGTAGCCATGGTAACCATCAGGACGCTGCCAAAGCACAGTGGCCCGGTGAGGAAGGGAGCTCCCTCCCTTAGTCTACCCTTCAAGCATCGGGCCGCTGCCACAGCGGAGCAGCATCCTGATGGTTAGCCCCTCCACACAGCAGTCCCTAAGGACCACGGCATGAAACGAGTTAAACGGCCGACATCTGTGCCAGCATCGATGTCGATGTCAGCCATTTCAAGCAGAATGTCAGCTGTATGTTACAGCTACACTCTGCCTCGCTGCTGCTCTGCCATCCTGAAAGGGGGGGTGGTTGTGCTGCACGCCCTGCATATTGATGCATATTGAAAGGGGGGAGGGGGTGCTCTGCCATCCTGAACTGGGGGGGGGGGGGGCACCGCTTGGCCATCTATAAAGGGGGATGGGGTGGACATTAACCCTTCAAGCATTGGGCCACTGCCACAGCAGAGCAATGGCCCGATGGTTAGCCCCTTTCAGACAGCGGTCCCTAAGGAGCATGGAAGGGGTTAAACAGCTGTTACAGCTGACACTCTGCCCCACTGCCATCCTGAAGGGGGCATAGGAGGGAGAGGGAGACAGTGCGCGCCCCCGTGTGGAGCAAGGAGTGGTTACAGAGAATCCATCAAATGACAGATTCTCTGTAAATCCACTAAAAGCAGCCTGCTGTGCATAGGGAGCACAGCAGGCTGTAGAACAAAAAAGAAAAAGAAAGACAACCAATTGGAGAAATGATTTTCTCCACAAAATAAATTAATTAGTGTAAATTATTATTATTTTTTTTACAAAGGTGTTCATATTTCCCCTAAAGTGAGGAAAATTGGCTTCTACCTCACAGGGTTTTTTTGCCTTCCTCTGGATCAACTTGCAGGCTAACAGGCCGAACTGGATGGACAAATGTCTTTTCGGCCTTATATACTATGTTACTATGTTACTATGTTATATCCTTTAAGGGGGCTCGTACATGGTGCCGCCCTGACCGTAGAATCTGCCTGCTGCTGATTGCAGGGCTTCACTTGTGCTTACCATTGTTTCCTATGGCAAATACAGGGGCAGCCTGGCAATAACTGCATTCATCGCCAGATCCCATGGTGGGCTATAAGCACCAAAACAGGGTTCACGGAAAGCAACCAGTGCATAGACCCTTTTAGTCATTTTGTAACATGTCGTGCAGCTATGACAGAAAACATTTGTATTGCGAGTATAAGCTACATTGGTCTCTTTATCTTCCACATTTTCTGGATTCTGCAACATCACAAAAAAAAAACATAGAAACTGCTTACGTTTTTTCGTTACTACATACATTTTATGGCACTTTTTTTAGTGTGTTTTTTTTTTAAAACTTTGTGAACCACCAAAAAAACTCCAAAAGTCTCAGCATACTGTGTTTTTTAAAAACCACCAGACACCAATAAAACACCACCTGATTAACAGAAATGCCAGAAGCAAAATCAATTGTGTGGCCTGTGTTTGATATTTTCCATAGACGTTCAGCGAACAGTGCAGAAATACACCAGTAAAAACCGATGTGTAAACCCACCCTAAATGTGTCCGCACAATGACCAATCAGGAGCATATCTACATATATCAGACTGAAGCATTTGGGGTTACACTGGGCACATGCAGTTAGTCAGAGCTTTCCTGGCTCTTGTTCTGAGAACATCTGTATGTGCCATTGGTTCACTACAATTATTTCACACTTTTTGGCTGCTGGATATTCCCCTTTAGCCAGCTTGTCTGGAATATGCCAAATTGTACTGAGAAAAAAGGACCACAAACTTTAATTTTTACTCTTCAAAAGAGGCCCGGCACCTCCCCAAATAAGTGAATAACAGAGAATGGTTTTGGTTTTTTTTCAAAAACGAAAAGTTGTGCAATTAAAGAGGAGGGCATTTCTCTTTTAGTAAATATGTTTATTCTTCATCAGATTTGGAATATTGTTTCTTGGAGCTCTGTCATTCCTCTGTTATTCCTTGGTGTTGCCAGTTGGGGTATGTCCATACACACTCAGTTTAATCAGTGCTGAATGTGCCAGACTGAGTAGGGACACACCCCTCTGACAGGGAGAATGGTAACACCCAGTTGTCAATTTATTCATAAATATTCAGGAGTAATAACAGAGGAACAGTACATAGAAATACTCCAGGATTGTTATTTCATCAAGAATTCATATGGTCTACATAGGCCCTTAGGATGTAAAAGACTTATGTAAGCACCCCCCTATGTGAGCTCCCATGGTCCCGGCCACCAGAGAGCTGACGCTTTTTCCTATAATGTGCAAGCACGACCACTGCTGCTAAGTTGCAGGGTGGTCATAACCATGGAAACGAGCAGTGTATATTGTGATGGAAAAATGAATCCAGCCAGCAAAGGAGGCAATATGGACAATCATAATACATTAGTAAGTGGCTTGTATTAAGGCTGGGTTCAGACCTGAGCGTCTTTGATATGCGCGTTTAACGCGCGTTTTTGACGCGCGTTTTTGACGAGCGTTTTTTGCAATAGTAAACGCGCGTTTGACGCGCGTTTGTGTGATTGACTGCAATGTCCTATGGCCACAAACGCGCGTCAAAACGCCCCAAAGAAGCTCAAGTACTTGTTTGAGCGTAGGGCGTTTTACAGCGCGTTTTTCAGCGCTGTAAAACGCTCAAGTGAGAACCAGGGCCATAGGGAAGCATTGGTTTTCATGTGTTGAGCGTTTTACAGCGCGTTTGAACGCGCTGTAAAACGCTCAAGTGTGAACCCAGCCTAACTTCCTCTACATGATAAATGCCACTTGCTGAAGTGAGACAATCCCTTTAAGGTGATTGTGAAAAACTCTGAGACGGATATACTAATCCTATAGATTGTGAGGATTTAAGATGGATTTACATTGGCAGACGAGCAGTAGATTGTTGTGAAGGAAGTGTTCCTTCCCGACAGTTGGTTGCTCGTTCAGTGGAGGTGCAGTGCTGCATTCACATGCAGAGATCTCCTCCACGGTATGAGGATGAGGGATCACTATTGCGATTGTTTGTCCTCATACAGCTGCATTGTTTCTGGGAGGCAGATGGTGGTTAAGACAGCACGATCTGCAGCCCAGAAAGAATAATTGGTGCATGAACGACAGGATCGCCCGATGAATGAACGTTTCGCTCGTTCATCAGGTGATCAGCTGTCCATTTCGATGGGCAGATTGTCGGGAGCAAGTATTTGCAAGAACGTTCCATCCCGACAATCAGCCTGATTATCTGCTCTTCTAAATCCACCTTTAGACAGACTGTCTGGACATGCAACAATAGAAAAGTGTAATGCTTACTATCTTAGCTACACTTAAACGGGTTTTACCATTTCAGACAATGGGGGCATATCGCTAGGATGTACCCCCATTGTCTAATAGGTGCAGGGCCCATCTGTGGGACCCGTACCTATATCGAGAATGGAGCCCTGAAAGCAGTGGACAGTGCACTGTGCATGCGCAGCGCCCTCCATTAATTTCTATATGGCCACCAAAATAGCCGAGCATTGGCATTGGCTATTTACGTCGGCCCCATAGAAATGAATGGTAGCAGTGGCTGTGCAAACGTGGTCCCCTCCCATTCACTTTTATTGGGAGAGCGCTTGGTCGTGGCTGGACCTGGGGAAACCAGGGATCCTCCAGGCACCACCTTTCCTGCTCCGTTCTCGATATAGGTGTGGGTCCCAAAGGAGGGACCTGCACCTATCATACAATGGGGACATATCCTAGCAATATGCCCCCTTTGTTTCAGATAGGAATACCCCTTTAAATGCTCCACAATCTGAAACGGAAGCACAGGAAACCACTGACCAACGGCAGTCAAATGTCCACAAATAGAGTATTCCAGTGATCCGTCGTACAAGAACCCGCTGGGTTCGAAACACGTAGACATTGGACTGTTTCACCTGTTTTTTGGATATTTAACCCCTTTGTGTTTTTCTTTCTATTTTCATCATTGCGTTCCAAGAGCTATAACTTTTTTACTTTTCCGCCTATATAGCTTTATGAGGGCTTCTTTTTTTGGGGTACACTTAATTTTCTGATTAACTTTTATTAACTCTTTCTGGCAGGGAGTTGGGAAAAACAGCAATACTGCTACTGTGTTTTTACGTTATAAATTTTATGGCGTTAATTTTTCTGTATAAAAAACATAATATATTTATTTTGTGGGTCAGTATGATTACAGTGATACCAAATACATATATATATATATATATAAATATATATTTTTTTTTTTACGTTTTACAGCTTTTTTTGCAATAAAACCCTTTAAAAAAAAAAAAAAAAGAAAATAATATTTTGGGCTTCCCAAGACCCATAACGTTTTGATTTTCCATTCTATGGAGTTGTGTAAGGGCTTATTTTTTGCGGGACGACATGTTTTTTCATTGGTATCATTTTGAAGTAAATAGCGCTTTTTGATCGCTTGTTATTACGTTTTTTTCAGTGGCAACTAAGAATAAATTAGCAATTCTGTCTTTTTTTTAAATTTTATTTTAACTGCGTTCACCGTAGGGCATAATTTTTGTGATATTTATGTAATCCAGGTTGTTATGGACGCGGCAATACCAAAAATATGGTGGAGAACTTTTTTTGCAATTTTTTTCATTGAAAAGCGTATTTTCAATGAAAAAAAGCATAATTTTTTAATGTTTTTTTATTGAATAAATGTGTTTTTTTTAACTTTTTAGTCCCACTTAATAGTCCCACAAGGGGACTATAACAGACAGCTTTTTGATTGATTTTAAAATGCAATGCACTGCTGGAAACTGCAGGCGCAGCCTGCTGGAAACTAATCAAGGCTGGCTTTGGGCTTCATAGACACCAGCCAGCCTTCACATCAGCACCTCGCGATTGCATTTGCATGGTGCCGATGGGAGACAGAGGGAGACCACTCCTTCTGTCAGCACTTTACATGCGGCGGGCGCCATTGCCCGTGGCATGTAAAGTGTTAAAAAGCCTGGATCGGCACTCCTGCCGGTCCGAGCTGTTAGAGAAGGGCCGCGGCTCTCATGTGAGAGGCGGGTCCCCGCTGCACTGGGAAACTGTGCAGCACTTAGACTGGGCCGCCGCAAAAAAAAAGGCGGCCCAGCCTAAGGCCCCTTAGTGACCGCCATAAAAAGGCGTATGGGTGATCACTAAAAGGTTAATAAAGTATTTTTTATTTTAAGAAGAGCTGAATTAACTGTATTTGTAGATGTCTAGACATACACCAAATGTATCACAGTGGCTCAGGCTATATATATTATAAATTTGGTGCATTGCTAGAAACTTTTGTTTAACTCAATACCAACTATTGGTTGACTTACACTGAGACTGAATTGATGCCAGAATCGTGCCGCAATTTTAGTGCAAAATGGGGCATCTAGGCCATGCCTCTTTCGCCATTAAAACATACCCTTTTGATTTAAGGCATAGCATTTCTCCGAAATAGGTGCAGAAACTTTCGCTAAACCTAGATTGCGCCAAATTTTGCCACTTTATTTTATGCCAATTTGCTCCAAAATATAGGTGCAAATACATTATTAAATGTAAGTCACTGAGTCTACAATTTCTAAAAGGATTGCTCGTGGCATATTGATCGGATATGCAATAAATGTCCCATAGGTGTGGGTCCTCTGGTACCCGCTCCTATTTCAAAAATGGGGCCCTATCGTAAATAGAGAGCAAGCCACACATCTGTAGCGTTCTCCATTCATTACTATGAGACTTTGGAAAACAGCCAGGCAGTGGCTGTGGATGTGCAACTTCCTCCCCATTCACTGCTATGGGGCTTCCAAAAACAGAGTGCTCAATTCTGCCTTAAGACAGAAAAAAATATTAAGAGATCAAAGGGAAGAAAATAAAAGTTTCTGAGTGTAATAAATAAATTTTCTAGATTCCGCAGTGCTGTACACACATATTGTCCTAGTGGGGTGTTACAGTCTAATTTTTCTATCTCACCCACACTATATAGCAAATATTAAAGGAAGCCATTTAATATATCAGAATGTTTTTGGAGTATGAAAGGAAACCTGTGTGCCTGGAAGAAACTCACATGACCACCTATATAACTGTTGCTATTCGAGCAAAGAAAGAAATAGATATTGTATGGCCTTTTCACTAAAACCCTTACCGACCAATGATGTGCATGTAACATAGTAACATGGAGGGTCCTTTATTAAGCTGAAATACGCCTATATTAGGCATATTTCAAGCGCAGATTGCGGTGCAACGGTTAGCTCACGTCAGGTCTAAAATTGTGGGCCGGCAGGCCTGTCCCATTTACCATTTTCTTTGCCTGTTTCAGACGTTGAAAATGATCTAAACGTAAGACAGCAAGGAAGCTGACTTATATTTAGAACTGGCGGAGGATCTGCAAGTTATGTAGAGGTTGGCGCCTCTATATAACTCTGGCGGATCCACTGCCAGTGCAGGGATTATTAAGACCAGCGTCTAAAACTCTGGTCTTAATAAATGTGCCGCCCATAGTTCAAAAGGCTGAAAAAAGACATCCGTCCATCCAGTTCAGCCTGGTATTAGCAAGTTGATCCAGAGGAAGTCAAAAAAACTCCTTTGAGGTAGAAGCCAATTTTCCTCATTTTAGGAGAAAAAATTCCTGACTTCAATCGGGCAATCAGAATAACTCCCTGGATCAACAACCTGTAACATTACAGGTTACAAGGGAGAGTTTTGGAGTGATCTCAGTAGCTGAGCTTGCTCCATAGTTGGCAGGTACCAGCTATGTTTACAGCCGACACCTGTCAGCAATGATCAAGACTAGAGGTAACTCTGTCTACCACCTCAGATGCTGCCATTAGACACTGCAGCATCTAAGGTGGTAGACAGCAAGGTTAGGTAGAGTGAAGGAGTTGAAATCGCTCCATATGCAGCTTGAGTATATTACAGATGATATCCTGCTGCAATGGCCGGAATTAGAGATAACGTCCATAAACAAATAATACATAAACCCAGCCCATATATGTGTTTTATATATATATATATATATATATATATATATATATATACAGTACAGACCAAAAGTTTTGACACACCTTCTCATTCAAAGAGTTTTCTTTATTTTCATGACTATGAAGGCATCAAAACTATGAATTAACACATGTGGAATTATATACATAACAAACAAGTGTGAAACAACTGAAAATGTCATATTCTAGGTTCTTCAAAGTAGCCACCTTTTGCTTTGATTACTGCTTTGCACACTCTTGGCATTCTCTTGATGAGCTTCAAGAGGTAGTCCCCTGAAATGGTCTTCCAACAGTCTTGAAGGAGTTCCCAGAGATGCTTAGCACTTGTTGGCCCTTTTGCCTTCACTCTACGGTCCAGCTCACCCCAAACCATCTCGATTGGGTTCAGGTCCAGTGACTGTGGACGCCAGGTCATCTGGCGCAGCACCCCATCACTCTCCTTCATGGTCAAATAGCCCTTACTTTCAAAGTTTTCCCAATTTTTCGACTGACTGACTGACCTTCATTTCTTAAAGTAATGATAGCCACTATTTTTTCTTTACTTAGCTGCTTTTTTCTTGCCATAATACAAATTCTAACAGTCTATTCAGTAGGTTTATCAGCTGTGTATCCACCTGACTTCTCCTCAACGCCACTGATGGTCCCAACCCCATTTATAAGGCAAGAAATCCCACTTATTAAACCTGACAGGGCACACCTGTGAAGTGAAAACCATTTCAGGGAACTACCTCTTGAAGCTCATCAAGAGAATGCCAAGAGTGTGCAAAGCAGTAATCAAAGCAAAAGGTGGCTACTTTGAAGAACCTAGAATATGACATATTTTCAGTTGTTTCACACTTGTTTGTTATGTATATAATTCCACATGTGTTAATTCATAGTTTTGATGCCTTCAGTGTGAATCTACAATTTTCATAGTCATGAAAATAAAGAAAACTCTTTGAATGAGAAGGTGTGTCCAAACTTTTGGTCTGTACTGTATATATATACACAGTTGAAACCATAAGTTTGCATACACTATATAAAATCTCAATATCTGACATGAAATCAGAATAAACCTTTCCTGTTTTTGTTCAATTAGGGTTACCACAATTATTATTATTTGAAAAATGCCAGAATAATGAGAGAGAGAGAGAGAGAGAGAATGTTTTAACCCTTTCAGGACCAAGCCATTTTTCACCTTAAGGACCAGGCTATTTTTTGCAAAGTTTATGTGTGAATAACTATAAAACGCTTTTACTCATCCAGGCCGTTCTGAGATTGTTTTTTCGTCACATATTGTACTTCATGACACTGGTAAAATGGAGTAAAAAAATTTCATTTTTTAGAATAAAAAAATACCAAATTTACCAAAAATTTGGAAAAATTTGAAAATTTCCAAGTTTCAATTTCTCTACTTCTATAACACATAGTAATACCTCCAAAAATAGTTATTACTTTACATTCCCCATATGTCTACTTCATGTTTGGATCATTTTGGGAATGATATTTTATTTTTTGGGGACGTCACAAGGCTTAGAAGTTTAGAAGCATTTTTCAGAGAATTTCTAAAACCCATTTTTTAAGGACCAGTTCAGGTCTGAAGTCACTTTGTGAGGCTTACATAATTGAAACCACCCAAAAAAGACCCCATTTTGGAAACTACACCCCTCAAGGTATTTAAAACTGATTTTACAAACTTTGATAACCATTTATGTGTTCCACAAGAGTTATTTGCAAATGGAGATGAAATTTCAGAATTTAAATTTTTTTGCAAATTTACAATTTTAATCCATTTTTTCCAGTAACAAAGCAAGGGTTAACAGCCAAACAAAACTCATTATTTATGGCCCTGATTCTGTAGTTTACAGAAACACCCCATATGTGGTCGTAAACTGCTGTACGGGCACACGGCAGGGCGCAGAAGGAAAGGAATGCCATACGGTTTTTGGAAGGCAGATTTTGCAGGACTGTTTTTTTTGACACCATGTCCCATTTGAAGCCCCCCTGATGCACCTCTAGAGTAGAAACTCCATAAAAGTGACCACATCTAAGAAACTACACCCCTCAAGGTATTCAAAACTGATTTTACAAACGTTGTTAACCCTTTAGGTGTTCCACAAGAATTAATGGAAAATAGAGATTCAATTTCAAAATTTCACTTTTTCGGCAGATTTTTCATTTTAATATTTTTTTTCCAGTAACAAAGCAAGGGTTAACAGCCAAACAAAACTCTTTATTTATGGCCCTGATTCTGTAGTTTACAGAAACACCCCATATGTGGTCGTAAACTGCTGTACGGGCACACGGCAGGGCGCAGAAGGAAAGGAACACCATATGGTTTCTGGAAGGCAGATTTTGCTGGATTGTTTTTAGACACCATGTCCCATTTAAAGCCCCCTGATGCACCCCTAGGTTAGAAACTCCAAAAAAGTGGCCCCATTTTGGAAACTACGGGATAAGGTGGCAGTTTTGTTGGTACTATTTTAGGGTACATATGATTTTTGGTTGCTCTATATTACACTTTTTGTGAGGCAAAGTAACAAAAAATAGAAATTCAGAAATTTCATCTCCATTTGCCATTAACTCTTGTGGAACACTTAAAGGGTTAACAAAGTTTGTAAAATCAGTTTTGAATACCTTGAGGGGTGTAGTTTCTAAAATGGGGTCATTTTTTGGAGTTTATACTCTAGGGGTGCATCGGGGGGGCTTCAAATGGGACATGGTGTCAAAAAACCAGTCCAGCAAAAACTGCCTTCCAAAAACCATATGGCGCTCTTTTCCTTCTGCTCCCTGCCGTGTGGCCATACAGCAGTTTACGACCACATATGGGGCATTTCTATAAACTAAAGAATCAGGGCAATAAATATTGAGTTTTGTTTGGCTGTTAACCCTTGCTTTGTTATGGGAAAAAATGGATTAAAATGGAAAATTTGCCAAAAAATAGCTGTTTTGGCACTGTTTTTATTTTTTATTATTTACAACGTTCATCTGACAGGTTAGATCATGTGCTATTTTTATAGAGCAGGTTCTTACGGACGTGACGATACCTAATATGTATACTTTTTTATTTATTTAGGTTTTACACAATAATATCATTTTTGACACAAAAAAAAAACATGTTTTAGTGTCTCCATAGTCTGAGAGCCATATTTTTTTTCAGTTTTTTGGCGATTGTCTCAGGTTGGGTATCATTTTTGCGGGATGAGATGACGGTTAGATTGGTACTATTTTGGGGTGCATGTGACTTTTTGATCGCTTGCTATTACATGATTACTATTTGTGATGTAAGGTAACAAAAAAATAGCTTTTTTGACACCGTTTTTATTTAATTTTTTTTACAGTGTTCACCTGAGGGGTTAGGTCATGTGGTATTTTTATAGATCAGGTTCTTACGGACATGGCAATACCTAATATGTCTACCTTTTTATAATTTATCAGGGTTTTACACAATAATATCATTTTTGAAACAAAAAAAATCATGTTTTAGTGTCTCCATAGTCTGAGACCCATAGTTTTTTTATTTTTTGGGCCATTGTCTCATGTAAGGGCTCATTTTTTGCAGGATTAAATGACGGTTTGATTGGTACTTTTTTGGCGTACATGCGACTTTTTTGATCACTTTTATTACCTTTTTTGGGAAGTAAGGTGGGCAAAATTTCAATTTCCTCATAGTTTTTATTTTTTTATTTTTATGGCGTTCACCGTGCGGGGAAAGTAACATGACCGTTTTATAGATCAGGTCGTTACGGACGCGGCGATACCTAATATGTGTAGTGTATTTTATTTTTTTTATTTTTATTCAGTGATAAATGTGTTTTTTTGAAACTTTACTTTTTTCACTTTTTTTCACTTTTTTTTTGACCCAGACCCACTTGGTTCTTGAAGATCCAGTGGGTCTGATGTCTGTATAATACAGTACAATACAATATATATTGTACTGTACTGTATTTTACACTTTTCTGAACAGATCTATGCCTTTTAGCACAGATCTGTTCAGCACCATGGACAGCAGGACGCCTGAGAGGCGTCCTGTTGCCATGGGGACCTTCCCCGTCTGCTCAGTACTGGTCAGAACTGCGCAGACGGGGAAGGGTAAGCACAGGGCTGAGGGGGGCTCTCTGGGGGCTCTCTCCCTCTCCCATCGGGGGGCTGCAAAGGCACAGCAGCCCCCCGATGGGAGAGGGAGGGAGCTCCCTGACTGATAACCTTTTCCATACAGGGTGCCAGCAATGCGCTTGCACCCTGGTATACCCACTAGACGCGAACGATCATTCAAGGGGAGGCGGGCGGGGGATCGCGATCCCGCCTGCCGCACCGCCCGCCTCCCGCACCTTACCGCACCTCCCGCACCGCCTGCGACACCCCCCCTGCACCACCCGCCCACATAATATCATTCAGGGGTGCAGGGGGGGTGAAAAATCTTTATTTTGGACATACTAAAGTTTCTGATCCCCGCGGTCAGGGACCGCGGGGATCAGAAACTGCAGAAAGCGCTACAAACCGCAGGTCTGAATTGACCTGCGGTTTGCAGCGATCGCCGATAGGGGGGGGGGTCACTGGACCCCCCTCGGCATTGACCCAAGGTGCCTGGCTGTGTGTAACAGCCGGGATCTCAGCGCTGTCACCATGTCTGCAGACATGGTCACAGTTGAATGCCATGACGTGTATACTCATCATGGCGCGCTAAGTAGCAGTGCTCCATGGAGTATACTCGTCATAGGTCGGGAAGATTTTCATACTCTCTCCTTCTCTGATCGCTTCCCTGACAGGAATTGGGGCGATCAGAGAAGGAAAAGCACATAGTCCCTCCCTAACCCCCCCTTACCTGCCCCGATGCGCTGCGATTGGTCCCTCTGCAGTATTGGACCAATCACAGCGATCGCGGTCGGGTCAGAGCTCCGATGCTGTTCCTTCCAGCTTCTCTGGTTGCCTAGCAACCCCAGCACGCCGGATTCACTGAACCTTCAGCGCTTCGCTCCCTGCGCTGACAGAGAAAGCCGACCACGTACATGCACGTGGGGATGCGGTGAGGCACCACATTCCCCCACGTACATGTACGTGATGTTGCGTGAAGGGGTTAAGGCATGTTTATTACTTTCTGCAATGTCAAAAGTTTACATACACTAAGATTACTATGCCTTTAAACAATTCTGGACTGCCCATATGATGATGTCATGTGTTTGGAAGCTTCTGTTAGGTTTGTTGGCAACATCTGAGTTAATTAGAGACACACCTGTGGATGTATTTAAATGCACACCTAAAACAGACTGCTTCTTTGTGCAGCATCATGTGAAAAAACAATTTGAGAGCAGACATATTCAAAATATCATATTTTATTATATACCATAATTACATTATAGAAACAATAAAACCCATAAGGGACAGATTATGCATGAGAGAATATGGAAACAATGTGTGTCCCCCGATTACACTGAACTGGTAAGGACACAAAGGCAATAACATCAAATTATAACCATCATGGTTAAGTAACAAACACTGCCTGAATCCTACACCCACCCAGCATCCATAAATAACACTCAAACTCAGAGGGCACAATGCCTAGCTGTGTAATAGAGGATAGGAGATTCTGGTCAGGCGCAAATCACTGGTAGAGTTGGTCTTATGTAAATAAATCATCTTTATTGCCTAAATACCATAGATATGTACAAAGAACAATGCGTTTCGGAGCTCCAAATGTCCCCTTCATCAGGTTATTAGGTAATAGTTTGAAAAGTATCAGCCATATGTTTATATAGATTTAAAAAAAACGCCAAAAACAACATACCTGGAGACTGGGAGGGGCTAATCCCAGGTGTGCTGGTGTTAGATGTAAAAAACACACAGTTTACAGCATAACAAAGGATCTTATTGTCCCACTAATTTAATAGACTGATCTGTTAGTTAAAACGATGTGGAGAAATACTCAATGTGTGTGTATGTGTATGTGTGGTCCACTTAACTTACCTCCCACAAATTTCTCTATTCCACCTGACTCCAATTCCTCAGTTGTATCTGGTTCTCCCACTCCGACCAATTCCTCTGACTTGGAGATTGATTCACTTCTCACCATCCATGTGTGCCCATCTCCTACATCCACCTGCCAATCAGCCTCTTTGAAAGTCGATTATACTACACCTGCTAGTGCATTTTCTTTTACATCTGAGATGCCTAATCCCAATCCATGTACCCACCATCATAATCACAATGGTTTACAAGTTGATGATTCTTCCATTGCAGGTCCCTCTACATCTATGCCATCTTTTTTAGCTCTTCCTCCCCTCATTCATCCTATAGCCAGTTATCCTATTTTAAAAAGTCCTAAAACTACCGATATAGCGATTTTTTTTTTACCCACTAGGCCACAAATCAGTAAAACGAGAGGTTGCAGAGCAGGCAAGCGCAAAAAGAAGGATCCCCACTCCTCACAATCAATAACTATTCCCAATCAACACTCCGGGCCTCATTCTTGTGGTATCTTCAATCTGTCCACTCATGTTCTGACAGCAGATGAGATTTCTTTACTTTCTAAGGGTCTCTCTTTCTGTCCCTCCAGTAAAATTAAGGAATTTGACATTTTCCTTGATTTAAATCGTTATATCAAAAAGCTCACACTCAAAAGGCACTTTAAAATTCTGGAAAACTCAACGAGTAGACCCATCTCAGAGCACAATACTATATCCCCCAATGAAGAACCTATTGAAGCTATACCGTCTGGGCTAAAAGCACCATCAGCGTTCTATCCTATTCACCCTAAGGGGAATTTTTTAGATACTTTTTATTCAGTGGTCTCAAATGATTTTAGGGAGATTAATCGTGAATCCAATATAAGACACAACATGAAACCATCAGAAATGATGGCCTTAAAGAATCTACGATCAGATACTGACCTGGTTATCAGTAGTGCTGATAAAGAGGGGGGGGGGGGGATTGTTATTCAAAACCAAGAAAACTATGTTAGGGAAGCTCTGAACATTTTATAAGATAAAAAATATTATCTACCGACCATGACCCCTCTACAACAGATAGAGAAGATTTTCAAGTACTTATTAAGTCAGCAGATCTATGTTTGAGCAAGAAAGCAAGAAAGAAAAGGAATATATTTTAGTGAAGGAGTCCACATTAGCTATCTTCTACCACCTCCACAAGCCCCAAGATTCACAAAAATATCCAGAACCCGCCCGGTAGACCTATATTTTCGGGGGTTTCCTCCTTTAACCGAAATTTATCACATTATATTGATATCTACCTGCAGAAATATGCTGTTAATCTCAAATCTTATCTCAGAGACTCAACATCCTTTATCACTTTATTGAAAGATACAGTATGGCAAGATAGCTTCTATTGGGTGACTCTGGACGTTTCGGCACTCTATACAAACATCTCTCATGATCTAGGTATGAAATGCACATCTAGTTTCCTAGACAAAGATGATAAAATGCCTGCCCCACAAAAGGCCTTCATTATGAAGGGGATTGATTTTATACTCACACATAATGTTTTTATGTTCCAAAATGGAATCTACAAGCAGATACGAGGGACCGCAATGGGGACGCGTTTCGCGCCCAGCTTTGCTAATTTATTTATGGGAGTTTTTGAGGAAGAGTTTATTTATGGTTCAAGTTTCTGGGCTAATAATAACATCATCTGTTCGTAGGTACAGTATATCGATGATCTAATCTTTATCTGGAATGGGGATCCATCATCAATTGAAAAATTCATTTCAGATCTCAATAATAATGATTGGGGGATTTCCTTCACTGGAACATATGACAAGACAAAAATTTAGTTTTTAGACCTCAAAATTTTTATTCAGAATAATAAAATCAATACACGTACATTCTTCAAAAAAGTTGATAGTAATAGCTACTTGAACATTAAGAGTACACACTATAGAAAATGGAAATCCAAAATCCCCTTCAGCCAATTTAAACGGCTGAGGCGAAACTGTACCCTTGAAGACGATTTTATCTAACAGTGTGATGTGTTGGCCTCAAGGTTCAGCCAAAAAGGTTATCCCCTTAACACTATTTCTGGCGCAAGATCCAAAGCCGCTAAACTCACCCAAGACGATTGCCTCACTATAGCCCCTAAAAAGGAAAAAGACAGCAATAGGGATAGACATAGTTATAATTTTATTACTACGTACAATCAAAATCATGTGTCCATTAAAGCCATTTTAGAGAAACATTGGCATATTCTAAAAAGGGACCCAATCTTAAACCAGATTATTCCAGAGCTCCCGAAATTAACATACAGGGAGTGCAGAATTATTAGGCAAGTTGTATTTTTGAGGATTAATTTTATTATTGAACAACAACCATGTTCTTAATGAACCCAAAAAACTCATTAATATCAAAGCTGAATATTTTTGGAAGTAGTTTTTAGTTTGTTTTTAGTTTTAGCTATTTTAGGGGGATATCTGTGTGTGCAGGTGACTATTACTGTGTATAATTATTAAGCAACTTAACAAAAAACAAATATATACCCATTTCAATTATTTATTTTTACCAGTGAAACCAATATAACATCTCAACATTCACAAATATACATTTCTGACATTTAAAAACAAAACAAAAACAAATCAGTGACCAATATAGCCACCTTTCTTTGCAAGGACACTCAAAAGCCTGCCATCCATGGATTCTGTCAGTGTTTTGATCTGTTCACCATCAACATTGCGTGCAGCAGCAACCACAGCCTCCCAGACACTGTTCAGAGAGGTGTACTGTTTTCCCTCCTTGTAAATCTCATATTTGATGATGGACCACAGGTTCTCAATGGGGTTCAGATCAGGTGAACAAGGAGGCCATGTCATTAGATTTTCTTCTTTTATACCCTTTCTTGTCAGCCACGCTGTGGAGTACTTGGACGTGTGTGATGGAGCATTGTCCTGCATGAAAATCATGTTTTTCTTGAAGGATGCAGACTTCTTCCTGTACCACTGCTTGAAGAAGGTGTCTTCCAGAAACTGGCAGTAGGACTAGGAGTTGAGCTTGACTCCATCCTCAACCCGAAAAGGCCCCACAAGCTCATCTTTGATGATACCAGCCCAAACCAGTACTCCACCTCCACCTTGCTGGCGTCTGAGTCGGACTGGAGCTCTCTGCCCTTTACCAATCCAGCCACGGGCCCATCCATCTGGCCCATCAAGACTCACTCTCATTTCATCAGTCCATAAAACCTTAGAAAAATCAGTCTTGAGATATTTCTTGGCCCAGTCTTGACGTTTCAGCTTGTGTGTCTTGTTCAGTGGTGGTAGTCTTTCAGCCTTTCTTACCTTGGCCATGTCTCTGAGTATTGCACACCTTGTGCTTTTGGGCACTCCAGTGATGTTGCAGCTCTGAAATATGGCCAAACTTGTGGCAAGTGGCATCTTGGCAGCTGGACGCTTGACTTTTCTCAGTTCATGGGCAGTTATTTTGCGCCTTGGTTTTTCCACACGCTACTTGCGACCCTGTTGACTATTTTGAATGAAACGCTTGATTGTTCGATGATCACGCTTCAGAAGCTTTGCAATTTTAAGAGTGCTGCATCCCTCTGCAAGATATCTCACTATTTTTGACTTTTCTGAGCCTGTCAAGTCCTTCTTTTGACCCATTTTGCCAAAGGAAAGGAAGTTGCCTAATAATTATGCACACCTAATATAGGGTGTTGATGTCATTAGACCACACCCCTTCTCATTACAGAGATGCACATCACCTAATATGCTTAATTGGTAGCAGGCTTTCGAGCCTATACAGCTTGGAGTAAGACAACGTGCATAAAGAGGATGATGTGGTCAAAATACTCATTTGCCTAATAATTCTGCACGCAGTGTATAGGAGAGCAAAATATTGGGACAAATAAAAAAAAATAAGAAAACAAAGAATCATTGCACTTGACTTGAGCACAAAAATGTATGTTTGATGGTGGTATAAATGTCTATTCTGCACAAGGTACAGACAAGTCTTGTGGGATCCAAGCCTGGTTCATTTTAATGAACGTGAGCTTGTCCACGTTGGCTGTAGACAGGCGGCTGCGTTTGTCTGTAATGACGCCCCCTGCTGTGCTAAATACACGTTCAGACAATACACTGGCTGCAGGGCAGGCCAGCACCTCCAAAGCATAAAGGGCAAGCTCAGGCCATGTGCCCAATTTGGAGACCCAGAAGTTGAAGGGGTCAGACCCGTCATTCAGTACGTGTAGGCGTGTGCACACATACTGCTCCACCAGGTTGGTGAAATGATGCCTCCTGCTAAGACGTTCCATATAAGCTGGTGGTGCTGGTTGTTGTGGCGTGCTGACAAAGCTTTTCCACACTGCGTTGGCGACCTCTTCCTCGTCCTCTGCCTTCGCCTTGTGCTTCCACTGTGCCCCCGCTGTCAGGTGGGAATGCCATCAGCAGCACATCTACCAGTGTGCGCTTGTACTCGCACATCTTACGGTCACACTCCAGTGACGGAATTAAGGACGGTACATTGTCCTTGTAACGGGGATCCAGCAGCGTGGCCACCCAGTAATCAGCACAAGTTAGAATGTGGGCAACTCGGCGGTCGTTGCGGAGACACTGCAGTATGTAATCGCTTATGTGTCAGGCTGCACAGAGGCAACGAAAAGCTGTCCTCTGTGGGAGGTGTATCGTCTGTGTCCTCTGTATCCTCCCATCCACGCACCAGTGATGGCCATGAGCTGGTCTGGGTGCCACCCTGCTGTGAACATGGTTCCTCCTCCTGCATCTCCTCCTCCTCATCCTCCACCTCCTCATCCTCCAGAACTGTGCCCTGGCTAGACAATTGTGTACCTTGGGTTTGTGGGTGCAGGAACCCACCCTTGGAGCCACATGG
Organism: Bufo bufo; assembly: GCF_905171765.1. Classification (NCBI taxonomy): domain Eukaryota; kingdom Metazoa; phylum Chordata; class Amphibia; order Anura; family Bufonidae; genus Bufo; species Bufo bufo. The sequence continues at coordinate 152,585,573 of NC_053397.1, read as the reverse complement.
GAATGACTGGCCAGAAACCCTATGAAATGATCCCTCTTCCTCCTCCTGTGCCACATCCTCTTCCATCATCGCCAGGAGCGTTTTTTCAAGGGGGCATAGAAGTGGGATAGTAACGCTGAGAACGGCGTTATCGGTACTGGCCATGTTGGTGGAGTACTCGAAACAGTGCAACAAGGAACACAGGTCTCGCATGGAGGCCCAGTCATTGGTGGTGAAGTGGTGCTGTTCCGCCGAGCGACTCACCCGTGCGTGCTGCAGCTGAAACTCCACTATCGCCTGCTGCTGCTCGCACAGTCTGGCCAGCATGTGCAAGGTGGAGTTCCACCTTGTGGGCATGTCGCATATGAGGCGGTGAGCGGGAAGGCCGAAGTTACGCTGCAGCGCTGACAGGCGAGCAGCAGCAGGGTGAGAACGCCGAAAGCGCGCACAGACGGCCCGCACTTTATGCAGCAGCTCTGACATGTCAGAGTAATTTTTAAGGAATCTCTGCACCACCAAATTCAGCACATGGGCCAGGCAAGGGATGTGCGTCAAACCGGCTAGTCCCAGAGCTGCTACGAGATTTTGCCCATTATCGCACACCACCAGGCCGGGCTTGAGGCTGACTGGCACAAACCACTCATCGGTCTGTTGTTCAAGGCCCGTCCACAGCTCCTGCGCAGTGTGGGTCTTGTCCCCCAAACAGATACGTTTTAAAACTGCCTGCTGTCCTTTACCCCTGGCTGTGCTGAAGTTGGTGGTGAAGGTGTTACGCTGACCGGATGAGGAGCTGGTAGAGGATGAGGAAGCAGAGTAAGAGGAGGAAGCAACAGTAGGCAAACTGAAGCGTCCTGCAATCCTCGGTGGTGGAAGGACATGCGCCAAACTGCTATCCGCTTCAGGCCCAGCCGCCACTGCATTTACCCAGTGTGCTGTTATGGAGATATAACTGCCCTGACCGTGCTTACTGGTCCACTTATCCGTACTCAGGTGCACCTTGCCACAGATGGCGTTGCGCAGTGCACACCTGATTTTGTCCCCTACTTGGTTCTGAAGGGATGGCTTACCTTGAAAAGTAGTGGCAGCTGGGCACGACGTACTGTGGGACAGCCACCACCATAAGGCCTTTAAAACTATCCGTCTCCGCCAGACGGAATGACAGCATTTCAAAGGCAAGTAATTTATAAATGCTGGCATTCAGGGCTAGGGATCGCGGGTGGGTAGGGGGATACTTCCTCTTCCTCTCCAGCGTTTGGGATATGGAGAGCTGAACGCTTCCGTGGGGCATTGTGGAGATGCTTGGTGACCCAGGTGTTGGTGTTGCTGGCCGATCCTCTGTTTGTGGGGTGCCAGGTGGCAATGTCACTCCAGAGGTGGATGAAGAGGCCGTGACTGCAGCAGAAGAGGAAGCAGGAGGAGTCAGAGACCTTTCTTGGTTTTTGAGGTGTCTACTCCACTGCAGCTCGTGCTTTGCACTTAAATGCCTGGTCATGCAGGTTGTGCTCAGGTTGAAAACGTTTATGCCTCGCTTCAGGCTCTGATTGCACAGCGTGCAAACCACTCGTGTCTTGTCGTCAGCACATTGTCTGAAGAACTGCCACGCCAGGGAACTCCTTGGAGCTGGCTTTGGTGTGCTCTGTCCCTTGCTGCGGTGGGCAGTAGGAGGCGTACTGTCTAGAGGACGGCCGCTCCGCTTTTGCACCCTGCTCCCTCTTCTGCTGTGCTGGTGGCTCTGTGCGACCACTGAATTTGACAGCAGTATATAAGCCTGTAATTTCACACGTGCTGATGCTGCAAGGCCTGAAAATAGTGTTTTTGTCAAAAGAGTGTGTTTTTCAAACCCTAGAAAATGATAGGTGTATTTCTACCTTAAATTGCACACTGACTAATACAGATGTTGTAGATTGGCAAAAAAGTCTTTTTTTGATAACAGAATATGAAAACTGTATATATTAAAACTTGAATGTAACACTTGCAGATCTGGAAAATAGTGTTTTTTGAAAAAAATTGTGTGTTTTTAAAACCCCAGAAAATGATGGGTGTATTTCTACCTTAAATTGCACACTGACTAATCCAGATGTTGTAGTTTGGCCCAAAAAAAAAGGTGATTTCCAATGTCCCAAAAGCTCAGATGCAGTGCTCGTGCACTGAGCATGCATAAAATGGCCGCCGCCTCCACCCACCTAACTAAAACAGAATTCTAAAAGTTAGTATTTTTTGGTCAATGAGCTCAAGGCAGGGTAAAACGATAGTGCCCTGCACCCACACAACTAGTTGTCTGTAGATCGCTGAGTTAGATTCTCTCCTATTCTCTCCCTGAAATCACAAGTCCAGCAGCATCCTCTCCCTACACTTGTAACAGCAGAGTGACGTGCAGCGCTATGTGACTCAAGCTTATATAGAGGCTGGGTCACATGCTGCTTTGGCCAATCACAGCCATGCCATTAGTAGGCATGGCTGTGATGGCCTCTTGGGGCAAGTAGTATGACGCTTGTTGATTGGCTGCTGTGCAGCCTTTCAAAAAGCACCAAGAAACCGCCGAACACCGAACCCGAACTTTTACGGAAATGTTCGGGTTCGGGTCCGGGGCCCAAAAATCCTAAAGTTCGGTACGAACCCGAACTTTACAGTTCGGGTTCGCTCAACCCTACAAGTAAGCTAAAGTTGAGCGAACAGTTGAACATCGTACTGAAAATCATGTCACTACGGCCTCTATTGGCAGCTCAAAATGTGGTCATAAAAGATGCTTATGCTGCTCATGTATTTGCCAGAAATCTGTTTTTTGTAGTTGAGTTAGCGGAGAGTCCTTTCCTATTATAAGTAGTCTCAACTGTGAATCCAACTATGTCATATACCTTCTGGAATGACCGTGCCACTTACAATACGTTGGGTGGACGATCCAAACATTACGAAATAGGCTCAACAAACACAGGTCGAATATTAAGAAAAAGTACCTGAAACATAGTGTATCTAGACACGCGACAGATCATCATGAGGGGAGCTCAGTTGGGTTTAATGTGACACCAATTGAACATATCCCAACCCATTTACAAAAAGACATCCAGTACATCAGACGTAGAAAAATGTACTGGATTTTTTAATTAAATAGTTTGACCCCCTATGGACTGAACGAAGCATTCGAGATTAATCTATAAGGGTTTATTATATATGTATTTCTCAGCCTAGACCAAAGGACTATTCATGACATTTTACAGTTAGGCTATATATTACAATGTTCCCCCCCCCCCCCCCCCCCCCTGACATTCTTATCACTGTAGGGTATTCTTATCACTATTATTTTAATTGATTATAGTACTATCACCATATTTATTATGTTTTATGTGCGTGTATTGGGTATATATATTTTTATATTTTTTTTTTATCATTATTAGTTTTACTATTAGCCTATAGGTATACATTTATATTTATTATATGTAATTTATTTATTACATATGAATTTCCATTCGGTGGTCCTTTTAATACAAGTATATGGTATTTCCATCCATCTACATATACTTTGATTCCCTCCCCCCTTTATACTATACAGGCGGTCATTATGGTTAAGTTCCTCCTGCTCTTTACCAATGCACTATAGTAATTATTATGTCTTGATGCATGTTTATACATTGAGGCACCACTTATTTGTATCACCATATCTTTCCCCCTATGTATATAGGTTACCTTCCTTCTTTCCCTCCCCCCCTTCCCTACTCCCCTTTTTTAGTATGGGCAATGAATATGCCTATTATCATATATATATTTTTTATAACATCGATTGTACCCCTATATACATTTTTATATGGAGGCCCCTCCTCCGGTTTTCGTTCATATGTATGGATTTCCAATTCATTTTTTCCCCATTTTTTCTACAAATGATATATACCTTTAATAGGGGTGATTCCATTCCCCCACTATCTATAGATCAGCTGAGCCTCTGGTTGTAGTCCCCACATCACGCTCGGCATAAACGCACTCTAGCGTCTTTGTCACCATGGATACTAGCCATGTGATCGCTAGGTTGCGATCACATGACTCCTCTGCTCCCGGATTGCTGTGGGCAGTCAGAGCGCATGCGCCAGTGCTCCGATGCCGGGGAGACTCCGAGCCGGCCCGCCCCCTTCATGTGACTACAGAGAGGCGATCATGTGATCCTCTCTTGCGATCAACAAATACTTTCACTAACTATGTACATTTCTCCACATCGTTTTAACTAACAGATCAGTCTATTAAATTAGTGGGACAATAAGATCCTTTGTTATGCTGTAAACTGTGTTTTTTTTACATCTAACACCAGCACACCTGGGATTAGCCCCTCCCATGTGTGGGCAGTCTCCAGGTATGTTGTTTTTGGTGTTTTTTTTTTATCTATATAAACATCTGGCTGATACTTTTCAAACTATTACCTAATAACCTGATGAAGGGGACATTTGGAGCCCCGAAACGCGTTGTTCTTTGTACATATCTATGGTATTTATGCAATAAAGAAGATTTATTTACATAAGACCAACTCTACCAGTGATTTGCGCCTGACCAGAATCTCCTATCCTACAAGCATCCTTTGGGGAATTGGGCACCCAATCCCAAAGAACCTTCTTCTGTGGCTGCATTCCTGGATCTAAAGGGTATACAGTCGCAAGAAAAAGTATGTGAACCCTTTGGAATGATATGGATTTCTGCACAAATTGGTCATAAAATGTGATCTGATCTTCATCTAAGTCACAACTATAGACAATCACAGTCTGCTTAAAGGATAACTGTCGTATTTTTTTTTTGGGAGTATTGGATTGTGGTGATTAATATCTCCTTGGTGGCCCTATTTCAACTTTTCACTGTGTATTCAATTACCCCTTAATTCCACATTTTTGTTCCCTGTACTGCCTACTTTTACCTGTGCTTAAAATAGGGTTGCTAGGGTTCCGTCTATCAAATCCGAATAATTGTATCAAACTCTAGGATTCCTATGAAACTTTCAAGATTCCTCACATTTATTATTTATTGTTTTACATTCTTATATTGATATTTTAATCTTCAAAATTTGTTTAATAATATTTTATTATAAAAAGTCATTTTATAAGTGTTAGCAATCAGATATCAAGTTTATATTTCACACAATGATATATCACACCAATTGGGACATCTGGGCCAAAAAACACATGTGTCCCCAAAAAAAACGCATGGAAACTGCAAGTAAAAAAAATAAATAAATATATATAATCAAGGCTGTATAGAATTATCCCCTGATTATGTGGGAGGATTCCCTGGCCAATTGGGAGTAGTATGAACAACAGGTGACCGAGATTTGGGAAGCAATTAAGGAATGGATAAAAATGGGGCAGAGCAGGCAGACACTCGACCACTGAGGAAGGGAGAGTGAATCTACCCGAAACGCGTATGGGTGAAACAAGTGATGTACCTGCATTGAAAAGCCTCCGATAATACTGTATGGCCATACAGAAGAAAATCTCTACAGTAAAGGATTAACTATTCTTATCGTCGAAAGCTGCACCAAAGGAAATTGCGGAACAGAGTGGCAACTCCCGCGAACTTTGGAACTCCCGCGAAATTTAAACCAGCTTGCTGTATGGAGCGACTGAATAAGCCGGCAAATATTTAAAGCTCCATTGAAGCAATAGGGAGACAGCAGACGCAAGACGGTAAGCTAAATATCGATTTAAAGTTTTCTTCGATTCAAAGCTCATATTGACCTTAAAAGGATATGCTATAAGAGACTTTTCACATTATCAGGATTCCTGTGGACACTTTATGAACATATTGCGCTCCCAGTGAATACACCTACAACATTTTCAGTGACATTCAGTTTCCCAAATTGGGATAGAGCTCTAGAAGATAATACCCCCTCTTTCCCAAATAACAGCATATACTTGAAGTTTTTTGGTGTGATATATATTATTGAATTTATCGACACTATTGAGTGGTATCGATATTCTATCAAATATTTCAACATTGAATTTTCTATCGAATATATTTTTATCGAATATAGTATCGATCATATCTACCACAATATATGTGATTGTAATGTTGTATATTATTGCTACATTGTTCTTATAAATTTTATTACTTGTATTTTATGGGGATTTAATAAATATTTTCTGCACATGTCAATTTGGTTGCCAAGTGTATGAGTGCCCACTAATTATTCTATTGTTACATTTGCCTTTACAGAGAGGATGGGGTGATTCCCTCTATATGAGCTTGTAGCACCATACCTTAACTACTTGCTAGTGAGCCACCACAACCTACCACTATTTTTCCGTCTATCGGAAGCACGCTGCGTGCAAGGTCAGATTACTGACAGCCAGGGACTGTAAGTAAATGATTAAAGCCTTGTCCTCCCCAGCAGCTGATGACAGTGCCTGGGCTGTGTGCACTTCTCCCTGTCCCTGCGCTTGGTAGACGCTCCCTCACTCAGCAGAGCTGGAGAAGGCAGAGTTGAATCAGCGCACAACAGGGAAGGGAGATCTGCCGTCTGCTTAGTGTATAAATTAAAGCAACATGTGGTAAGAGGACCGCTTTGTGCTGCAGGAGATTAACCCTTTAGGGGGGAGGGCTCTGGTTACTGACACTTTGGATTAGCCTCAGGGTGAGGGAAGTGGGCGGCCATCTTAACTGAATAGTGAGATTGCAGTTTTATGCAGACTGGTTGCTAAGGGCTGAATCTTATTAAATATGGGGTAAGTCAGTCTAAGGGTACTTTCACACTTGCGGCATAGGATTCCAGCAGGCAGTTCCGTTGCCTGAACTGCCTGCCTGATCAGGCAAACTGTATGCAAACACATGTCATTTTTCTGACTGATCAGGCATTTTTCAGACTGATCAGGATCCTGATCAGTGAGAAAAATGCCTGATCAGTCAGAAAAATGCATTGCAATACCGGATCCGTTTTTCCGGTGTCATCAGGCAAAACGGATCCGTTATTTATTTTTCTCACGTTTTTAAAGGTCTGCGCATGCGCAGACCGGAAGGACGGATCCGGCATTCCGGTATTTTGAATGCCGGATCTGGCACTAATACATTCCTATGGGGAAAAATGCCGGATCCGGCATTCAGGCAAGTCTTTTTTTCGCCGGAGATAAAACCGTAGCATGCTAGGGTTTTCTCTTTTGCCTGATCAGTCAAAATGACTGAACTGAAGATATCCTGATGTATACTGAACGGATTACTCTCCATTCAGAATGCATGGGGATATGCCTGATCAGTTCTTTTCCCGTATAGAGCCCCTGTAACGGAACTCTATGCCGGAAAAGAAAAACGCTAGTGTGAAAGTACCCTAATAGTAACTGATTCTGGAATATCTTGTTATTAGTAACTACATATATGAAAATTGAAATTAGGGTCTAAGTGTGACAGTTATCCTTTAAACTAATAACACACAAAGAATTAAATGTTACCATGTTTTTATTGAACACACCATGTAAACATTCACAGTGCAGGTGGAAAAAGTATGTGAACCCTTGGATTTAATAACTGGTTGAACCCCCTATGGAAGCAATAACTTCAACCAAACGTTTCCTGTAGTTGCAGATCAGACGTGCACAACGGTCAGGAGTAATTCTTGATCATTCCTCTTTACAGAACTGTTTCAGTTCAGCAATATTCTTGGGATGTCTGGTGTGAATCGTTTTCTTGAAGTCATGCCTTAGCATCTCAATCGGGTTGAGGTCAGGACTCTGACAGGGCCACTCCAGAAGGCATATTTTCTTCTGTTTAAGCCATTCTGTTGTTGATTTACTTCTATGCTTTGGGTCGTTGTCCTGTTGCAACACCCATCTTCTGTTGAGCTTCAGCTGGTGGACAGATGGCCTTAAGTTCTCCTGCAAAATGTCTTGATAAACTTGGGAATTCATTTTTCCTTCGATGATAGCAATCCGTCCATGCACTGACGCAGCAAAGCACCCCCAAACCATGATGCCCCCACCACCATACTTCACAGTTGGGATGAGGTTTTGATGTTGGTGTGCTGTGCCTCTTTTTCTCCACACATAGTGTTGTGTGTTTCTTTCAAACAACTCAACTTTGGTTTCATCTGTCCAAAAAATATTTTGCCAGTACTGCTGTGGAACATCCAGGTGCTCTTGTGCAAACTGTAAACGTGCAGCAATGTTTTTTTAGACAGCAGTGGCTTCCTCTGTGGTATCCTCTCATGAAATCCATTCTTGTTTAGTGTTTTACGTATCGTAGATTCGCTAACAGGGATCTTAGCATATGCCAGAGACTTTTGTAAGTCTTTAGCAGACACTATAGGATTCTTCTTCACCTCATTGAGCAGTTTGCGCTGTGCTCTTGCAGTCATCTTTACAGGACGGCCACTCCTAGGGAGAGTAGCAGCAGTGCTGAACTTTCTCCATTTATAGACAATTTCTCTTACCGTGGACTGATGAACAGCAAGGCTTTTGGAGATACTTTTATAACCCTTTCCAGCTTTGTGCAAGTCAACCATTCTTAATCTTTGTCCAAGTCAACAATTCTTAATTCTTAATCAATTCTTGGACTCCAGTTGGCTGACACCTCACTCCAATTAGCTCTTGGAGATGTCATTAGTCTAGGGGTTCACATACTTTTTCCCCGTGCACAGTGAAAGTTTACATGGTGTGTTCAAAAACAGGGTAACATTTAATTCTTTGTGTTATTAGTTTAAGCAGACTGTGATTGTCTATTGTTGTGACTTAGATGAAGATAAGATCACATTTTATGACCAATTTGTGCAGAAATCCATATTATTCCAAAGGGTTCACATACTTTTTCTTGCAACTGTATATCCCTACAAGTCTACTATAGAGTCTATCCATAGCACAACTAAAAAAGGTGAGCACCTTTTCTCTCTAAACAATTTACTTTGTATTGAGCGTATTTGTCACGGCCGCTATCCCAGCAGCAGTCGTGTCGCACCAGACGGAGGGGAAGGGGGACTTTTATCTACGGATGGGAAATAGAATGGCCACCCCTGACTAACCCTAAGCTGGCACCTGTCTGCCCTGATACCCTAGACGGGGTGTGAACCCGTGCGGCGAGCAGGATGCCTAAACCCTCAGTCACCCTAACAAGACTAGACTGGGGAAAGGCCGATGGGAGCACTAGTCACCATCACTCACGTCTAGGAGAACAACAGGGGAAGACAGCAACAAACAAACAATCAACAGCAGAGATAGACTTATCCAGTCACGAGCAGAGAAGGCGATCCCAAACACGACAGTCCACGCCGGACAAGAGCTCCACAGCAACACCGTCAAACGATCTCCTTCAAAGGTCAGAATAGCACTGGAAGTATGGACTATATCTGGCAATGACTGCAAGTGAAACTGAAACTAATATAGTATCTGGGAGTGGCAGACAGGACCTGAGAAGGATGCCTACAAACTCCCAGTCAGGACAAAAAGGTTCACAAGGCAAAACCCGGATGACATACCCTGAACCACGGAGCAAACTCACAAGCTATCGCGAGTAGCAAGTCGCTGCGACCTTCTCCTCCCAGACCTGTCTGGATCAGTCACAGTCGTGACAGTATTACACTATTGTGCGCCCCCCCACCCCTCTTGTCTCTTTATTCCCCTCGTGACCGAGTGGAATCTAGATTCGCCCGTGGTTTCCAAAAATAGCTGTGTAATAGAGACAAGTGCCTGCACCCCCAGCCGGGAATGCTAACAATAAGTCCCCAACACACTATTACTCTTGAGCAGCCTAATAGAATACACCTACATGGACACAACTGTGGGGATACCAACCAGCAATCAGGAGACACACCACCCGACGTACTTGTAATTATGGTATATAATAAAATATGATATTTTGAATATGTGTGCTCTCAATTGGAGTTGGTTGTTGCATTACACACATTATTGGCTGTAACATAGTACATAAGGCCGGAAAAAAAGACATTTGTCCATCCAGTTCGGCCTGTCACCCTGCAAGTTGATCCAGAGGAAGGCAAAAAAATAACGTGAGGTAGAAGCCAATTTTCCCCACTTTAGGGGAATAAAAAATTTCTTCCCGACTCCAATCAGAATAACTCCCTGGATCAACGACCCCTCTCTAGTAGCTATAGCCTGTAATATTATTATGCTCCAGAAATACATCCAGGCCCCTCTTGAATTCCTTTATTGTACTCACCATCACCACCTCCTCAGGCAGAGAGTTCCATAGTCTCACTGCTCTTACCGTAAAGAATCCTCTTCTATGATTTGCTTAATGTTGGAGTAGCATCATGGAAAAGTCTAAAGAAATCAGCCAAGATATCAGGAAGAGAATAGTGGACTTGCACAAGTCTGGCTCAACCTTGGGTGCAATTTTAAGATACCTGAAGGTGCCTTGTTCATCTGTACAAACAATTATACACAAGTACAAACAAGATGGGAATGTCCAGCCATCATACCGCTCAGGAAGAAGACAGGTTCTGTGTCTCAGAGATGAACGTGCTTTGGTCCGCATGTGCATATCAACCCAAGAATAAAAGCAAAAGACCTTGTAAAGATGATGGCGGAAGCTTATAAGATTGTGTCAATATCAAAGTGAATGAGTAATGTATCAACATGGGCTGAAAGACCACTCTGCCAGGAAGAAGCCATTACTCCAAAAGAAACATTAAAAAACTGATTAATGTTTGCAAATGCACACAGGAAGAAAGACCTACATTTTTGGAGACATGTCCTGTGGTCTGACGAAACTAATATTGAACTTTTTTGCCATAATGACCATCGTTACGTTTGGAGGAAAAAGGGAGAAGATTGGAAGCTTAAGAACACCATCCCAACTGTGAAGCAAAGGGATAGCAGCATCATGTTGTGGGGTTGTTTTGCTGCAGGAGGGACTCATGCACTTCACAAAATAGATGGCATCATGAGGAAACAAGATTATGTGGAAATACTGAAGCAACATCTCAAGACATCAGCCAGAAAGTTAAAGCTTGGGTGGAAATGGGTCTTCCAAATGGACAATGACCTGAAGCATACTGACAAACTGGTTACAAAGTGGCCTAAGGATAACTAAGTCAATGTCATGCAGACCAAAGGGTAAGACCTTATATTGATACAGCCCCTTAGGCGTAATGAAGGCAGTTTTCTCTTTGGCAGCCTCCGTTAAGGGCACCTGCCAGTACCCTTTCGTGAGGTCCAAAATAGAAAAATACCAGGCTTGTCCTAACCTCTCGATGAGCTCATCCACCCAGGGCATGGGATACGCATCAAATTTGGAAACCTCGCTAAATTTTCCAAAGTCGTTACAAAAACGCAATGTCCGGTCCGGCTTGGGTATCAATACTATAGGACTGGCCCACTCACTTTTTTGACTCCTCAATGACGTCTAGCTGCAACATTTGCTGCACCTCCTCCAATATGGCTTGCCAGCGAGCCTCGGGTACCCAATATGGTTTTAATCAGACTTTTGCCTGAGGCTCAGTGACAATGTCATGCTGGATTATGGAAGTACAGTCTTCTGTACAGGTTTCCCTATCTTGCCATGGTTTGAGTAAATTCGCATGGTAAACCTGCTCTGGCTTTTGCGGCCCTGGCTGGTGTACCTTGTAGTTTACATCTCCAATATTCTCAAGTACCTCGTAGGGCCCCTGCCACCTAGCCAGGAACTTACTGTCCACGGTCGGCACCAGAACCAAAACCTGATCACTTGGGTTAAAGATCTGGACCCGAGCCTGCCGATTATAGACCAGACTCTGGGCTCGCTGAGCTGCCTCCATATGCTCCCTAACAAGAGGCAAGTCTCTATCCAATCTTGCATCTGGGTAACATACTTAATGACACTTTTATGTGGAGTGGGTTGTTGTTCCCACGCCTCTTTGGCCACATCCAAGAGACCGCGAGGGGGTCTGCCATATAGCAGTTCGAAGGGTGAGAACCCAGTAGAGGCCTGGGATACCTCTCGCACTGCGAACATGAGATAGGGCAGAAGGAGGTCCCAGTCCTTCCCATATTCAGACACTACCTTTTTTAACATATTTTTAATGTTTGGTTAAACCTTTCTACCAGACCGTCCGTTTGGGGATGGTTAACGGACGTTCGTAGTTGTTTTATGTGCAGCAACTTACAGAGTTCCCTCATCACCTTAGACATAAAAGGGGTCCCTTGGTCAGTCAGAACCTCTTTAGGTAGTCCTACTCAGGAAAACATCTCCATTAACTCCTTAGCTATGAGTTTGGCCGAGGTATGTTGCAGTGGAACCTCCTCCGGGTACCGAGTGGCGTAGTCTAGAATGACTAAGATGTGTTGATGCCCTCTGGCGGACTTCGGTACTGGACCTATGAGGTCCATAGCTATTTGGTCAAGCGGTACTTCGATAATCAGGAGAGGAACTAGGGGACTACGGAAATGTGGCTGGGGCTAGTTATCTGGCAGGTCGGGCAAGACTTACAAAACTCTTCCACTTCTGCTGGGTGTCACGACAAGGGTAGGGGTAGGGATAAGTACAGCCCTAAACTCCACCCCACCTCTGTCCCTGCCTACTTGCATGGCCAGTCCTAACCAACGGCGTAAGACTTGGCAGCAGTCCCTCGCTTAGATATGTGCAGGGGCCTAAGAAGATAATAGAAGTACCGTAACAGAGTCAGACAAGCCAAAGTCAAAGCCAGGAGGTCACGCAGGTACACAGGGAGCAATCCAATAACGAAGTCAAAACACAATCCGGAGTCAGAAGCCAAGAGGTCACGTCCATACCAGGGAGGTCACAAGGTCGAGGTCAAAAACAGAGCTGAGGTCCAGAACACACAGAAGGCACAATAAGAAAATGCTGGTGAGGGTAGCTAGACCTTTCACAGGCAACCTGTGGCCAGCAGGCTGCCTGTTTAAATAGCAGAACAAGTGGGTCACATGACGTGGCCAGCGTCACGTGACCCAAGTCCAGCCCAAACCATCTGAGCGCTGATAAGTTGAGATCGGCGCTAAGCACCTCTTTTAGCTAGGAGGATGCAGGCTGCGCTGAGGAGGCGTGCGCGGCCGGGTCCTCCCCGTCCCCTGGTCTCCATGGAGATGAGGATGCAGGCCGCGTCCTCTCTCCTGCACAGATGCGGGATACCGGAGGCGCCGCAATGAGGAAGTGTGTTGCCGGGTCTCCCCATTACATTGGGCCAGTAAAATCACTGTAGAATACGATCCTGAGTTATCTGCAGCCCCAGGTGACCCTCGAGAATGTGTTGGTGGGCTAGATCTAACACAAGCTTGCGATAAGCCTTGGGGACCACCAACTGTTCAATAGGCTCACCCCGTAGTTGGTTTACCCGATACAACATATCCTCATGAACCATAAAACGGGGAAACACTGACTCTGCCCCAGGTTGTTGAGGTTCACCATCTACTATTAACACATTTTCCCAGACGCGGGACAGGGTTGGGTCCCGACGTTGGGCCGTACCAAAATTATCCCCGGAGACATTGAGGTCTGCCAATTCAGGACTCGTGGCAAGTCCTCCACGTCTCCCACCATCACACTTAGCGGGGTTGTCTCCCCCTCTTCCACCAAAGTGGTGGTCACCTCTACCAGTGACTCTTCGGTCTCGGGTTGCCAGGTTTCTGGTCTCCACCTTGTCTCATGGGCATCAGTCACTCTCATAGTAGGCCACAGTGCTGGAAAGCCCGGGAAATCTCTCCCTATTATAAGTTGGGGCAACTGCCACTTCGTGAGTCCATCTGCCAGCACCTGTGGTTAGAGACACCAGAGCGGTGGGATAGTCTTTTAAGTCTCCATGAGTCCAGCAGAGCCTCCGCTGGAGTGTCTCCTACCTCCACCTGGCACAGGTGGTTTAGAGTTTTTGGGGTATCTGCTGCACACAGCTTCCTGTCATATAGCGACTGACGGTAGCCCTAGTTAGTATCCATGGGTTCCACCTGATGAAGACAGTCAGCTCTTACATGGCCCAGCTCCTGACACCGCCAGGAGACTATCGGAGCCAGACAAGTTGCCGGGTCTGGGATGGAGATTTACAGGGTTTGACTTCCCCCTCCCAAAAGAACCCCCTGTAACAGTCTTAGTAGCCTCGTAGCGCTCCACCAGTTCACCATTTGTAGGGCGTTGCCAGGAGACACCTGGCCGATCCAGTGCTGGAGAGGGGGTGGCAGAGCCCTCCAGAACACATCAGCCAATAGTCTATCCAGCATAGCCATGGGACTCAGCACATCAGGCTGTAGCCACTTTTCCAAGAGGTGGAGTAAGTCATAATACTGGGTCCTTGCAGGCTCAGCCGGCTTAAACCCCCACTGATATACCCGCTGGGCCCAGGCCAACGCATTCACCCCCAGTCTTGCCAAAATCTCACATCTTACTTTTTGGTACTTGGCCGCTTGATCGTCCGTCAAGTTGAAATACACCCGCTGGGAATCCAATGCCAGGAATGGAGCGACAACCTCAGCCCTCTGGTCACTGGGTAGCTTCTCCCTGATGGCCACTTTCTCATACATCTCCAGGTAGGTTTTGATGTCGTCTGCGAGGGTCATCTTAGGAATCGTGGCATGGACAGCTTTCTGGGCATCGTGGGCACTCGGGGTTGCTCCTGCTGTCTGCAAAGCCATCACGTGTTGTAGCAGCAACTGGTTAGTCTCATGCTGCTGCTTATTAGCCTTGCGTTACTGCAGGTTTGTCTCTCGCTGCTGCAGATTAGCCTCCATGAGGGCCTTCACAATAGCCTCCATTTAGTCGTGGGGCACTGGTTGTAATACAGCTGGTTTAATATACGACATACCTGAAAAATTCAGAAAACCAAAATATTGGCGTTTACACCAGCCTCACTGCTCTTGCCCGCATCCTTCACCAATTGTGGTTTTTTGTTCTAGTAGATAGGGTTAGTGGGCGCTGTACAGAGGCAAAATACAAGTTCTTAACTCAAAACGTCAGTGTTTATTCACACTTGAGGCAATTGCACAAAACAGCACGTAACTTTGCAGTCTTGGTGTTAATTCACACACAATGGAAAGTTCATATAACACAAGTCACCTTGCTGGCAGTTCTGCCTCCAGTAGTCCACAGAAGGCTTAAGGGGGCCTGTTTCCCCAGCGTGCGGCTCTCAGCCCTCCAGCATGGCACAAAGCCTCAGATTCCAAAAACAGAGACATCTCTGCTGAACCCAGCTGCCTATTTAAGGACAGCCAGGTGCTGCCAAAACCCTGACCAGCATTCAAACTCCGGTCCGGTATTTGACCTCATCTGGCTGAAACCAGCCCAGCCGCACATGCTGGGAGGAAAATACCTGCTTTGCCAGACAGAACCCCTCACTGTGTCACAATATATATATATATATATATATATATATATTTATATATATATATATATATATATATATATATATATATATATATATTACACTCATTGACAAAAAATAACAAAAAAATGCACCAAGAAGGAGTCGATGGAATCAAATGAAAGGCATACAGGTTCCATTTGGTATCCTGCTAGATTGAAGCCTTGCCATGAGAGGGAGGCAGGGAAGTTGTTCCAAATATCTTGAAGAACTAACCACAAGTCTTCTGTGGATGTAGACTTGCTAAAATCCTTCTGTCTCTTCTGTAATCCCAGACTGCATGAAATCACTAAGTTTTCATGCATAGTTCAGTTGCTTGGCCATGTTTGCACTCAACTATGGACAAAAACATAGAAACTAGGCTGCAGAAAAATGACAGCAGGTTCTCTGGATGGAGTCTAACAGAAGGCAGTGTCACGCTTCGGTGTGGGAGGGATACACCACATAAGCATAAGACGGAAGGGGGAAACAGGGAATCAGGTCTGAGAACTAGGGAAGAAGCACACTTCCTAGTAAAACCCTAGCCAAGATCCTGACTGACTACCAGTATTTATACACAGGAATACCTAGAGTCCAATCTAGCCCTATAGGACACTGTTACTAATAGCAGGGATGAGACTACCTGTTCCTCTAAAAGGAAGGACGAACAGGAGTCTCCTTCAGACCTAATAAAAACAATAGAAAAGCAACACACAGAACCCAAAGAAAATAGAAGAAGGGAAAGGAAAGACTTAACTTCAAAGTAGCTATGGAAGCACCAGGAACTCCGCCGAGATCCACACACCAGCAATCCACAACTGAAACTGAATCTATCAACCGCACAGCATAGTGGGAGAAGCAACTATAAATAAGGAAGGTTAAATGACCACATTAGCAACACCTGGGACAAGGGGTGTTGCCATACCAGAAACAACACAGACGCCATTGATCCACAGAGAAAACCTGTCAGATCAAACCACATGTTGTCAGTCTCACCGATCTCCTGCCACCTGTCACGGGAACGTCCATGACAGTACCCCCCCCTACTACGGGTGACCTCCGGGGCACCTAGGACCGACCTTATCTGGGTGAGACCTGTGAAAAGCTTTCAACAAACGACTAGCATTCATGTCAGATGCCGGTACCCACATCCTCTCCTCTGGTCCATAACCCTTCCAGTGAAAAAGATACTGAAGAGATCTATGGAGAACTCGAGAGTCAATTATCTTGGCGATCTGAAATTCTAAACTACCGTCCACCATGACAGGAGCGGGTGGCAAGAAAGATGGCTCCAAAGGTTCAACATATCTTTTCAACAAAGATTTTTGAAACACATTATGAATCTTCAGGGCCTAAGGAAGTTCAAGACGAAAAGCTACAGGATTAATAATGGCAGTGATCTTATATGGACCAATAAATCTTGGACCCAACTTCCAAGAAGGTACCTTCAACTTGGTGTTTCTTGTGGACAGCCACACAGAATCACCCACTCTTAAGGTCCAAACCATTCATACGTTTCCTGTCAGCCACACGTTTATACTTATTCATCAAGTTATACCCATATTCATCAAGTTATTTTGAATTTATCGCCATATAGATGACAATGATGACAAAAAACGTTCCTCCTCAGGGATACCAGAAGTATCAGAACCAGAAAATGTGCCAAACTGCAGGTGAAACCCATATGCCCCAAAAAACAGCGACTTACCAGTGGACTTCTGTGTACGATTGTTTATGGCAAACTTTGCCAAAGACAAAAACAAAGACCACTCCTACGGGTTCTCAGAGACAAAACATCTCAAGTAAGTTTCCAGACTTTGATTAGTGCATTTCGTCTGTCCATTCGACTGAGGATGCAAAGCTGAAGAAAAGGACAGTTGTACCCCCAGACGAGTACAGAAAGACTTCCAGAATCTGGAAACAAACTGAGTCCCATGATCCAAGACCACGTCAGAGGGAATGCCATGGAGTTTGACAATGTTGTCAACAAATATGTGTTGTCACAGTGTAGGGGGAGGGGAGGAACACCAGAATGACAACAGAAGGAAAATGACCAGGAACTAGGCTTCAAGGCTAGGGAAAGGGAAATGGTGACCACCTAAGGAAACCCTAAACCTAGCCCTGACTCCTGTCAGTATGAATAGACCCTGTAGGTGGGAATATTCATACACCGGAAACCTAGGCCCTAGTAACCCTGAAAATCACTAGGATTAGTGACAGGGTCTGAGGCTACTGGTTCCTTCCCAGATGAACGAACCAGAGTCTCCCTGAGGCCTAGTAAACAACGAGCAAATAGGAGTAACAAAATACCAAGAGAAGTACACTTATCTTCAATAGAAAATTGATGAGCAGGAACTCACATAAGAACCACACACCAGCTCTTCCAACTCCAGGCAGATAATATCAACCGCATGGTATGAAGTGTGAGTCCAGACTAAATAGAGGAGCAGTAATGACGACAAGCTACACCTGAGAGAAGAGGTGTGGTCATTACCAACAACAACACTGCAACAAGTGAAAAAAGATAGGCTGACAGATAACCTAACGTGCAGCCAGTCTCTCAGATCTTCTAACCTCTGCCATTGGAGGGACCGTGACACTTGTGCAAGTGTTTTAGCATTAGGTAGGCCCAGCAACGCTATAAAGTGCACCATTTTATTAAAACGAACTACCACCAAAATAACTGTCTTTCCTGAAGAATTAGGTAGACCAGTGATAAAATCCATGGATAAGTGAGTCCATGGTCTGGACGGGATGGGCAACAGAAATAAAGATCCGGAAAGCCGAGTATGTGTGTCGCTGCCGGCCCTGTGAGAGATCAGATAGACTTGCTGCACGGGAGTCTATCTGACAGGTTCTAGGTGTTTCCTTTCAGTTTGTTGTGGGCGGGATCCCACCTCTCCACAGGTTTGGCTCATTTGCTGGTTAGAGGCTCTATTTAGTCTGCCTCTTACTTCTCACTACTTCCCAAGTAGAGTTGAGCGAACACCTGGATGTTCGGGTTCGAGAAGTTCGGCCGAACTTCCCGGAAATGTTCGGGTTCGGGATCCGAACCAGACCCGAACTTCGTCCCGAACCCCATTGAATGGGGACCCGAACTTTTCGGCACTAAAAAGGCTGTAAAACAGCCCAGGAAAGGGCTAGAGGGCTGCAAAAGGCAGCAAAATGTAGTTAAATCCCCTGCAAACAAATGTGGATAGGGAAATGAATAAAAATAAAAATAAAATAAATAAAAATTAACCAATATCAATTGGAGAGAGGTCCCATAGCAGAGAATCAGGCTTCATGTCAGCAGAGAATCAGTCTTCATGTCATAGCAGAGAATCAGGCTTCACGTCACCCAAATCTGGAACAGTCCATTGTCAGATATTTAGGCCCCGGCACCCAGGCAGAGGAGAGAGGTCCCATAACATAGAATCTGGCTTCATGTCAGCAGAGAATCAGTCTTCATGTCATAGCAGAGAATCAGGCTTCACGACACCCACCACTGGAACAGTCCATTGTCAGATATTTAGGCCCCGGCACCCAGGCAGAGGAGAGAGGTCCCATAACATAGAATCTGGCTTCATGTCAGCAGAGAATCAGTCTTCATGTCATAGCAGAGAATCATGCTTCACGTCACCCACCACTGGAACAGTCCATTGTCACATATTTAGGCCCAGGCACCCAGGCAGAGGAGAGAGGTCCCATTACAGAGATTCAGGCTTCATGTCAGCAGAGAATCAGTCTTCATGTCATAGCAGAGAATCATGCTTCACGTCACCCAACATTGGAACAGTCCATTGTCATATAATTTAGGCCCCGGCACCCAGACAGAGGAGAGAGGTCCCATAACAGAGATTCAGGCTTCATGTCAGCGACTCAGCAGAGAATCAGTCTTCATGTCATAGCAGAGAATCAGGCTTCAAGTCACCCACCACTGGAACAGGCCACTGTCAGATATTTTTAGGCCCCGGCACCCAGACAGAGGAGAGGTTCATTCAACTTTGGGTTGCCCCACAATATAATGGTAAAATGAAAATAAAAATAGGATTGAATGAGGAAGTGTCACAGCCAGACAGCTGAGAAGCGCTCACAGGAGCTTCTCAGATCCTCCTCCTTGAATTTCTTTGTTTTGGTTTAGTTTCTCATCTCGTTAGTCTATCTCAGCTGTCATGCAGTCAGACTGATCGCTACCCTTTAAGTTCCTCCCCATAATGCAGTAGTGTGCGGCTGATACAACTTCCTGGAGTGTGTGTGCATGCTGTTCCCAGTTCCCAGTTCCCAGTCCTCAGTCCTCAGTCGTCTGCAGATAAGTGCTGTTTATGTATTTATGTTTTTGTCTTTTCTGGATCCAGGTGACCCTGACTCCCTCCGTGTCAGTGTAGGGAGCCGGTGGTCGTGTCCCTTCACTATTGTAGGGTCTTCAGGTAATAGATAGCCGAGGAACGTGGATATGCGGCCATCCACCTTTGGGGTGTTCGCATAGGCTGAGCAGTGAGGGAGAGCGGCAGCTCTATTGCAGGGGTCTCCCTTTGTTCCTTAGTTGTGGATCCAGAGAGACATTGTTTATATGGTATTGTCTTGTTTCCTGTACACCATCCGTGACAGGAAGTGCCCTGGAGTACAATAATATATGGTTAAGGGGAGGTAGTTAATGTCTAATCTGCACAAGGGATGGACAGGTCCTGTGGGATCCATGCCTGGTTCATTTTTATGAACGTCAGCTTGTCCACATTGGCTGTAGACAGGCGGCTGCGTTTGTCTGTAATGACTCCCCCTGCCGTGCTGAATACACGTTCAGACAAAACGCTGGCTGCCGGGCAGGCCAGCACCTCCAAGGCATAAAAGGCTAGCTTTGGCCACGTGGACAAATTGGAGACCGAGAAGTTGAATGGGGCCGAACCATCAGTCAGTACGTGGAGGGGTGTGCACAGGTACTGTTCCACCATGTTAGTGAAATGTTACCTCCTGCTAACACGTTTCGTATCAGGTGGTGGTGCAGTTAGCTGTGGCGTGGTGACAAAACTTTTCCACATCTCTGCCATGCTAACCCTGCCCTCAGAGGAGCTGGCCGTGACACAGCTGCGTTGGCGACCTCTTGCTCCTCCTCTGCCTTCTCCTTGGGCTTCCACTTGTTCCCCTGTGACATTTGGGAATGCTCTCAGTAGCGCGTCTACCAACGTGCGCTTGTACTCGCGCATCTTCCTATCACGCTCCAGTGCAGGAAGTAAGGTGTGCACATTGTCTTTGTACCGTGGATCCAGCAGGGTGGCAACCCAGTAGTCCGCACACGTTAAAATGTGAGCAACTCTGCTGTCGTTGCCCAGGCACTGCAGCATGTAGTCGCTCATGTGTGCCAGGCTGCCCAGAGGTAAGGACAAGTTGTCCTCTGTGGGAGGCGTATCGTCATCGTCCTGCGTTTCCCCCCAGCCACGCACCAGTGATGGGCCCGAGCTGCGTTGGGTGCCACCCCGCTGTGAACATGCTTCATCCTCATCCTCCTCGTCCTCCAGTAGTGGGCCCTGTCTGGCCACATTTGTACCTGGCCTCTGCTGTTGCAAAAAACCTCCCTCTGAGTCACTTCGAAGAGACTGGCCTGAAAGTGCTAAAAATTACCCCTCTTCCTCCTCCTCCTCCTGGGCCACCTCCTCTTCCATCATCGCCCTAAGTGTTTTCTCAAGGAGACATAGAAGTGGTATTGTAACGCTGATAACGGCGTCATCGCCACTGGCCATGTTGGTGGAGTACTCGAAACAGCGCAACAGGGCACATAGGTCTCGCATGGAGGCCCAGTCATTGGTGGTGAAATGGTGCTGTTCCGCAGTGCGACTGACCCGTGCGTGCTGCAGCTGAAACTCCACTATGGCCTGCTGCTGCTCGCACAGTCTGTCCAGCATGTGCAAGGTGGAGTTCCACCTGGTGGGCACGTCGCATATGAGGCGGTGAGCGGGAATGCCGAAGTTACGCTGTAGCGCAGACAGGCGAGCAGCGGCAGGATGTGAACGCTGGAAGCGCGAACAGACGGCCCGCAATTTATGCAGCAGCTCTGACATGTCGGGGTAGTTGCGAATGAACTTCTGCACCACCAATTCAGCACGTGTGCCAGGCAAGGGATGTGCGTCAAACCGGCTAGTCCCAGAGCTGCAACGAGATTTCGCCCATTATCGCACACCACCAGGCCGGGCTTGAGGCTCACCGGCAGCAACCACTCATCGGTCTGTTGTTCTATACCCCGCCACAACTGCGGGGTGGGGCCTGTCCCCCAAACATATGAGTTTCAGAATGGCCTGCTGACGTTTACCCCGGGCTGTGCTGAAGTTGTGTGGCTGAGTGGATGAGCAGGTGGAAGAAGAGGAGGAGGAAGCTGAGTAGGAGGAGGAGGAGACAGGAGGCAAAGAATGTTGCCCTGCGATCCTTGGCGGCGGAAGGACGTGCGCCAAACAGCTCTCCACCTGGGGCCCAGCCGCCACTACATTTACCCAGTGTGCAGTTAGGGAGATATAGCGTCCCTGGCCGTGCTTACTGGTCCACGTATCTGTGGTTAGGTGGACCTTGCCACAGATGGCGTTGCGCAGTGCACACTTGATTTTATCTGATACTTGGTTGTGCAGGGAAGGCACGGCTCTCTTGGAGAAGTAGTGCCGGCTGGGAACAACATACTGTGGGACAGCAAGCGACATGAGCTGTTTGAAGCTGTCTGTGTCCACCAGCCTAAATGACAGCATTTCATAGGCCAGTAGTTTAGAAATTCTGGCATTCAGGGCCAGGGATCGAGGGTGGCTAGGTGGGAATTTACGCTTTCTCTCAAATGTTTGTGAGATGGAGAGCTGAACGCTGCCGTGTGACATGGTTGAGATGCTTGGTGACGCAGGTGGTGGTGTTGGTGGTACATCCCATGTTTGCTGGGCGGCAGGTGCCAACGTTCCTCCAGAGGCGGAGGAAGAGGCCGAGGCGGCGGCAGCAGCAGAAGAGGCCGAGGCGGCAGCAGCAGAAGAGGTAGCAGGGGGAGCCTGAGTGACTTCCTTGTTTTTAAGGTGTTTACTCCACTGCAGTTCATGCTTTGCATGCAGGTGCCTGGTCATGCAGGTTGTGCTAAGGTTCAGAACGTTAATGCCTCGCTTCAGGCCCTGATGGCACAGCGTGCAAACCACTCGGGTCTTGTCGTCAGCACATTGTTTGAAGAAGTGCCATGCCAGGGAACTCCTTGAAGCTGCCTTTGGGGTGCTCGGTCCCAGATGGTGGCGGTCAGTAGCAGGCGGAGTGTGTTCTGCTTTTGCCCACTGCTCCCTCTTTGTCTTTTGCTACGCTGTTGGCTCGGTCTCACCACTGCCTCTTCCTCCGAACTGTGAAAGTCAGTGGCACGACCTTCATTCCATGTAGGGTCTAGGACCTCATCGCCCCCTGCATCGTCTTCATCCCTGACCTCCTGTTCAGTCTGCACACTGCAGAAAGACGCAGCAGTTCGCACCTGTGTTTCGTCATCATCAGAGACGTGCTGAGGTGTTTTGTGCAATTGCCTCAAGTGTGAATAAACACTGAAGTTTTGAGTTAAGAACTTATATTTTGCCTCTGTACAGCGCCCACTAACCCTATCTACTAGAACAAAACACCACAATTGGTGAAGAATGCGGGCAAGAGCAGTGAGGCTGGTGTGAACGCCAATATTTTGGGTTTCTGCATTTTTCAGGTATGTCGTACATTAAACCAGCTGTATTACAACCAGTGCCCCACGACTAAATGGAGGCTATTGTGAAGGCCCTCATGGAGGCTAATCTGCAGCAGCGAGAGACAAACCTGCAGTAACGCAAGGCTAATAAGCAGCAGCATGAGACTAACTAGTTGCTGCTACAACACGTGATGGCTTTGCAGACAGCAGGAGCAACCCATGTCCTCATCACGTCTCTGTATCAGAGACGTGCTGAGCAGTTGGCACCTGTGTTTCGTCATCATCAGAGACGTGCTGAGGAAACATAAGTGGTTGTTCCACCGCTATGGAAGGGCTAGGTGGATGCCCTTGGGAAACCCTGCCAGCAGAGTCTTCAAACAGCATAAGAGACTGCTGCATAACTTGAGGCTCAGACAGTTTCCCTGATATGCATGGGGGTGATGTGACAGACTGATGGGCTTGGTTTTCAGGCGCCATCTGTGCGCTTTCTGCAGAAGACTGGGTGGGAGATAATGTGAACGTGCTGGATCCACTGTCGGCCACCCAATTGACTAATGCCTGTACCTGCTCAGGCCTTACCATCCTTAGAACGGCATTGGGCCCCACCATATATCGCTGTCAATTCTGGCGGCTACTGGGACCTGAGGTAGTTGGTACACTAGGACGTGTGGCTGTGGCAGAACGGCCACGTCCTCTCCCAGCACCAGAGGGTCCACTAACACCACCACGACCATGTCCGCGTCCGCTACTAGATGTTTTCCTCATTGTTACCGTTCACCACAATAAGAAAAATATTATTTGGCCCAATGTATTGAATTCAAATTCAGGCCTTTTTTTTACAGACACCTAACACTATCAGGCTATCTATTTAGGTACCGTATTACACTAATACAGGCACAGCAGTAATGACAGATTTAGCTGAATATAAATTTGAGGCCTATTATTTAGGCGCTGGGTGACAGGTATACGTTTACGGACAGAATTAGACTTGGATATGCATAGTAGCGTGTGTGTGTGAAGTTATTGAGAATGACCCTATTAGCACCTTGAATCTAATATACCCTTTTAGGGATAGATTTAAAGTAGGCCTGATACAGCAGAAACCACTAATTTAGGAAATTGCTAGGTTGGGAATTGTATTTCAAACCAGAACAAAAACTGTGCTTTTACGGACACAATATAACTTAACCAGCTACAGCAATAACCACAGATTTAGCTGAATATAAATTTGAGGCCTATTATTTAGGCGCTGGGTGACAGGTATACGTTTACGGACAGAATTAGACTTGGATATGCATAGTAGCGTGTGTGTGTGAAGTTATTGAGAATGACCCTATTAGCACCTTGAATCTAATATACCCTTTTAGGGATAGATTTAAAGTAGGCCTGATACAGCAGAAACCACTAATTTAGGAAATTGCTAGGTTGGGAATTGTATTTCAAACCAGAACAAAAACTGTGCTTTTACGGACACAATATAACTTAACCAGCTACAGCAATAACCACAGATTTAGCTGAATATAAATTTGAGGCCTATTATTTAGGCGCTGGGTGACAGGTATACGTTTACGGACAGAATTAGACTTGGATATGCATAGTAGCGTGTGTGTGTGAAGTTATTGAGAATGACCCTATTAGCACCTTGAATCTAATATACCCTTTTAGGGATAGATTTAAAGTAGGCCTGATACAGCAGAAACCACTTATTTAGGAAATTGCTAGGTTGGGAATTGTATTTCAAACCAGAACAAAAACTGTGCTTTTACGGACACAATATAACTTAACCAGCTACAGCAATAACCACAGATTTAGCTGAATATAAATTTGAGGCCTATTATTTAGGCGCTGGGTGACAGGTATACGTTTACGGACAGAATTAGACTTGGATATGCACAGTAGCGTGTGTGTGAAGTTATTGAGAATGACCCTATCAGCACCTTGAATCTAATATACCCTTTTAGGGATAGATTTAAAGTAGGCCTGATACAGCAGAAACCACTAATTTAGGAAATTGCTAGGTTGGGAATTGTATTTCAAACCAGAACAAAAACTGTGCTTTGACGGACACAAAATAACTTGACCAGCTACAGCAATAGCCACAGATTTAGCTGAATATAAATTTGAGGCCTATTATTTAGCGCTGGGTGACAGGTATACGTTTACGGACAGAATTAGACTTGGATATGCACAGTAGCGTGTGTGTGAAGTTATTGAGAATGACCCTATCAGCACCTTGAATCTAATATACCCTTTTAGGGATAGATTTAAAGTAGGCCTGATACAGCAGAAACCACTAATTTAGGAAATTGCTAGGTTGGGAATTGTATTTCAACCCAGAACAAAAACTGTGCTTTGACGGACACAAAATAACTTGACCAGCTACAGCAATAGCCAGAGATTTAGCTGAATATAAATTTAAGGTCTATTATTTAGGCGCTGGGTGACAGGTATACGTTTACGGACAGAATTAGACTTGGATATGCACAGTAGCGTGTGTGTGAAGTTATTGAGAATGACCCTATCAGCACCTTGAATCTAATATACCCTTTTAGGGATAGATTTAAATAACCACACTATTGATGGTTAAATGGACTTGGTGGCAGCTTGCCCCTGATGTAGGATATAGCCAAAAAATAACCACACTATTGATGGTTAAATGGACTTGGTGGCAGCTTGTGCTGGCGCACCACAAGCCACAAAATGGCCACCGATCACCCCAGAAAAAAGTGACTGAAAAACGCTCTGGGCAGCCTAAAAACAGTGAGCAATTGAATAGCAGCAGTTCAATGATCCACAGCTGTAGATCGATCACTGTTTTGGAGGAGTTAATCACTGCCTAATCTTGCCCTAACGTCGCAGCTGCAACCTCTCCCTACACTTGTAACAGCAGAGTGACGTGCAGCGCTACGTGACCCAAGCTTATATAGAGGCTGGGTCACATGCTGCACTGGCCAATCACAGCCATGCCAATAGTAGGCATGGCTGTGATGGCCTCTTGGGGCAAGTAGTATGACGCTTGTTGATTGGCTGCTTTGCAGCCTTTCAAAAAGCGCCAAGAAAGCGCCGAACACCGAACCCGAACCCGGACTTTTACGAAAATGTTCGGGTTCGGGTCCGTGTCACGGACATCCTAAAATTCGGTACGAACCCGAACTATATTCACCTTCACTGTGGAAGGTACCGGCAGTCTCATTCCTCATTCCCTAATCTAGGGTTTGCTACAGTATTAGCAGGGTCTAGGTATGTGTGTATGTGTTCATCCACCATCAGGGCTTGCACATACTGTCAGGAGTCAGGGAGAGACTCAGGGATTGCTAGGAGGTAACCATCTTTCCCTCACTAGCTTCTAGGCCTAGACTGTTATCCCATGCTGTCTATCTGGTGTACCTGTTATCCACATTATCCCGTGACAATGTGTTACCTTAGTACGTGCACAGGTACTACAGGCTGACACATAGTCCTCAACACACTTACACAACCCCGGCCACCAGGATCTATGAGAGATGAGGTTGGCAGTGGATCTACTCCCAGAGTGTCCCGTAAGAACCGTACAGTGATGTTCCTCAAACACCTTGAGACACAATTCCGATCGCACAAACAGTTTCCCAGAGGGACAAGAATCCGGTGCGTCTTCCTGGGCCCCTAACACCTTCACCTCTAGGTCAGGGTGAAGAGCAGATATCACCACCTATTCCTACAGTATATGACTCGGATTTTCAAAATCACCACCTCCAGGAAAACTATGTGACAAGGCATCTGCCTTGACATTCTTAACCCCAGGACGATAGGTCACAATGACATTGAATCTAGTGAAAAACAAAGACCATCTGGCTTGTCTCGGGTTCAGTCGTTTAGCCCACTCCAGGTAAGCCAGGTATTTGTTTTCTGTGAACACCGTGATCGGATGAATCGCCCCTTCCAACCAATGATGCCATCCTCAAAAGCCAACTTAATGGTCAGTAACTCTCTGTTACCTACATCATAATTTCTCTCTGCGGCAGAGTTTTTTTTAGAGAAAAAGGCACATGGACGCAATTTACCAGGTGACGGGCCCTGCGATAAAACTGCTCCTACCCCCACCTCGGACGCGTCCACTTCCACAATGAAAGGTTGTGATACATCCGGATGCACCAATATAGGGGAGAAGAGAAGCATTCCTTAATCGTAGAAAAGGCTTGCAACGGCGAATCAGACCACACTGAGACATCTGTCCCTTTCTTAGTCATGTCAGTTAAGGGTTCTACTATTGGCAAATAATTCTGAATACATTTTCGATAATAGTTGGTGAATCCCAAAAACCGCATAAGAGCCTTCAGATTTTAAGGTCGATCCCAGTCCAATAGAGCACTGACTTTCTCTGGATCATTCGAAAAACCTGAAGATGACAGCAGGTAGCCCAAAAACTGCACCTCGTCTAAAAACACATTTCTCTAATTTTGCATACAATTTATTGTCCTTTTAGGATCTGTAACACCTGTCTAACGTGATCTTGATGTGTCTCCATGTCTGGAAAATAAATTAGAATGTCATCCAAATACACGACTACAAACCTCCCCACAAGGTGATGAAAAATGTAATCCACTAAATGCTGGAAAACCGCAGGAGCATTGGTCAACTCGAAAGGCATGACCGGGTTCTCAAAATGCCCCTCAGGAGTATTAAAAGCCGTCTTCCATTCATCCCCTTCCTTGATCCTAACCATATGTCCCCCTTAAGTCCAACTTGGAGAACACCTTGGCACCAATAATCTGGTTAAACAAATCAGGAATCAAAGGAAGAGGGTAAGGATCACGGACAGTAATCCAATTGAGTTCACAGAAATCCAGACATGGCCGAAGACCTCCATCCTTTTTTTTAACAAAAAAGAACCCTGCTGCCACTGGAGACTTGGAAGGTCTTGTGCATCCTTTAGCCAAACTCTCGGCAATATACTCTCTCATGGCCTGTCTTTCAAGTTCAGAAAGGTTATACAACCTAGATTTTGGCAATTTAGCTCCGGGAATAAGATTGTTAGGCCAATCATATTCCCGATGCGGAGATAAATAATGGCATCCACTCTCAGAAAATACATTGGCAAAATCAGATATAAAAGAGGGTAATGTCTTAGTAGTTAAAACAGAAAAGGAAGTATTCAGACAATTGTCAACGCAATAATCACCCCAATCCAAAATCTGTCTAGCTTGCCAATTGATGGTTGGTTTGTGCTTGCTTCACCAAGAACCACCGGTGCAGGAAGACCCTCCAACACAAAACACAAGATAAATTCTTGATGAAAGTCGCCCACTCTTAATCTTATATCATGAACAACTTGAAATAAACACTTCTGAGCTAGAGGTGCAGAATCAATAGCAAAAACAGGAATGTTTTTTTCTAATGCACTTGGTGACAACCCATGCATACGGACGAATTGAGCAACAATCAGGTTCACCCCGGCCCTGCTATCGATAAACCCCTCAATCCCCACAGTTTTTTACTCTAGCGCCACCTCAGCCACCAGGAGAAATTGGGTACTACCAGTAAAAGTCAAATGCACATTTTCTGACTCTCCTCTCACCCAAGAGTCAGATGGGAATTAAATGACCCTCTTTTTTCTTTTTGCCGTTGAATGCATGGACATGCTCTGATAAGATGTCC
The DNA here is from genome assembly GCF_905171765.1 of Bufo bufo. Taxonomy (NCBI): domain Eukaryota; kingdom Metazoa; phylum Chordata; class Amphibia; order Anura; family Bufonidae; genus Bufo; species Bufo bufo. The sequence goes on along the minus strand of NC_053397.1, from coordinate 152,557,083 downwards.
CTTTTGTTCTCAGAAAAAACACCCTCCCTTCCTATTACTAGTATGCTTAAAAGCGGATCCAGGAGCAGCTCCCCCTAATTGCATGGGTTTGTCCCCAGACATAAACCCAGGAGAAGCTTCACCCAAAGTGTCAGACGATACATCATGTGATGGTACATCCTGAGAGTGGGGGCCCCTAGATCTCTCTCTCAGGCGTCTATCCATGCGTATAGCAAGAGACATAGCAGCCTTCAGAGACACTGGGGTTTCATGAAAGGCCAAAACGTCCTTCAGCCTCTCTGATAACCCTTGACAAAACTGGCTAAGGAGGGCAGAATCGTTCCACCTCCTAAACTCAGAGCAATAAATCTCAGTGGAACGATCACCCTGACGAAGGCCGCACATCTTGGTTTTGGCTAGAGAGGTCTGATCCAGATCATCATAGATATAACCCAATGCTTCGAAAAATTAATCTACCGACTGGAGAGACTGCGATCCAGTCGGCAGAGAAAAAGCCCATGACTGCGCATCCCCCTTAAAGAGGACCTTTCATCAGTATAATTTTAATAAACTAATAACCCTACCTAATAGTGCGGCTTCCACTGATTTTCCCCCTTTTTTTTTTTTTTTATCGATCGCCGAATGTTGAAATAATAGCCCCGTTTGTTCTGGTGCAGCGCCAGTCACTCAAGCGCTTTTTTGTATGGGGCGTTGCTAAACTTTTTTCTTTGCTATGGGCCTTGGCTGAGAGCGCAGCCAATCAGAGCGCTCCTCTCTCAGCCAGGCAGAAGGAGCTAAAGTTCTCGCGAGAACTTTAGCTTCATAACATCCTGTTGCAGCGATGTCTAGGGGATGATTATGATACTTACCCTGTCGCTCGTACCGCTGCTTCCACACCCGTCGCGTCCCTCGGCCCGGTCTATCTGATCTTTTGCTGATCTTTCTATCTGATCTGCCTGGCTGAGAGAGGAGCGCTCTGATTGGCTGCGCTCTCAGCCAAGGCCCATAGCAAAGAAAAAAGTTTAGCAACGCCCCATACAAAAAAGCGCTTGAGTGACAGGCGCTGCACCAGAACAAACGGGGCTATTATTTCAACATTCGGTGGTCGATTAAAAAAAAAAAAAAAAAGGGGGAACATCAGTGGAAGCCGCACTATTAGGTAGGGTTATTAGTTTATTAAAATTATACTGATGAAAGGTCCTCTTTAAGCAAGGAAATAACCACACCGACTCGCCGTTTCTCATCCCCAGATGAGTGTGGACGTAGCCTAAAATACAGTTTGGACGCCTCCCTAAAAAAATGAAATTATCACGTCCCCCAGAGAATCTGTCCGGGAGGGCAACTTTAGGTTCAAGACAGGCCTGGTAATCACCACCACCACTAGGACTAGCAGCCTGTGGTCTCTGCATCTGCAAGACGGTCGTGCGGAGGTCAGCTACCTCCAAGATAGCCCTTGCAGCTGACCTGCCAGTGCAGCAATAGGATCCGTGGCTGCACACAAACAATAAATTGCGGTTTATAATGTCACGCTTTGGTGTGGGAGGGATATACCACAACGAGCATAAGAGGGAAGGGGGAACCAGGCCTAAGAACTAGGGAAGGAAGAAGAATACCTCCTAGTAAAACCCTAGCCAAGATCCTGACTGACTACTAGTATGAACAGACCCCAGAGGTAGGTGTGTTCATACACAGGAATACCTAGAGTCCTATCTAGCCCTATAGGACCCTGGTTCTAATGGCAAGGACGAGACTACCTGTTCCTCCAAAAGGAAGGGCGAACAGGAGTCTCCTTCAGGCCTAATACAAACAATAGGGAAAAGCAACACACAGAACCCAAATAAAATACAAGAAGGAATAGGAAAGACTTAACTTCAAATGAGCTATGGAAGCACCAGGAACTCCGCCGAGATCTACACACCAGCAATCCACAACTGAAACTGAAGCTATAAGCCGCACAGCATTGTGGGAGAAGCAACTATAAATAAGGAAGGTTAAATGACCATATTAGCAACACCTGAAGCAAGGGGTGTGGCCATACCAGAAACAACACAGACGCCTATTGATCCACAGGGAAAACCTGTCAGATCAAACCACGTGTTGCCAGTCTCACCGATCTCCTGCCACCTGTCGCGGGAACGTCTGTGACAGGCAGTTTGTTTGCCGAACAGCAGGAGAGTGGTAAAATAATCAGTGTCTGCTGGCAACAGTGAAGCATGGTGGGGGATCCTTGCAAGGTTGGGGCTGCATTTTAGCAAATGGAGTTAGGGATTTTGTCAGAATTAATGGTGTCCTGAATGCTGAGAAATACAAGCAGATTCTTTTCCATTATGCAATACCGTCAGGGAGGCATCTGATTGGCTCCAAATTTTTCTGAACCAGGACAATGACCCCAAACATACAGCCAATGTCAATAAGAATTATCATCAGAGTAAGGAACAACAAGGAGTCCTGAAGTGATGATGTGGCCGCCACAGAGCCCTGATCTAAACATCATCAAATCGGTCTGGAATTACATGAAGAGAGAGAAGGATCTGAGCAATCCTACATCCACACAAGCTCTGTGGTTAGTTCTCTAAGATTTTTTTCGTAAAACTCCTCCACTGAGTTCCTTCAAAACTATGGACAAGTATACCTAGGAGATAAAATACTTGTACACTTCTATTTTTGAAAGCATTTTTTCATCACACCTGCCTAAAATGTTCGCACATTACTGTGTACTATATACAGTATATACATACTTCCATACAGTGGACTAGCCACACAGAGGACCACCCAAATTGCATTAGAAATTAATCTGGAGGAGTGTTCTCAAAGAAGATGGCTGGTATGCATAGCATATGGTGGAACTTAAAGAATATGTGCAGTATATGCCCAGGTTATATATATATATAATGTAATATTTGCATACAGTACAGACCAAAAGTTTGGACACACCTTCTCATTCAAAGAGTGTTCTTTATTTTCATGACTATGAAAATTGCAGATTCACACTGAAGACATCAAAACTATGAATTAACACATGTGGAATTATATACATAACAAACAAGTGTGAAACAACTGAAAATATGTCATTCTAGGTTCTTCAAAGTAGCCACCTTTTGCTTTGATTACTGCTTTGCACACTCTTGGCATTCTCTTGATGAGCTTCAAGAGGTAGTCCCCTGAAATGGTTTTCACTTCACAGGTGTCAGGTTTAATAAGTGGGATTTCTTGCCTTATAAATGGGGTTGGGATCATCAGTTGCATTGAGGAGAAGTCAGGTGGATACACAGCTGATAGTCCTACTGAATAGACTGTTAGAATTTGTATTATGGCAAGAAAAAAGCAGCTAAGTAAAGAAAAACGAGTGGCCATCATTACTTTAAGAAATGAAGGTCAGTCAGTCAGCCGAAAAATTGGGAAAACGTTGAAAGTAAGGGCTATTTGACCATGAAGGAGAGTGATGGGGTGCTGCGCCAGATGACCTGGCCTCCACAGTCACCGGACCTGAACCCAATCGAGATGGTTTGGGGTGAGCTGGACCGCAGAGTGAAGGCAAAAGGGCCAACAAGTGCTAAGCATCTCTGGGAACTCCTTCAAGACTGTTGGAAGACCATTTCAGGGGACTACCTCTTGAAGCTCATCAAGAGAATGCCAAGAGTGTGCAAAGCAGTAATCAAAGCAAAAGGTGGCTACTTTGAAGAACCTAGAATATGACATATTTTCAGTTGTTTCACACTTGTTTGTTATGTATATAATTTCACATGTGTTAGTTCATAGTTTTGATGCCTTCATAGTCATGAAAATAAAGAAAACTCTTTGAATGAGAAGGTGTGTCCAAACTTTTGGTCTGTACTGTACGTGTGTGAAGCAATGACTAGCTCTGTCTGTAACCCTTTGTTTCAAGAGAATTTTTCTGTACAGTGCTGTAAAGTGGCATTGCACAGTGGCACATGAAGTCCATGTGGAGCCGTAGGGCTCCATGTGCAATCATAGAGGTTTAATGCACAGAGCACTGCCGAGTGCATTAACTGTAAGGGCTTGAGGCTGCACCACCTCCATCTTACCAGTTCAATCATCTGCATGATACAATACAGAAATCCAGTGCTTACGCATTTCACACAGCTGTAGTATTTCTGAACACTGGCTTAGCAATGAGGCCCAAGTTTAAATCATCATTGTCCATTGTATGTGTAGAACTCTTTAATACCCAGGAGATAAGCTGAGTCCCTGCATGTTTCCTTTTCATGTTCCATATAACTCCTGAGAAGGATTATGAAATCCAAAGGTTACAACTCTGATTTATATTCTGTTCCAAAAACATATGGCGCAAATGCTCATGTTTAGGAAACATAAATTATTCCTTTGATTTTGCAAAGAAAAAGTCTGGATTTTGTTTTACAGTATATATAGGTTACTGTTTACAAGTGGCCAGTTTTATAACAGGCTTTACAGTAGGAATAGTTAGGGTCCGGCCACACAATCAGGTTTTTTGATGCAGACTTTTAAGCCAAAACTAGGAGTGTACTGTATTCAAAACAAAGTCGAAGTAGTGTTTCCTTTTATGATTCACATCTGATTTTGTCTTTAACCCCTTCAGGATACAGCCATTTTTCACCTTCCTGGCAGAGCCTATTTTTTTTACAAATCTGACGTGTCACTTTTTGTGGTAATAATTTTCGAACGCTTTTACTTATCCAAGCCATTCTGAGATTGTTTTCTCGTAACACCATGTACTTTATGCTAAAGGTAAATTTGTGCTGATATGTTTTACCTTTATTTTTTTAATTACCGAAAATTTGGAAAAATTCACTATTTTCTAAATTTGAATTTCTCTGCTTTTAGGACGGATAGTGATACTTCATAAAGTAGTTATTAATTAACATTTACCACATGTTTACTTAATATTTGCATCATTTTGTGAATGTAATTTTTTTTTTTACCTAATAAGTCTATTTATTTGCAATCTTACACAATAAAACCATTTTTGGAAAAAATGCTGTTTTTCTGTTGCCATTTTCTGAGAGACGTATTTTTTTAAAATTTTCTGACAATCGTCTTGTGTGGAGGTAAATTTTTTGTGGTATGAGTTGACGTCTCTATTCGTACCATTTTGGGGTACATAGTATTTTTTTGGCCGCTCACTATAACGCTTTTTGTAGGGCAAGGTACCAAAAAATGGCTGTTTTGAAATTTTTTATTTTTATTTTTTTAATTGTTTACAGCATTTCCCTGAATGGGTAGACCATTAAATATTTTTTTCATAGAGCAGATCATTATGGACGCAGTGATACTTCATATGTCTATTTTAGAATTTTTGTTTGTAAAAAAATGCTGTTTTTGTGTTGCCATTTTATGAGAGCCATTTTTTTGTTTTTCTGCCGATCATCTTGTGCAGAGGCTCATTTTTGTGGGATGAGGTGACATTTACAGTGGTACCATTGTGGGGTACATTGTACTTTTTGATCACTAGCTACTACACATTTTGTATGGCAAAGTGACAAAAAAATGGCTATTCTGGTGTTGTTTTTATTTTTTTATGGTCTTCAACTGACGGGGTAGATGATGATATTTTTATAGAGTTGGTCATTATGGACACGGCGATACCTAATATGTCTGTTTTTCTTTTTTTTTTTTTTACAATTTTATATGTGTTTATTATAGGAAAGGGGTGTTTTATTTTTGTTATTATGAAAAGCACATTTTTTCCCCCCACTCTAAGACATTAACTTTTGGGGGTCTGATCCCCTCTACAATGCATTAGAATATATGACAGCCTGCGAGACCCAGGGGGCTGGGTCTCACAGGCTTCCGTAGAAGGCAGCCCCAATGCCTATGGAAGGCATCGGGCTGGCTTTCTTAGCCATTGGGTCTCCACAGCGTGGGGAGCTGATGGGGACGGGGAGAGAGCCCCCTCCACAAACCCCATACATGCCGCGGTGTAACAGGGGCTGCTGTGCACCGCTGTTCCCCTGCTTACCGCTGCGGTCCCGGGCATCGTGTTCAGCAGTGATCTGCTGCCAGTGCTTCCCATTCACTGCTGCAGTCCTGGGCTCTGTCTGAGTAGGCACTGTTGTTCTGGGATCCACTCCAGTTTTCTCTCAGCCCTGGCCACAGTATGATTGCTGCTTGTTCCCTGCAGCACTTCCTTAAGGGCCGGCGCACATCACTTCCTGTGCTTTATGAGTTAGGTCATGTGACCTCGCTGACCAATCCTAGCCCTCCTGCACATATATAAGTGGCTCAGCCCCCTTCCTAGATGCCTCAGTGTCAAGGTCCTTGTGTTCTGCTAAGGTTCCTGACTCGTACTTGTATTCCTGGACTCTGCTACCTGTTTGATCCCTGCCTGCTTGCCTTGACTCTCCTGTTGCCGATCCGGATTGCCTAACCTGTACCTGTGCCGCCTGCCCTGACCTATTGCCTGTCTGACTTTGCCTTTGCCTCATACTTCAGTGCTGTACTGTTGCTCCTGGTTATGACTTGGCCTGCTGACAACGCCTGTACCTCTGGTACCTTGCTCAGGTACCGCCTGGACCAGCTGCCTCGCGGGCCAATCCTCCTCAAGAGGTAGCGACCTGGTGTTCCCCTCGGGAAAGTCTATCTCCACCATCAGGGGTACTGTGAAAATCGAGGGGGTTCATTTAGACAACACCCTTAGGGGAGGTAGGACATGTGGCACAGTGGGTTCACACTCGCTGGTTCGTGACACGCGGTCAGCACTGAACGTGACATACAGAGGGTTAAAGCACCGGCATCAGTGTATTCACCAATACCGTAGCATACAGCAGGGGCACGGCTGTCAGGAACAGAACAGGAATTCACTTCTCAATGTGCCGTCCATGTACAGCAGATGTTGGGAGGGGTTAAAAACGGAATAAAAAACTAAATGTGACCAAACCCTTACTGAACTATAGTAATACCATAAAAATGTTGACTTCTATAGGACTAACCAGTCACCATTAAAATCAATGTACGCTACATAGTAACATACCGGTAGTTCATAAGGCAGAAAAAAGACATCCATCCATCCAATTCAGCCCTTTATCCTGCAAAGATGATCCAGAGGAAAGAAAAAAAACGCATGGGGCAGGAATCAGGCAGTCAGAATAAGTCCCAGGATCAACGACCCATCTCTAGAAATCTAATAACTATAACCTGTAATATTATTACACTCCAGAAATACATCCAGGCCCCTCTTGAACTCTTTTAGCGAGTTCACCATCACCACCTCCTCAGGCAGAGTGTTCCATAGTCTCACTGCTCTTACCGTAAAGAATCCTCTTCTATGTTTGTGTAGAAACCTTCTTTCCTCCAGGCGCAGAGGATGTCCCCTCATCACAGTTACAGTCCTGGGGATAAATAGATGATGGGAGAGATCTCTGTACTTACCCCTGATATATTTATACAGTTATTAGATTGCCCCTTAGTTGTCTTTTTTCTAAAGTGAATAACCCTAATTTTGATAATCTTTCTGGGTACTGTAGTTGCCCCATTCCAGTTATTACTTTAATTGCCCTTCTCTGAACTCTCTCCAGCTCTGCTATGTTTTTCTTGAGAACAGGAGCCCAGAACTGTACACAATACTGTTACCTGCCTGTTCACTGTATGTTGTGTGGGCTGTTTGCAGAATACTTGTGTATGTAGGGCCATGTGTCGGTGGGGTAGAGCACATCCCTCTCTGTTCTTAGCGTACTGGCCGCGGATAGTGGTTGGTGTGAACTGTACCTCTGCGACTTGTATTTCTCCCTTTCTTTATCTGATGGAGTAGTACTGTGTGGGAGTAGTCACATTGTGACACCATTGACTATGATTACAAAAAACGTTGAGCGAGAAATAGTCGCTCGACACATGTTGCAGTGTAGTTGTACCGTTTTTGTTGCGTGACAAATGTCGTTGTGTAGCCCTAGCCTTAATAATTTATGTGATGTATGATACCTCTGATTGTAAGGTGCTGGGTAATATGTTGGCACTATGTAAACATTATTATTGTTATTCTGGTGCATGGACAAAATTTTGGCACATGGACCAAATAAATTTGTCTAATATTAAAGGGTTTCTGTCATCAAAAAAATCGTTATGTAGCTGGCTGACATTAGTGATGTGCTAATGTCAGCAGAACATAACTGTATGACTCCCTGCCTGCCGTCGTTCGCGCTAAATAATGACTTTTATAATATGCAAATGAGCCTCTAGGTGCTAGTGGGGCGTTGCTGCAGCACCTAGAGGCTCCGTCCTCTCACCGTTTGGCACGCCCTTGTAAAGGTGATTGACATCCTCACTCTCCTCTGTGCCCCGCAAATCCCGCGCCTGCGCCGTCCATTTTAGTATTAGGCGCAGTGAGTGAAGGACGCTCGCCTGCTGCCGGCTTCACTCACTGCGCCTAATACTAAAATGGACGGCGCAGGCGTGGGATTTGCAGGGCACGGAGGAGTCAATCACCTTTACAAGGGCGTGCCAAACGGTGAGAGGACGGAGCCTCGAGGTGCTGTAACAACGCCCCACTAGCACCTAGCGGGTCATTTGCATATTACAAAAGTCATTATTTAGCACGAACGGCGGCAGGCAGGGAGATATAAGTCATACAGTTATGTTCTGCTGACATTAGCACATGACAGAAACCCTTTAAGCCTAGAATTTGTATTAATAAATCTGTCAGATTTTCAAAATTAGGCCTGGTCATTCTCTACGGGGCAGGAATTGATGCAGACAGCACACAGTGTGCTGTCCGCATCTGCATTTCCAGAGCGCGCCCCCGATCTTCCGGTCCGCGGCTCTGGAAAAAAATAGAACATGTCCTATTCTTGTCCGCAATTGCAGACAAGAATAGGTAGTTCTATGAGGGTGTCGGCCAGGAGTATTGCGGATCCGCAATACACTAAGGCTCCATTCACACGTCCGCAAAATGAGTCCGCATCCTTTCCGCAATTTTGCGGAAAGGGTGCGGACCCATTCATTCTCTATGGGGACGGAATGTGCTGTCCGCATCCACATTTGCAGATCCGCACTTCCGCATCCGTGCTTCCGTTTCCGCAAAATAATAGAACATGTCCTATTCTTGTCCGCAATTGCGCACAAGAACAGGCATATTCTATTATGTCGGCAATGTGCGGTCCGCAAAATGCGGAACGCACATTGCCGCTTTCCGGGTTTTGCGAATCCGTGACTCCGTGTATCCGCAAAACACATTGCGGACGTGTGAATGGAGCCTTAGAATGTTTGAATGGATCCTTATGATAATACAACCGGCTGCATCCGTTCACAACGGATCCGGTTGTATTATATTGAAAATGAAGAAACCGGGTCCGGCACTAAAACCATTTTAAGTCAATGGGCTCAGGATCTGGTATTTAATGTCCAAGAAAAAAAGTGGTTGCAGCACCATTGACTTACATGGTTTTTGGTGCCAGATCCGGCTTCTTCACTTTCCCATGCTGCACACAAAAAACGCTGTTTGCAGTGACGCAACAAACTGGAACGCAATGCATTCTGGAGCACTCAGTTACGGGACAAAACTGAAACGTTCTGCTGCAGTTTTCAGAGCCTGTGCCAGATCTCAAAACCGGACAGCACAACGCAGATGTGAAAGTAGCCATCCTTGTCAATGGAGACAAAACTGATCAGGATGCATCAGTATGTGTCAGTTCAGTTCAGTTGCAGGGGCGTATTAAGTGCATGATAGGCCCGGGGCTGTCTACCCAACTTGGGCCCCTCCCTCCATTTTAGTTTAGTTTTTTTTGTATGAAGAGGCTGCGGTGCTTCATGAGTGCCACATTCTCTTCCTAGGCCATATGACAGCTTCAGACCAAAAAAAAATGAAACAAAAACTGAAAAATTTGGTCGCCAAATTTTAAATACATATAATTATAATAAAAAAGACATGGAGGAGAATACAGCACCACATACCTCTTAGGCCTAGTTCACACGAACGTGTGTGATCCGTGGCCGTATTGCAGCCCGCAAATTGCGGCCCGCAATACACGGCCACAGTTCCGTGTGCATTCCGCATCACGGATGCGGACCCATTCACTTGAATGGGTCCGCAAATCCGGAATTGAGGAACGGCCGCACAGAACGGGACCCCTCGGAAGCACTACGGAGTGCTTCCGTGGGGTTGCGTCCCGTACTTCCGTTCCGCAAAAAGATAGAACATGTCCTATCTTTTTGCGGAACGGGCGGATCGCGGACCCATTAAAGTGAATGGGTCCGCGATCCAATGCGGCTGACCTACGGCCGGCGATCGTGCCTTGCGGCCCGCAATTTGCGGGCCGCAGCAAGGGCACGGGTCACACACGTTCGTGTGAACTCGGCCTTACATCCAGTGACATCTTCTGTCATGTAGACCAGTGGTCCCCAATCTTTTTTGCGCCAAGGACCAGTTTCATGCAAGACAATTTTCCCAGGGACCGGGGGGGGGGAAGGGGGGGGGGAAGGGAGGGGAAGGGGGTTCTGGGGCGGGGCTGACTGATTCATGCGCAAAACAAAACACAAGGTGCATATTAAAATATATAACACTATATAACGACTATATAAACTAACACTGGTCTCTGCTGCACTGGACCGTATTTTTCGCCCTATAAGATGCACCTAGTTTTAGAGGAGAACAATAAGAAAAAAATATTTTTCATTCCACCTCATGTCAGACCAGCAATCAGACCCCCAATGTTAGGCACCTTTCACACGGGCGAGTATTCCGCGCGGATGCGATGCGTGAGGTGAACGCATTGCACCCGCACTGAATACCGACCCATTTCTTTCTATGGGGCTGTTCACATGAGCGGTGATTTTCACGCATCACTTGTGCGTTGCGTGAAAATCGCAGCATGCTCTATATTCTGCGTTTTTCACGCAACGCAGGCCCCATAGAAGTGAATGTGGTTGAGTGAAAATCGCAAGCATCCGCAAGCAAGTGCGGATGCGGTGCGATTTTCACGCATGGTTGCTAGGTGACAGTCTATTCACTGTATTATTTTCCCTTATAAACATGTTTATAAGGGAAAATAATAGCATTCTGAATACAGAATGCTTAGTAGGTGATCAATTGAGGGTTAAAAAAAATAAAAAAATTAACTCACCTTCTCCTATTGTTCGCGTAGTTCCCGGTCTCTTCTTTACTTCTTTAATGATGAACTACTGGCTAGGACCTGTGGTGACGTCAGATCACATGCTCCAATCACATGGTCCATCACCGTGGTGATGGACCATGTGATTGGAGCATGTGATCTGACGTCACCAAAGGTCCTTTAGCCCACAGTTCATCATTAAAGAAGTAAAGAAGAGACCGGGAACTACGCGAACAAGAGGAGAAGGTGAGTTAATTTGTTTTGTTTTTTTAACCCTCAATTGATCACCTACTAAGCATTCTGTATTCAGAATGCTATTATTTTCCCTTATAACCATGTTATAAGGGAAAATAATAACATCTACACAACACCTAACCCAAGCCCGAACTTCTGTGAAGAAGTTCGGGTTTGGGTACCAAACATGCGTGATTTTTCTCCCGCGAGTGCAAAACGCATTACAATGTTTTGCACTCGCGCGGAAAAATCGCGGGTGTTCCTGCAACGCACCCGCACATTTTCCCGCAACGCCCGTGTGAAAGGGGCTTTAATCAGACCTCAGATCAGACCCCCAATGGCTCAGATCAACCCCCAAACCTTTAGCCATCTATCAGCCCCAAATGTCAGCCATAAGCCCCCCCAATGTCAGCCATAAACCCCCCCAATGTCAGCCATAAACCTCCCCAATGTCAGCCATAAACCTCCCCAATGTCAGCCATAAACCTCCCCAATGTCAGCCATAAACCTCCCCAATGTCAGCCATAAGCCCTCATTAGCCCCTCATGTCAGCCATCAGCCCCCAGTGCAAATAAAATAAAATAAAAACTTACCTCTCCTGCTCATGGTCACCATCGCCATCCTCTTCATTCTGCTGTCGGCTGACTGTGTATAGCGGTGCACAGTGTGAGGTCACAGAGAGACCTCACGCTGTGCGCAGCCCTGCACAGCCGATAGCCGAGCCGAGGACCAGGAAGCGGTGAGTACAGATCCTTCACCGCTTCTGGTCCTTCTGTACTAATGAAGCGCTTCCATAATGGAAGCGCTTCATTAGTACAGCGTTAAAGACTGCCCTGATCGCCGCGGCCCGGCAAACCATCTTCCAGGGCCCGGTCCTGGGCCGCGGCTCGGCAGTTGGGGACCGCTGATGTAGACCTTCTCTTTCCTCTTCTCTTCCATTTGACTCAGACCACCATGGCAAATTCTTTCAGCCACATCTCGTCTCTACAGTTTGTAACACAGACATGTTAGATTTCTCAATTTTTCCATCAACCTCCTCATCCTAGTGTCCCCACAGTGTCATCCTGCTGTCACTCCAAATACTGTGCCCGTTTTGCTCCCCAATGTCCAAGTTACTATACTGCTGAAAAAATAGTGACCCTAATAGACATAATTGGGGTCATTTATCAAACTGGTGTAAAGCAGAACTGGATTTCCAAAAGAGCTGTCAAATATGAAAGGTGGAATCTGATTGGCTGCTATGGGCAACTAAGCCAGTTCTACTTTACACCAGTTTGATAAATTACCCCAAATGTTCCTATAGTGTCTACAGTAGTTATAATGTCCCCTAGCGTGCCCGAGTAATAATACCACCCTCTATTGTGCTCCAGGCAATAATCCCTGTATAGTGTCCCCAAAAATAATAGAATTGCCCCTACAGTGCCTCCCCAATAGCAACACCCCCATATAGAAATTTCCACCACACTGCCCCACATAGTAATCCCCCCATAGTAATTTGCCCCCACACAGTAATTTCCCCTACATAGTAATTTCCACCACACTGCCCGCACATGGTAATTTCCACCACACTTCCCCCACATAGTAATTTGTCCCCATATAGCAATTTCCCCACACTGTCCCCACATAGCAATTACGCACACACCCTGCCCGCACACAATAGTTTTCCCCCCACATAGTAATTTTTCCCCACATAGCAATTTCCCCCACACTGCCCCACATAGTAATTTGCCCCCCACAGTAATTTGTCCCCACACTACCCCCACACAATAGTTTCCCCTATATAGTAATTTTCCCCCACATAGTAATATGCCCCACACTGCCCCCACATAGTAATTTGAACCCCACACTGCCCCATATAGTAATTTGTCCCCACATAGTAGTCCCTTCCATAATAATTTGCCCCCACATAGTAATTTTTCCCCACATAGTAGTCCCTCCCATAATAATTTGGCCCCACACAGCCCCCACATTCCCCATCCCATGTACTCGATGTCTCTTCCCTAATATGTCCTCCTGTGTGTCCCCCCCCCCACGTCCCCCAAAGTAGGCAATTGAAATAAAAAAATAAATGAAAAAAAATGAAAAGCTAAATACTCACCTATGTCCAGGGCCAGGTGCTTGCTCGCAGAGGAAGGCGAGATAAGGCAGGCGTGCACATGTCACAGTGCTGCGTCCCGGCACAGGCGCGCGATGACATCATCACGCACGCATGTGCCGGGATTTCACTACCGCATAGGCCTGAAGCCTATAGAAACATAGAATGTGTCGGCAGATAAGAACCATTTGGCCCATCTAGTCTGCCCAATATACTAAATACTATGGATAGCCCCTGGCCCTATCTTATATGAAGGATGGCCTTATGCCTATTCCATGCATGCTTAAACTCCTCCACTGTATTTGCAGCTGCCACTTCTGCAGGAAGGCTATTCCATGCATCCACTACTCTCTCAGTAAAGTAATACTTCCTGATATTACTTTTAAACCTTTGCCCCTCTAATTTAAAACTATGTCCTCTTGTAGCAGTTTTTCTTCTTTTAAATATTCTTTCCCCTTTTACCTTGTTGATTCCCTTTATGTATTTAAAAGTTTCTATCATATCCCCTCTGTCTCGTCTTTCTTCCAAGCTATACATGTTAAGGTCCTTTAATCTTTCCTGGTAAGTTTTATCCTGCAATCCATGTACCAGTTTAGTAGCTCTTCTCTGAACTCTCTCCAAAGTATCAATATCCTTCTGGAGATATGGTCTCCAGTACTGAGCACAATACTCCAAATGAGGTCTCACTAGTGCTCTGTAGAGCGGCATGAGCACCTCCCTCTTTCTACTGGTAATGACTCTTGCTATACACCCAAACATTTTGCTAGCATTTCCTGCTGCTCTGTGACATTGTCTGCCTACCTTTAAGTCTTCTGAAATACAGTTTCAAAAGCCTTACTAAAGTCTAGATAAGCGATGTCTACTGCACCTCCTCCATCTATTATTTTAGTCACCCAATCAAAAAAATCAATAAGATTAGTTTGACATGATCTCCCTGAAGTAAACCCATTGCTGTTTTTCATCTTTTCAATCCATGGGATTTTAGATGGTCCACAATCCTCTCCTTAAGTATGGTTTCCATTATTTCCCCCACTATTGATGTCAGGCTTTACTGGCCTATAGTTGCCCGATTCCTCCCTACTACCTTTCTTGTGAATGGGCACAACATTTGCTAATTTTCCAATCTTCTGGGACGACTCCTGTTTCCAGTGATTGGTTAAATAAATCTGTTTAATGGTTTTGCTAGTTCACCACTGAGCTCTTTTAATAGCTTTGGTGTATCCATCAGGCCCCTGTGACTTATTTGTATTAATTTTTAGACAGCTGACTTAGAACCTCTTCCTCTGTAAAGACACATGCGTCAAAAGATTCATTAGTCTTCTTTCCCAACTGAGTCCTTCTCTTCATTTTCCCTTTGTAAAAACTGAACAGAAGTATTCATTGAGGCAGTCAGCTAGTTCTTTATCTTCTTCCATATACCTTCCTTCTTTAGTTTTTAATTTGGTAATTCCTTGTTTTAGTTTCCTTTTTTCATTTATGTATCTGAAGAATGCCTTATCGCCTTTTTTCCCTGACTGAGCTAATTTCTCTTCTGCCTGTGCTTTAGAAGCTCTTATAACTTGTTTGGCCTCTCTCTGCCTAATCTTATAAATTTGTCTGTCATCCTCGTTTTTATTTTTTTTATAATTTCTAAATGCTATCTTTTTATTTTTAATGATTTTGGCCACTTCTGCTGAGTACCACAGTGGTCTCTTCCTTTTTTTGCTTTTACTGACAAGCCTAATGCAATCTTCTGTTGCCTTCAATAGTGCCACTTTTAAGTAGTCCCATTTCTCCTGGACTCCAATGAAACTGTTCCAGTCTGATAGGGACTCGTATACCACTAATCTAATTTTAGAAAAGTCAGTTTTTCTAAAATCTAAAACTTTTGTTTTTTGTGTGGTGTGACTCAGTCACTGTACTTATAGTAAACCACACTGACTGGTGATCACTAGATCCCAAGCTTTCCCCTACAGTAATATCAGATACCAAATTCCCATTTGTGAATACTAAATCTAAAATGGCCTCCTTCCGGGTTGGCTCCTCCACTTGCTGTAGAGATAATCCCAGTAGGGAATTTAGAATATCTGTACTCTTGGCAGAACTAGCTATTTTGGTTTTCCAGTTTACATCTGGAAGATTGAAGTCTCCCATAATGATAACTTCCCCCTTCAATGTCATTTTAGCTATTTCCTCAACTAGTAGATCATCTAATTCTTTGATTTGGGTAGGTGGTCTATATATAACACCTACACGAGTTCCCTTATGATTATCAAGCTGCAAGGTAACCCAAACTGACTCTAAATTGTTCTCGCTAACTTGTATCAAATTCGATTTTATGCTATCTTTCACCTACGGGCCACCCCCTCCCCCCTTCTGGCCTTCTCTGTTTTTCCTGTATAGAGAGAACCCTGGTATTGATATATCCCAGTCATTACTCCCCTTGAACCACGTCTCAGTAACAGCCACTACTTCTATATTCTCAGATGGCCATTATAGCCTCAAGCTCATTGATCTTATTCCCTCAGGACTGCGAGCATTGTAGACAAGACTCTGAGCTTGTCATTTCTTAACCTTTGTGCTACTGGCCTCTTCTGGCATTGTTCCGGGGGGAAGTCGGACTGCTGGATTATCACTCTTTTGCCCCCCTTTCCTAGTTTAAATGCTTCTTAGCAATACTTGGAACTGTCACCGAGGACCATTCGTTCCCTTGAGAGAAAGATGCAAATCATCTTTCTTGTACAGTTCTTTTCCATTCCAACAAGAGCTATCATGAGACACAAAGCCAAACCCTTGGTTTAGACACCATTCACCAAGCCATACATTGAATTCCTTAATGCGCATCTTCCTGTCATGCTGAAGGTTATGCACAGGCAAAACTGCAGAGAATGAAACAGTTGATGCAACCTCCCGTATATCCTTTCCAAGTGTATGAAAAGCTTCTTTCACCTTTGAAACCTCATTGCAAGCCAGATCGTTTGTCCCAAGATGGAGAATAACATCCACTTCCCTTTCCTGCTTTGCTTGCCTAACTATATTTAGGATCCGTCGTCTATCCCTGCTAGCGGTAGCACCAGGGAGACATCTCACAACACCATTCTCCTCAAACTTCACACCTCTTATGATGGAATCGCCCACCAACAGCTGCTTACTATCAATCCTCACCTTCTCCTTTTTGTCTTTGGCTGCAGTCTTGCATACTTTAGGCATGGGAGATGATTGTTTCTCACCCACTGTGCTTGAGCCATCCTCTATGTTGCTCTTGCACTCTGAAAGTGCTGCAAATGAATTATGGAGAGCCACAGACTGTGGGACATGCCTTCTATCCACAACTCTCAGTCTACCTGAACCTACAGTAACCCATCTTCCATTTCTAGGGGGCCTCTGTGGCAGTGGCATTGCAATGTTCTCAGCCTGAGTTTGTTTAGTGGTTAATTTAAAAATCTCATATTTCAAAAAGGTAATTTCCTGCTGCATTATGGAGAGCTGTCTACAGATCAGACAGTATCCAAACCTTTGAAGAGTGGAACCTGAAATAAAAGCACAACAATTCCTGCACAGAACCAGATCTGCCATTGTAAAGAGGGGAAAGATTTTAAACAAACAATCTTACTTGTTTAGATTGATCCACCTCCAATTAACCTCCTGAATATCTCCAATGCACTTCCTACAGCAGCACTTGAACTAGCAGCCTTGGAAAAGCAGCAAGCTATGGCGGTGATCGGCGACAGGACAGGGAGCTATGCGCTCCCGTGCCCCACCGCAGTATGTGGACGTTCGGGTCGGCGTCATTATTGTAATCCGCCACTGTTCAGTTGCGTTTTGGGGCCGGACACAAAACCGTTGCAATGAGTGTTTTTGTGTCCGGTTTGCAAAACTGAACAAATCAATGTAGATACTTTCACACTTGCGTTAGAGGATTCCAGCAAGCAGTTCCGTTGCTGGAACTGCCTGCCGGATCCAGAAATCCGTGTGCAAATGGATAGCATTTATTTCCGGATCCATCTGACAAATGCATTGATATACTGGATCCGTCTCTCAGGTATTATCCGGAAAAACGGATCCGGTATTTATTTTTGTTTACATTTTTTAAGGTCTGCGCATACACAGACCGGAAAACTGGATCCATTTTTCCGGAACACTTGGTACCGGATCCGGCATTAATACATTTCAATGGAAAATAATTCCGGTATTCCGGCAAGTGTTCCGGAATTTTGGCTGGAGAAAGTACCGCAGCATGCTGCAGTATTTTCTTCGGCCAGATACCGTAAAAGTGAATGAACTGAAAACATCTTGATGCATACAGAATGCAAGGATAAAACTGAAGCGTTTTTTTCCAGTATTGAGCCCCTAGGACGGAAGTCAATACCGGAAAACTTTAATGCTAGTGTGGAAGTACCCTAAGGCTACTTTCACACTAGTGGCAGCCTTCTCGGGCAGGCTGTTCCATGCTGCCATTAGTGCAGAATTATTAGGCAAATGAGTATTTTGACCACATCATCCTCTTTATGCATGTTGTCTTACTCCAAGCTGTATAGGCTGGAAAGCCTACTACCAATTAAGCATATAGGTGATGTGCATCTCTGTAATGAGAAGGGGTGTGGTCTAATGACATCAACACCCTATATTAGGTGTGCATAATTATTAGGCAACTTCCTTTCCTTTGGCAAAATGGTCAAAAGAAGGACTTGACAGGCTCAGAAAAGTCAAAAATAGTGAGATATCTTGCAGAGGGATGCAGCACTCTTAAAATTGCAAAGCTTCTGAAGCGTGATCATCGAACAATCAAGCGTTCATTCAAAATAGTCAACAGGGTCGCAAGAAGCGTGTGGAAAAAACCAAGGCGCAAATAACTGCCCATGAACTGAGAAAAGTCAAGCGTGCAGCTGCCAAGATGCCACTTGCCACCAGTTTGGCATATTTCAGAGCTGCCAACATCACTGGAGTGCCCAAAAGCACAAGGTGTGCAATACTCAGAGACATGGCCAAGGTAAGAAAGGCTGAAAGACGACCACCACTGAACAAGACACACAAGCTGAAACGTCAAGACTGGGCCAAGAAATATCTCAAGACTGATTTTTCTAAGGTTTTATGGACTGATGAAATGAGAGTGAGTCTTGATGGGCCAGATGGATGGGCCCGTGGCTGATTGGTAAAGGGCAGAGAGCCTCCAGTCCGACTCAGACGCCAGCAAGGTGGAGGTGGGAGTACTGGTTTGGGCTGGTATCATTCAAAGATGAGCTTGTGGGGCCTTTTCGGGTTGAGGATGGAGTCAAGCTCAACTCCCAGTCCTACTGCAGTTTCTGGAAGACACCTTCTTCAAGCAGTGGTACAGGAAGAAGTCTGCATCCTTCAAGAAAAACATGATTTTTCATGCAGGACAATGCTCCATCACACCGCGTCCAAGTACTCCACAGCGTGGCTGGCAAGAAAGGGTATAAAAGAAGAAATTAAATGACATGGCCTCCTTGTTCACCTGATCTGAACCCCATTGAGAACCTGTGGTCCATCATCAAATGTGAGATTTACAAGGAGGGAAAACAGTACACCTCTCTGAACAGTGTCTGGGAGGCTGTGGTTGCTACTGCACGCAATGTTGATGGTGAACAGATCAAAACACTGATAGAATCCATGGATGGCAGGCTTTTGAGTGTCCTTGCAAAGAAAGGTGGCTATATTGGTCACTGATTTGTTTTTGTTTTGTTTTTGAATGTCAGAAATGTATATTTGTGAATGTTGAGATGTTATATTGGTTTCACTGGTAAAAATAAATAATTGAAATGGGTATATATTTGTTTTTTGTTAAGTTGCCTAATAATTATGCACAGTAATAGTCACCTGCACACACAGATATCCCCCTAAAATAGCTAAAACTAAAAACAAACTAAAAACTACTTCCAAAAATATTCAGCTTTGATATTAATGAGTTTTTTGGGTTCATTGAGAACATAGTTGTTGTTCAATAATAAAATTAATCCTCAAAAATACAACTTGCCTAATAATTCTGCACTCCCTGTACAAGATGTTGGCAGATTGACTGGGTCAATTAAAGAAAGTGACCCAGCATTGTGCTAAGAGAATCAGTCACTTATTTATGTTGCCCTTAGTTAGGACACCATAAAACTGGTGACAGGTTCCCTTTAAGTCTCTTTTATGATGTACAACATTTTAAAAAGTCACACAAAAGTCACATCTCTATGCCAAGCAACCCCCTGGAGTACTTTTACGGACATAGACGTACACCACATTGCACTTGCACCAAATATATTATTACTGTGCGTTATTTCATGAATTTGCCACAGCCTTGAAAAGCTGAGACAGACTTAAAGGGAACCTGTCACCTGGATTTTGTGTATAGAGCGGAGGACATGGGTTGCTAGATCACCGCTAGCACGTCCGCAATACCCAGTCCCCTTAGCTCTGTGTGATTTTATTGTGTAAAAAAAAACGATTTGATACATATGCAATTTAACCTCAGATGAGTCCTGTCCCTGAGATGAGTCCAGCATGAAGGAGCCCAGCACCGCATCCTCCGAATCTCCTCCTTGCTCCCCGACGTCACAAAGCTAGAGCGCCGTAATCTCACAATGCGCGAGCTAGCGCATGCGCAGTGTCGGCATAGTGTTCCTTCCCTGTGCTGGCATCAGCCTCAGGGAACGAACTGCGCATGGCGAGATTACGGCGCTTTAGCTTTGTGATGTCAGGGAGCAAGGAGGAGGTTCGGAGGATGTGGGGCGGTGCTGGACTCTTTCACACAGGACTCATCTCAGGTTAATTTGAATATCTATCACATCGGTTTTTTTAGACCATAAAAGCACACAGAGCTATGAGGACTGGGTATTGCGGACGTGCTAGTGGCCATCTAGCAGCCCATGTCCTCAGCTCTATTGCCACATTCCAGGTGACAGGTTCCCTTTAAAACTGACACCAAACGCTAAATTCTCCCTTAGTTTCTGTTTTATCCCTGTATACGCCGTAGATTTAATCAAAAGCCCTTAAGCTACTGCCGGTGTCTCCACAATTATTTATCCATTACTTTACTAACCTTATATGTTGACTTAGTGACATTCACCTGACTGTATCAGAACGTTTATCTGCTGTCTACAATCTCATGACCAATTTTACCTTTAAAAGGGTTTCTGTCATCAGAAAAATCGTTATGTAGCTGGCTGACATTAGCGATGTGCGATGTGCTAAAGTCAGCAGAACATAACTGTATGACTCCCTGCCTGCCGCCGTTCGCACTCAATAATGACTTTTATAGGATGCAAATGAGCCTCTAGGTGCTAGTGGGGCGTTGCTGCAGCACCTCGAGGCTCCGTCCTCTCACCCTTTGGCACGCCCTTGTAAAGGTGATTGACATCCTCGGTCTCCTCCGTGCCCCGCAAATCCCGCGCTGCCCATTTTAGTATTAGGAGCAGGTGCAGTGAGTGAACCCGGCAGCAGGCGAGCGTCCTCCACTCACTGCGCCTAATACTAAAATAGATGGCGCAGGTGCACAGAGGAGACCGAGGATGTCAATCACCTTTACAAGGGCGTGCCAAACGGTGAGAGGACGGAGCCTCGAGATATAAGTCATACAGTTATGTTCTGCTGACAGCACATCGCTAATGTCAGCCAGCTACATATGACAGAAACCCTTTAATAATGAATGTTTTTTGGGGGGGAATATTTTAGTTGATGTCATGCACCAACACAGAATCACTCTACCTCAGTAGCCATGCTTTGTGCATTTCTGACCAATGGTCTGACAGCGGTAAAGAGAATACCTTGGCTGTAAATAACTAAAGCCACTGTAATAAGCCTCATTTACACAGCAGTGATTTCCAGCCAAAACCAGGTGCGGCCCTAAGAACAGGGGCAGATCTTTCCCTTATGTCTGTGGAGGCTCCAATCCTGGTTTTGGCTCATAATCACTGATGGGAAACCACGGACATGTGAATGGGGCTTAAAGTGTAACTGCCATTTCACCACCAAAAATGAAATTCCTAACATATGTGATGCTGAAGGGAAGATATTCATGAAGCTGCATTTTTTCAGCTAATTCTGATGTCTGAATTCAGCCCTTAGCAACCATATTTCTCTGTGCCTCTATTTCAGCAACTTCCTAAGATGGCCTCTGCTGCTCTGCCTGTGATGATCTTCGCCCTTCCTTGAAGCCATCCTGTATTTCCCTCACTTCCCATAAGACCTTGCTCTCCTCACATGAACTAGCAGGACCAATCAGAACGCAGACAACTTCCCACAGTACCTAGAGCAGTGTGTATCCTCACATACAGCTAACCAAAGACAAGCCCTGCAAATACATTAAATCAGTAAGCATTTCTTTTAACCTCTTAGCCGCCAGCTGTCCCTCATTCTCTTCCAGACTGACAGGGAGGGGGGGCTGCTTTAGCTGCTTATATCTCTGGTTTGGTACATTCCAAGCTTTCAGACATTACCAGAATGACAAATCTGTTCAGTACAGGGGAATATATCGATGATAGAAATCGGGATGCTGTGAATGAAGCTGATAGTAAAAGCAGATTTTACCCGCAATTATTCCCGACAATTTCTAACGGTGATTTCTCCTCTGTTGCTTGGACTAGAGCTGTCATTCTGGTCTTGTATGAAAGCCTGGACTGCCAGTTTTCAAACAAGACCAGTTGCATATTTCTAGAAGATATCACCATCTAAAGCAGCCTCCACCTTCTGCCTCAGGTCAGCTTCAGGCTGTCAGGGCTGAGCTCACCCGTCTCTTGTTATAATACTGAGAGGATGGACTGCACATGGCAACGCTGTGAGATGGGAGCTGCTGAATAGGAAAGTAGCATGCATTTGTGGGAGTTATTAGCAGGTAAAACTGAAAATGATCACATTTTAAATCACAAAAGCACTTATACACAGCAGGGTGTACTATACCATTAGGGAATAAAAAAAATTTAACGGCAATTACACTTTAACTGCCGCACCCTCTGCACTTTGATTGACATGGCCAGGGAGTGAAAACATCATCACACCTGGTTGTGTCAAACTGCAGAGGGCGAGGCAGTTGCAGAGAGAGCAGAGCCTCCAGGTGTAAAGGCAACGCCCCCGTTTCTCCTAGAGGCTCATTTGCATATATTAAAACTTAATTTTCCTCAGCAATGCGGCACATATAAACATGGGACCAACATAGATGCCTTCATCTGCCAAATGCACATGTAACAGGTCAGCCAGTGTCATAGGTACAAAACTGCTGACAGATGCCCTTTAACCACCCCAGGACCGCCGTACGCAGGATTGCGTCTTTGCGGCGGCCCTGTTATTCTAGGTGGACGCGCCGGCGCGTTCTCTCGCGAAACGCGAGATTTCCTGTGAACGCGCGCACACACAGGCGCGCGCGTTCACAGGAACCGGAGGTAAACTAGCTGATCTACAGCCTCCCAGCGGCGATCGTTCACTGGCAGGCTGTAGATGCGATTTTTTTAACCCCTAAAAGGTATATTAGACGCTGTTTTGATAACAGCGTCTAATATACCTGCTACCTGGTGGTCCCTTTTGCTTGGATCGACCACCAGAGGACACAGGCAGCTCTGTAATAAGTAGCACCAAACACCACTACACCCCCCCCTGTCACTTATTAGCCTCTTATTAACCCCTGATCACCCCATATTAGACTCCCTGATCACCCCCCTGTCATTGATCACCCCCCTGTAAGGCTCCATTCAGACGTCCGTATGTGTTTTGCGGATCCAATGATCCGCAAAACACATACAGACGTCTGAATGGAGCCTTACAGGGGGGTGATCAATGACATATAGCCCATATAGACTCCCTGATCACCCCTCTGTCATTGATCACCCCCTGTAAGGCTGGCTCCATTCAGAGGTCCGTATATGTTTTGCGGATCCATGGATCGGATCCGCAAAACACATATGGACGTCTGAATGGAGCCTTACAGGGGGGTGATCACCCCATATAGACTCCCTGATCACCCCCCTGTCATTGATCACCCCCTTCTAAGGCTGGCTACATTCAGAGGTCCGTATGTGTTTTGCGGATCCACGGATCGGATCCGCAAAACACATACGGACGTCTGAATGGAGCCTTACAGGGGGGTGATCAATGACAGTGGCGTGATCACCCCATATAGACTCCCTGATCACCCCCTGTCATTGATCACCCCCCTGTAAGGTTCCATTCAGACGTCCGTATGTGTTTTGCGGATCTGATCCATGGATCCGCAAAACACATACGGACCTCTGAATGGAGCCTTACAGGGGGGTGATCACCCCATATAGACTCCCTGATCACCCCCCTGTCATTGATCACCCTCCTGTAAGGTTCCATTCAGAGGTCCGTATGTGTTTTGCGGATCCACGGATCAGATCCGCAAAACACATACGGACGTTTGAATGGAGCCTTACAGGGGGGTGATCAGGGAGTCTATATGGGGTGATCACCCCCCTGTCATTGATCACCTCCCTGTAAGGCTCCATTCAGACGTCCATATGTGTTTTGCGGATCCGATCCATGGATCTGCAAAACACATACGGACCTCTGAATGGAGCCTTACAGGGGGGTGATCAATGACAGGGGGGTGATCAATGACAGGGTGGTGATCACCCCATATAGACTCCCTGATCACCCCCCTGTCATTGATCACCCCCCTGTAAGGCTCCATTCAGACATTTTTTTGGCACAAGTTAGCGGAAATTGATATATTTATTTATTTTTTTTTTTCTTACAAAGTCTCATATTCCACTAACTTGTGACAAAAAAAAAAATCTCACATGAACTCACTGTTAGCGGTTTTCTTCAGGCAGGTTTATGCTGGTATAAGATGAGGCATCAGACCTCCAACCCGTGAATATTTCCCTGTGCAATGAATATCCAATTTGCTTCTGATCAGAGAGATAAATATCAGCCCAGACTGAACTTAGGTTGTTAAATATCTGACATCTTTATTTTTCATCACATACTTATAGGGTTTTTTGGGGGTGGGCGCATATTGTTTCTCAAGGTCCAATTGGAACACTCCTGGTATTTCTAAAGAGGCTCTGGGAACATGTGTCACCAAATTACAGTTGAAACTTTGTTAAACAATGCTGGTATCTGCTGTATACAATACTTGCAAAAGAGCTATTTTACAGTCAACAGGGTTCCCTCTATATGCTAACAAGGTGAATAGGCTATCTTAGTTTGTTTGATTGTATGTGGAGTGAGATGTTAAATAGCTCCTTTGTTCAGAGATGCTGCCATTGTGTCCAGGATGGCAGAGGGTGTGTTACATGCTAATTCGATGTGCTGCATGCATAAGAGATGAGGCTTGTATAATATATGTCTTATCTGTGATGTATCAAAAGATTTATTGAAAATCCCTTTCACTCACCATACCCCTCACGGAATCCAACTGCGTACATTTTTTTTAGACATTTATATTCCACACTTCTTCTCACGCTTTAGGGCCCCTAAAATGCCAGGGCAGTATAAATACCCCACATGTGACCCCATTTTGGAAAGAAGACACCTCAAGGTATTTTGTGAGGGGCATGGTGAGTTCATGTAAAATTTTATTTTTTGTCACAAGTTAGCGGAAAGGGAGACTTTGTGAGAAAAAAATAAATAATAATTTTCGCTAACTTGTGCCAAAAAAAAAAAACTTTGATGAACTCGCCATGCCCCTCACGGAATACCTTGGGGTGTCTTCTTTCCAAAATGGGGTCACATGTGGGGTATTTATACTGCCCTGGCATTTTAGGGGCCCTAAAGTGTGAGAAGAAGTCTGGAATCCAAATGCCATCCTAAAAGATACTCATTGGAATTTGGGCCCCTTTGCGCACTTAGGCTGCAAAAAAGTGTCACACATGTCTTTTTACATATACCCATGCTGGGTGAGAGAAATATCTCTCTATAATGACAACTTTGTATAAAAAAATGGGAAAAGTTGACTTTTAGAGAGATATTTCTCTCACCCAGCATGGGTATATGTAAAGACACCCCAAAACACATTGCCCAACTTCTCCTGAGTACAGCGATACCACATGTGTGACACTTTCTTGCAGCCTAGGTGGGCAAAGGGGCCCAAATTCCAATGAGTACTTTTAGGATTTTACAGGTCATTTTTTACACATTTGGATTTCAGACTTCTTCTCACGCATTAGGGCCCCTAAAATGCCAGGGCAGTATAACTACCCCACAAGTGACCCCATTTTGGAAAGAAGACACCCCAAGGTATTTCGTGATGGGCATAGTGAGTTCATGGAAGTTTTTATTTTTTGGCACAAGTTAGCGGAAATTATTATTTTTTTTTTCTCACAAAGTCTCCCTTTCTGTGTTTTTATTTTTTGTCACAAGTTAGTGGAATATGAGACTTTGTAAGGAAAAAAATAAAATAAAAAAAAAATCATAATTTTCCGCTAACTTGTGACAAAAAATAAAAAGTTCTATGAACTCACTATGCCCATCAGTGAATACCTTAGGGTGTCTACTTTCCGAAATGGGGTCATTGGTGGGGTTTTTCTACTGTCTGGGCATTGTAGAACCTCAGGAAACATGACAGGTGCTCAGAAAGTCAGAGCTGCTTCAAAAAGCGGAAATTCCCATTTTTGTACCATAGTTAAACGCTATAACTTTTACCCAAACCATTTTTTTTTTACCCAAACATTTTTTTTTTTTTTATCAAAGACATGTAGAACAATAAATTTAGAGAAAAATTTATATAGAAATGTAGTTTTTTTTTTAAAAATTTTACAACTGAAAGTGAAAAATGTCATTTTTGTTGCAAACATTTCGGTAAATTTCGATTAATAACAAAAAAAAGTAAAAATGTCAGCAGCAATGAAATACCACCAAATGAAAGCTCTATTAGTGAGAAGAAAAGGAGGTAAAATTCATTTGGGTGGTAAGTTGTATGACCGAGCAATAAACCGTGAAAGTAGTGTAGGTCAGAAGTGTAAAAAGTGGCCTGGCCATTAAGGGTGTTTAAGCTATGGGGGCTGAGGTGGTTAAAGGGGTGCAATTAGAAACAACAGCTTGTCCTGCAAAAAACAAACAAAAAAAACTTATGGCTTCCAGAATGGAAAAATAAAAAAGTTATGGCTTTCAGAAGGCAGGAAAAAAATGTAAACAAAAAATGAAAATGGTACAGCGGGAAGGGGTTAATATCTGGCCAGTAATAAACAGAAGCTGCCATTAGCTCCGTGAATAAAGCTGGCAAGCTGAGTAGCAAAAGTAAATAATAAAATAATCATCTTGTAAACGTTCAGTTTTTCACAGACATAAGAAGAAAGACTGAACTGTAATGCATTCTAGGCACACGTGTGAACAGCGGTCACAAGCCGCCGGTGTTCTGCCAGATTCCTATACCTGGGCAGAATGCTATATCGGAAGGGACGCGGCCGCACCGGAATCAGCTGGAGGAGGGTGTGTGTGGATCAAGCGCAGATCCACTGGATTCGTTAAATACACTACTCAAAAAAATAAAGGGAACACTTAAATAACACAATGTAACTCCAAGTCAATCACACTTCTGTGAAATCAAACTGTCTACTTAGGAAGCAACACTGAGTGACAATCAATTTAACATGCTGTTGTGCAAATGGGATAGACAACAGGTGGAAATTATAGGCAATTAGCAGGACACCCCCAATAAAGGAGTGGTTCTGCAGGTGGTGACCACAGACCAATTCTCAGTTCCTATGCTTCCTGGCTGATGTTTTGGTCACTTTTAAATGCTGGCGGTGCTTTCACTCTAGTGGTAGCATGAGACGGAGTCTACAACCCACACAAGTGGCTCAGGTAGTGCAGCTTATCCAGGATGGCACATCAATGCGAGCTGTGGCAAGAAGGTTTGCTGTGTCTGTCAGCGTAGTGTCCAGAGCATGGAGGCGCTACCAGGAGACAGGCCAGTACATCAGGAGACGTGGAGGAGGCCGTAGGAGGGCAACAACCGAGCAGCAGGACCGCTACGTCCGCCTTTGTGCAAGGAGGAACAGGAGGAGCACTGTCAGAGCCCTGCAAAATGACCTCCAGCAGGCCACAAATGTGCATGTGTCTGCTCAAACGGTCAGAAACAGACTCTATCAGGGTGATATGAGGGCCCGACGCCCAACACCGTGCAGGACGTTTGGCATTTGCCAGAGAACACCAAGATTGGCAAATTCGCCACTGGCACCCTGTGCTCTTCACAGATGAAAGCAGGTTCACACTGAGCACATGTGACAGACGTGACAGAGTCTGGAGATGCCGTGGAGAACGTTCTGCTGCCTGCAACATCCTCCAGCATGACCGGTTTGGCATTGGGTCATTAATGGTGTGGGGTGGCATTTCTTTGGAGGGCCGCACAGCCCTCCATGTGCTCGCCAGAGGTAGCCTGACTGCCATTAGGTACCGAGATGAGATCCTCAGACCCCTTGTGAGACCATATGCTGGTGCGGTTGGCCCTGGGTTCCTCCTAATGCAAGACAATGCTAGACCTCATGTGGCTGGAGTGTGTCAGCAGTTCCTGCAAGACGAAGGCATTGATGCTATGGACTGGCCCGCCCGTTCCCCAGACCTGAATCCAATTGAGCACATCTGGGACATCATGTCTCGCTCTATCCACCAACGTCACGTTGCACCACAGACTGTCCAGGAGTTGGCAGATGCTTTAGTCCAGGTCTGGGAGGAGATCCCTCAGGAGACCGTCCGCCAACTCATCAGGAGCATGCACAGGCGTTGTAGGGAGGTCATACAGGCACGTGGAGGCCACACACACTACTGAGCCTCATTTTGACTTGTTTGAAGGACATTACATCAAAGTTGGATCAGCCTGTAGTGTGTTTTTCCACTTTAATTTTGAGGGTGACTCCAAATCCAGACCTCCATGGGTTGAAAAATTTGATTTCCATTTTTTTTATTTTTGTGTGATTTTGTTGTCAGCACATTCAACTATGTAAAGAACAAAGTATTTCAGAAGAATATTTAATTAATTCAGATCTAGGATGTGTTGTTTTTGTGTTCCCTTTATCTTTTTGAGCAGTGTATAATTGCACTGCCGCGGGAGAAGCACCTACTTCCTTTGCATGCGCGAAACCGTACAGCGAAACCGTACACAGCGCGTGCGCACTCAGGTGTAGGTAGATTTTTAGTGGAAAATATTCCATCAGATCTCCCTACCCCTGAGTGCGCACCTGCGGACACATCATCTGGAGCAGTTCAGCCTCACCACATAGCAGTGCTGAGTGCAGGATATTGGGGTGGTGGGGTCATCCACATAGCAGAGCTAAGGTATGAAGTAGGTGCTTCTTTACGAATCCAGTGGATCTGCCCTTGATCCACACCCCCCCCTCCTCCAGCTGATTCCGGTGCCGCCGCGTCACTTCCGGTATAGGAATCTGGCTCTCAGGATTCTCAGTGTACTTCCTGTCTTTCCAGTAAAACTACAACTCCCAGAGGCACTTGCGGCACGCACGCGCAGTTCCGTCCCATTGAGTATGGCTACGGTGCTGTCCAGAGCCCTGAAGCTGCCAGGTGAGCGCTGATACAATGGGGCTGGGTCGCGGTGTGGAGGTGATGACACGGTATAGTGGATCGCGCTGCTCAGGGCGGAGGCTCCGGAGGCCGCACGTTACTGTTTACTACGTGTGTTCATGACCGTTAGGTAGCACTTTACCTTCCATGTAGTGCGGGGGGTGGCAGTAATACGTCTAACTGGCCATCAGCTGTCACCAGGTAGGTTAGACAGAGGCACCACTGGCCTGAGAGCTGAGGATGTGCCCACTCCTCTGCCAGTCAGATGGTGGCAAGAATACATGGGTCTGGCTTCTCCACCCTGTCACTGCCTGGTATGAGGGCTGTCATTCATTTACAGGGAATGCCTCATCAGAAACCGACCTTTTGTTTAAAGAGGACCTGCCCCCAAAAATGCCATGCAGTCTGACAGCACTGTGTTATAGAGCAGACTGATGTATAGTTCTGTGTTCTGTGAACAGCTATCGATGCAGGAGGGAGCATTGTGTGCATAGGGCTGCGTTCACATCACGTTTTTGTATATGTTGCAAAAAAAGGGATACAATAACGCAGCACACCTCGTTCTGGTATCCTGCACAGTCCGGTAAAAGAAAATACAGTTGTTGTTTTTTTGCGTTGGGACTCTATAGTGATTGGATGCCCCTGTATGGCATCAGTGTGAGGCATCCGTTTAACATATACGTTAAAAGCATGGGAAAAAATGTGATGTGAACCGAGCCTTAGAGATAGCTGTCAGTCAAGGATAACCCCGCGCTCCGGTACCGATAGCTGTTCACAGGGGTGTAAATGTGAAAATGGAAAAAGTTTTACAGAATCTTTTCCCATAAAACTACGTATATATCAGTCTGCTCAGCTTCTCCTGCTCTATAACATGGGGCTGTCCGATTGCAGTTCACTTTGTGGTGACCGTTCTCTTTAAATCACGGTTTTAGGTTTAACATTTTTAAATAAAAAAATGTATGGTTATTTTTAATTTTCCATATCACTTTTTATATTTAAACTGAAAACATAAATTTCTGCAGTTTTCTTCACACTGGCCACTATGCCTAATAATTGTCGCCGCTTCTTGGGGGTACACGTAAGGGCGCCGCAACCCAAGAAATCCTTGTGACAAACAAACGTGGAAAGTGAACACGTGAACAGTGAACAAAAAAATGTAATAAATAGTGAATGTGTGCTGAAGCTCTGCCCGGACGTCCGGCCAGAATTATAAAAGTTCCTCCTCCTTACGCCAGGCAAAGAATAGAGGTGTGTGCGCTCAAAATGTGAGACAGTGCGTGCAAATGTGTCAAACATCTCAGCCCCTGGCTTCGATCCAGCGATCCCTTGGTCACCTAGCGTATGGCACTAATGGACCAAGCCATACACCCTAGTGATGACCGTGTGGTTCTCTGCTCTACATCCTGCCAGGGCTCTGTCCACCAGGAATCTAAGAACAGATACTACACTCGATCTTAGCCAAAACAACTGGGTCATCAGCTTTGCTCGGGGTGGGCGTCATCAGTTTATCCTCCCCTCAGATCAGGAGCAGTGTACTGACAGATTAAGGCTACATTTACACAACTGTGGTATAGAAGGGCTTCGTTGTGTTTCCGTGGGCTTTCAGTTACATGACTGCACCACAAAAGATAGAACATGTCCTATATCTTGCTGCGTCTTGCAGATCTGTGGGTCCATGCCCCGACCCACCACTTTCGGTCCACAACACTGGCCTGGCGACACCGCGGCCGTAGGAACACGGTCTTTCCTCACGATCACCACTGAGGGAGTTTCAGAAATGCTAAAATGTTCACTACTCATTTCAGCATGCTGCTGTGTGCTCAGCATGGAGAATGGGGTGAATGTCCTGTGATATTACCTATGTATGGGATGTTCTGACCATATCCACTCAGATGCTGGAATTTTATTCCATAGATCTAACAGAACCAATAAAATATCCACGTCCAGATGGATCACCTTTGTAGTAGATGTAATACCTGTGAAGGGTCAGCGCAGGGTCTTTGTGTTGTCAGTAATTTATGGAGCAGATTGTTCTGCTTAGTATGTTCCAGTGTACAGAGGGCGGTATGTTTTTGATGTGCACAGTTGGTGGTTTATGCGCTCCGATGGCAGCTATCTGCTCAGCTTTGTGTAAACTGGAGAAAGAATTATCCCTTGGATAAGCACTGGTAACATTAAAACCACCTGCCTTGTAAAGGTTCCCCTGGTGCTGGCGAAATAGCAATGATCCGTCATGCCATGGACTCCACAAGACCTCTGAAGATGTCCTGTGGTGTCTGGCATTGAGATGTTGGCAGCAGATCCTGTAGGTCCTGTAAGTTGTGAGATGGGGCTTCCATGGATTGCACTTGTTCTTCCAGCACATACCACGATTGTTTGATCGGAATGAGATCTGGGAAGTTTGGAACATCTGGCACCTTTGGTGCCTTTCATCTTCTGCTTCTTGCCAAGCAGCTCAGGTTCACAGTAGGCCGGCGATGTCCTTCCATCCAGGAACGTTCCTCCTATGTCTCTGAAGCCACGAGCACCTCTTCTGGGTGGAATGACGTCATTGGTGCCTGCCAAGTTTCTGCACAGCAGCAGAGGCGCCAGAAGATAGCGCTAGACATGATGTTTAGCACTGTTAGTCAAAGGGAAGGGGGAGTGTAGTGAGCACTAGGGATGTAGCTCTAGTGGTGCTCGAAGCCCTACAGCCTGTCCCTCGGTGCTCCAGCAACCTAATTTGAATAAAGATAAATGTCCACATAACTCAGCAGCCCTGAATGCTACAGAAAAAAGAAATATCGTTTTAATCAGCACAATCAGCTTCACCCAGCAATATGCCTGGTTTAATCAGATTGATCATGCGGAAAGAGGCTCTTTAAACATTTTTGGAATATACTTTATTAGAGAAAGAAGTTTCTTTGTACAAGAAAGCAGTGTCAGTTCTCTAAGGAAAGTGTCTTCAGTCGTATGGAGCACTGAAGACATCTGTGTGTGACAAGTCAGATAGGCAAGGTGATGGACAGTGACAGGGTATATGCACATATTCAGGGACTGGGATAGTGACAAGAGGCGGCTGGAAGCCTCTGGATATTACACAGGCGTCTTCAGTGCACAGTACGACTTAAGACACTCTCCTTAGCGACTCTTTACGCCCTGTTTTCTAGAACAAAGAAACAACTTTCCTTAATAAAGTACACTGCTCAAAAAAAATAAAGGGAACACTTAAACACAATGTAACTCCAAGTCAATCACACTTCTGTGAAATCAAACTGTCCACTTAGGAAGCAACACTGAGTGACAATCAATTTCACATGCTGTTGTGCAAATGGGATAGACAACAGGTGGAAATTATAGGCAATTAGCAAGACACCTCCAATAAACAAGTGGTTCTGCAGGTGGTGACCACAGATCACTTCTCAGTTCCTATGCTTCCTGGCTGATGTTTTGGTCACTTTTGAAAGCTGGCGGTGCTTTCACTCTAGTGGTAGCATGAGACAGAGTCTACAACCCACACAAGTGGCTCAGGTAGTGCATCTTATCCAGGATGGCACATCAATGCGAGCTGTGGCAAGAAGGTTTGCTGTGTCTGTCAGCGTAGTGTCCAGAGCATGGAGGCGCTAGCAGGAGACAGGCCAGTACATCAGGAGACGTGGAGGAGGCCGTAGGAGGGCAACAACCCAGCAGCAGGACCGCTACCTCCGCCTTTGTGCAAGGAGGAACAGGAGAAGCACTGCAAGAGCCCTGCAAAATGACCTCCAGCAGGCCACAAATGTTCATGTGTCTGCTCAAACGGTCAGAAACAGACTCCATGAGGGTGATATGAGGGCCCGACGTCCACAGGTGGGGGTTGTGCTTACAGCCCAACACCGTGCAGGACGTTTGGCATTTGCCAGAGAACACCAAGATTAGCAAATTCGCCACTGGCGCCCTGTGCTCTTCACAGATGAAAGCAGGTTCACACTGAGCACATGTGACAGATGTGACAGAGTCTGGAGACGCCGTGGAGAACGTTCTGCTGCCTGCAACATCCTCCAGCATGACCGGTTTGGCATTGGGTCAGTAATGGTGTGGGGTGGCATCTCTTTGGAGGGCCGCACAGCCCTCCATGTGCTCGCCAGAGGTAGCCTGACTGCCATTAGGTACCGAGATGAGATCCTCAGACCCCTTGTGAGACCATATGCTGGTGCGGTTGGCCCTGGGTTCCTCCTAATGCAAGACAATGCTAGACCTCATGTGGCTGGAGTGTGTCAGCAGTTCCTGCAAGACGAAGGCATTGATGCTATGGACTGGCCCACCCGTTCCCCAGACCTGAATCCAATTGAGCACATCTGGGACATCATGTCTCGCTCTATCCACCAACGTCACGTTGCACCACAGACTGTCCAGGAGTTTGCAGATGCTTTAGTACAGGTCTGGGAGAAGATCCCTCAGGAGACCGTCCGCCACCTCATCAGGAGCATGCACAGGCGTTGTAGAGAGGTCATACAGGCACGTGGAGGCCACACACACTACTGAGCCTCATTTTGACTTGTTTTAAGGACATCACATCAAAGTTGGATCAGCCTGTAGTGTGTTTTTCCACTTAAATTTTGAGTGTGACTCCAAATCCAGACCTCCATGGGTTGAAAAATTTGATTTCCATTTTTTAATTTTTGTGTGATTTTGTTGTCAGCACATTCAACTATGTAAAGAACAAAGTATTTCAGAAGAATATTTAATTAATTCAGATCTAGGATGTGTTATTTTTGTGTTCCCTTAATTTTTTTGAGCAGTGTATATTACAAAAATGTTTAACATCCCTGTCCCTGCACTACATTACAAATTACTGGAATGCCACTTTAAGTGTGTAACATTAATAGAGAAGTTCTACGAAACGTCTCCCTACTTGTGGTTGAAAGTCCGTTGTGGTTCCTCCATGTTTTTAGGGTCACCTGTTATCCTTCATGATGACTACGTTGAGCGGCCATTTGCCTGTAGCTTGCAGTTTTTGGGCAAATCCTCAATGGAAAAAATATGTCTCTACTAA
The DNA here is from genome assembly GCF_905171765.1 of Bufo bufo. NCBI lineage: Eukaryota > Metazoa > Chordata > Amphibia > Anura > Bufonidae > Bufo > Bufo bufo. The sequence continues at coordinate 152,523,272 of NC_053397.1, read as the reverse complement.
TGTTTGAGGTTTCAGGGAGCTGGGTTTAGTAAGAGCTGTGGTTATGTGAAGATGTCCTGGGAAAAGCAGATAGGTACGGCATAGTGGTAAAGTACTTGTCAAATTACTCAATTTTGGTTGACTCCAGATTTTGTATCTTGAGAAGAATTAGTCTGGGGCTACAAGATACACTGTATGTGGTGATTGTAACATGTCTGAAGAAGGCTTTATTAAGCCGAAACGCGTCACAGAAAGAATAATGTGACAATAAAGAATACATAATTGCATCGACAAGTGAGTGCCGGTCTATTCTTCATACAATGAAAGTTTCGTGTGTAGAAATATGCATGATGCTTTTTGTAAAGAGTAATATTGCCTGTACAGGTGTTCGGCCTCAGGCAATGTACTAGGCTACATAATACAGCTATTGTGATATGGTAAGGTAATATTCTCCTATCTAAGCTAAGCACTGTGCGGGAACAATGCACCCACTGTACAGTTCAGGGCTTAAAGGGAACCCGCCAGCAGTACCTCAGGGCAGCCCGCAGTGTGATACTAATCATACTTTTCATCCTGCAGTCCGATGCTGCATAAGGTCAGAAAATGATCTTTTATCCTCCGTCCGCGCTAATTTGCATGTCAGCTTGAAGTCAAGGTAACCACGCCCCCTCTTGCCTTTGAGTGACCGCCTGCAATTCGGCTTTACTTTCCCAAGTCTCGCGCATGCGCGGTGCCCTCTATTTTACTGCGTGATCCCATGCCCTGACATGATCGCTTTCTGACCTTATGCGGCATCAGACTGCAGGATGAAAAGTATGATTAGTATCACACTGCGGGCTGCCCTGAGGTACTGCTGGCGGGTTTACATGCATTTAGGAGGTGACAGGTTCCCTTTAAACCCTTAGGGAGGCATCTTAATGTGGGCCTTTAAAAGGTTATGTCCATCTTTATGAACGGTGGGGGCAGAGATCGCAATAACGCCTGTTCAGGCCATTTTACTCATTTATAAAAGTCTAAGCCGTTCCGATTTGTGTTAGACTTTTCCCTGCCATTCATCAGCGCAAGGCCATGCTGCTGGTGCCTGAAATCGCCAATAACAAAGCTACTTATTGTCGGTATTGGCGGCTGCTGAATAGGAAGCCATATTGTGTCTTGCAGCAGAGGAGTAATAGCTGTAATTGAAAGAGGAAGGGGCTAGCTCTTGGGCCATTGCTTTACTCAGGAGAGTAGGGGGGAGCAGTGCGCTTTGTCTGAGGACACTGGCGAACATGGCAGCTAGGGATGAGTGAATCGACTTGGAACTGAACCCGAATTCGGGAAATGTTTTACTTTTTTTACAGTAGAAATCATTTTATGAAGTTATTACGCAAAGTCTCGTGAGACTTCCCAAAGTAAGAACTTCGGCTCATACGAGCCAATACATTCTAATACTGTACGGAACGCTTGCTCCGTACAGTATTCTAACAAAGTTTTATGCGAATCGACTTTGGATGTTTCATCCGAAGTCGATTTGCTCATCCTTAATGGCGGCAGTGGAGCTGAATAGGAATCTGGAGTGGTGGAAAACAAAGCCGAGCCTGAATATCCTGTTTGACGTGCAGTACAAAGTGACACCGCAGTGTTTGTGATGTGTGTGATGTATGTAGCGCAGTGTGTGAGATGTGTGTGATGTATGTAGCGCAGTGTGTGAGATGTGTGTGATGTATGTGGCGCAGTGTGTGATGTATGTAGCGCAGTGTGTGAGATGTGTGTGATGTATGTAGCGCAGTGTGTGATGTATGTGGCGCAGTGTGTGATGTATGTAGCGCAGTGTGTGATGTATGTGGCGCAGTGTGTGATGTATGTGGCGCAGTGTGTATGATGTATGTAGCGCAGTGTGTGAGATGTGTGTGATGTATGTAGCGCAGTGTGTGAGATGTGTGTGATGTATGTAGCGCAGTGTGTGATGTATGTAGCGCAGTGTGTGATGTATGTGGCGCAGTGTGTATGATGTATGTAGCGCAGTGTGTGAGATGTGTGTGATGTATGTGGCGCAGTGTGTGAGATGTGTGTGATGTATGTGGCGCAGTGTGTGATGTATGTAGCGCAGTGTGTGAGATGTGTGTGATGTATGTGGCGCAGTGTGTGATGTGTACAGTGAATGTATGCAGGATATTATAACCAAGGGATAAAGTACAGGGAAGATGCACTATATTGGACTGTAATTTATCACTTGGCTATAATAGCCTGCTGTGTATTCACTCCAGATCCTCCCAGGGGGGAGCAATGTTATTTACATGGGACTGTATGTTGGAGGGGCTGGAGGAAGGGTAGTGATTTTATTTACATGGGACTGTATGTTGCAGAAGCTGACGGGAGGGCAGAGGTTATTTACATGGGACTATATGTTGGAGGAGAGAGATGTTATTTAGACTACCGCCCCATGCTCAGATGACCGCCCCATGCTCAGATGACCGCCCCATGCTCAGATGACCGCCCCATGCTCAGATGACCGCCCCATGCTCAGGTGACCGCCCCATGCTCAGGTGACCGCCCCATGCTCAGGTGACCGCCCCATGCTCAGGTGACCGCCCCATGCTCAGGTGACCGCCCCATGCTCAGGTGACCGCCCCATGCTCAGGTGACCGCCCCATGCTCAGGTGACCTCCCCATGCTCAGGTGACCTCCCCATGCTCAGGTGACCTCCCCATGCTCAGGTGACCGCCCCATGCTCAGGTGACCTCCCCATGCTCAGATGACACCTTTATGCTCAGATGACCGCCTTATGCTCAGATGACCGCCCCATGCTCAGATGACCGCCCCATGCTCAGATGACCGCCCCATGCTCAGATGACCGCCCCATGCTCAGATGACCGCCCCATGCTCAGATGACCGCCCCATGCTCAGATGACCGCCCCATGCTCAGATGACCGCCCCATGCTCAGATGACCGCCCCATGCTCAGACGACCACCCATATGCTCAAACACACTTCTTGCCGCCCACATAGACCCAGCCTGCGGTCTGATGAATCTGGCTGCTGGGCTGGCACTGAGAAGACTGGAGGCGGGCATTAGGTCACACACAAACACACTCACAGATGGGGGTGTGGGGCCGTGGGCGGGCACATCGGCGGCTGGTGGCGGGGATAAGCACTGCAGCTTCGCCTTCTCTGCCGGAGGAGGAGTGAGTCACGTGCCCGCTCTCGGCGCTCTGAGTCCTCTCCACTCTTCCACTTCGTTTCGGTCTTCCAGCGCTTCACTTACGCGCTGCAGAGAGGAGAGTAATCGCTGGCCACACCGCTCCCCTGCGAGCCGCAAATGAAGGCTCAAGGAGCCGCGGGTTGGCCACCCTTGGTGTAGAGAGAAAACCATGTTAAATCTTAGCTCCTTGTTATGGTCCCAAAGAAACTGTGAATATCAAGAAATGGCATGAACACTGATTTCCCCCACTGTGTCACAAACCAGAATATCTGCCTTTTTAATTTAAGGGAACCTGTCACATTGAACATGGTGTTTGAGCTGCAGGCACCATGCTAGAGAGCAGGAGGAGCTGAGAAGATTGAGATATGGTCATGTGGGAAAAGATTTAGTAAAAGTTTACATTCATTCTTATGCTATATCGATCTGCTCAGCTCCTCCTGCTCTATAACATGGTGCCTGCAGCTCAAACACTATGTTCAATGGTTCAGGTTTCCATTAACTTCATTCACAAACAGTTGCAAAGATTCTGTTGGATTGCTCAAAAATATGAACAAATAGTCCACGTAGAGGAATATTTTCTCCCATAGCTGAATTGTTTTATCTTATCACCAGCACATTTTATGATAGGTGCATAAAGTCTGACACACAGCCAACAGCTCCCAGTTACCTCCAGCGTGAAATCACACATACAATGGGAGGAGGCTGTGAGTGCCACCTATAACTGGGTCATGTGACGCAGCCTGCCCAGCTGCACCTGAATGTTACCCATAGATCAGAGTTAAGGACTTTATGTACCTATCATAAATTGTCCATACGGCATAGATAGGTTAGCGTTAGGTCCCGTGCCATTTTGAGAGACCTTGACGGGGTGCGTGGGCACCGGTATGTTCTTGATATTAGAATATATTAGCGAAAGTCTCGTTTTAATATCAGTGTAAGGGTTTCGCCATATATTGTCAATTGCATCTACCATTGTAGTGCATCAATTTCAGTGATTTTCGGTTTCTTATAGCCCCATCCGCACATTTGTCTTACATGTGGTTCGTTGCGGGCATTTTTTGCTGGGGATTTCTGTTGGCAACAGATCACATGTGCAGAATTTGCTCCCCTGGTTAGAAATGCGCTACAACATAGGGGGTTTTGAGCATTTTCTGTTTTTAAGATCTGTGTAGGATGTTTTTGTGGTACATGTGGTCCGCTGCTGGCATCCTCCATGCATTCTTGCTTGGGATTGCTGTTAGCAACAGATCACATGGGCAGGAGTTGTTCCCTCGGGTAGAAATGCGCTACAGCATTTGGGGTCTTGAACATCTTTTGCCTTTTAGACCACTTTATTCTGTGATTTTGTCGATAACACAGGATCCACCATCCACAATGATATCATAGCTTTTCTAGTCCCTCCTGACCCCTGCTCAGGTCACAGAGTATGCCTAGAATACACCCTCATAGAAGTCAATGGGGGAGATGTATCAAAACTGGTGCACAGGAAAACTGGCTTAGTTGCCCATAGCAACCAATCAGATTCCACCTTTTAATTTTTTCAGAGCTCTTTTAGAAAATGAAAGGTAGCATCTGATTGGTTGCTATGGGCAACCAAGCTAGTTTTGATAAATTTTCCCAATTAGTACCCTTCTGGAAAGTGTGTCTGTGGACCATGGTAGCTGCTAGAAAGCATCTCTCTGAATGCTGTTATGAACAGCTCAGGCAAGATGGCCACCCCAAAATCATGTTCAGAAAACAGAATAAATAACCTACAATCATAAAAATAAAGATATTTATCACTATCTGGTTTTAAATGGCAGAACAAATAAGTGACACATTCTCTTTAAGAATCCAAATTTCTTGCATTAGCAAATCCCTCGCTCCGTACAGTATTCTAACAAAATTTTATGCAAAACATCCGAAGTTGATTCGCTCATACCTATTTATATTGATTTATGATGCTATGTAACCCTACTGGTGCTGGGAGGTCAGGACGGGTGCTGGGAGGTCAGGACGGGTGCTGCACTACAAGTACAGAGCGTGACTCTTGTTGGTCTGAAAGAGGCCTTAGGGTCACACAACCATATTTTTCGTCCCATATGCATTTTTTTGCTGCGGACCCATTCATTTCTATGGGGCAGCAAAAAAATGTGTACAGCACGTGGATGTCATCTTTTGCTATTAAAAGGTTGTGACTATTTAAAGCCACTTTTCTGGAGCAAGGAGATGATAAGTCTTCCCATTTCTTATCTAAAGTAGAGAGTACATTTTTACACTATCTATATGGGTTTGGGGTACAAAATCTTGAGAGTGTTTCCATCCCACGACTTATCATGGTCCCACAAGCTCAGCGTTTCAGCTTGAATTGGTCTTGGCAAATAACATGGTGTACAGGAAGTAAAAGGGGTTGTTCCAGAACTCAAGGTTTTGGATTTGAGCTCCTCATTTAGATTTTTAGGCATTGCTGTATCAGCCGGAGTTGAAGTTGTCCCTCAGTTGAATATTGTCCCTTTTGATCCATTCCTGGAGAGCTAAGGTTAAAGTATAGTCAACAGCAAGAATAAGTCTAGATGATATGATTTGGCTGCTTCAGGCTCTGTATCGGTTTAGCATATTTACTATGAATGACACCCTGATGAGAGAACTAGTTTGGAAAAAGGGTGAAGCTAGAATTGGGAAATCTTGTATGCAGATTGATGAGAGGTGGCACTGGAGGCTTTATTTTGTCACCGTTCAATGTTCAGCACTTTTAAAGGAAAGCTTTGTAGTGCATTAAATATACTTAGGGAAGCTTGTTAACCTCAAGATGGCTCTTCAGATTTCATAGGTTTGACGGAAGCAGGAATTAAAAAGCAAAAGGAACATTTTACGCTCCCGTGTACCTCGTATTTATGTTGGGGCAAAAGAGAACCTTGGAGATCACATATCAATTGTATGAGGGAGACAGGTTCAAAACATTTTTGTCACTTTAAGAGGTGTCATCAGAAGACGTTTTTGTATATTAGATTAATGTGTATATGTGAGGAAGCAATATGGACAATCACAATACATTAGCAAGTGCCTTGTATTAACTTCCTCCACGTGATGAATGCCATTTGCTGAAGTGAGACAACCCCTTTTAATGGGCAGCTTCACAAATTGAATAAATATTGACATTCATGGCTATAATAATTCGTTTTTTAATTCTTTCTTTCTCCTCCTCGCCAGAGGGGCTGTTGGGAACAGGGTGATATGTAAGATTTTTTTTTTTTTTATTCAATGATATATGTCATATTTAATATACATAATAAAGGAGTAAAAAAAAAAAAATGCTTGTGATATAATCTTACTCTGAATTGCCTGCATCTTTTCAGGGAAGAAGTCTCATGACCCCAGGGAATATGACCCCCTTACTCAGGCAGATAGTGATGAGAGTGAAGATGACCTTGTTATTAACATCCAGCAAAATGGAGTTCAGAACGGAAAGGGCACTCGTGGGGCATCTCAGGATCATGACTCCGACGTTGAACGAAGGTCAAAGAGAGTCCAGCAACGTCCAGTAGATAATAAACAGGATGGGCTATATGCCACAGGAGCCCTGGAACCAGGACTAAAGCCACCATCCTCTTTGTTGTCCTATGTCCGGACAACAGTCTTTATTCTGACAGTTGTCGTCTCAATGGTAATGGTTCTTATTTGTGCGTTCCTCATCCCTTGTCCTATGAATGGTCAGCGCAACATGTGGACACTTCATGTGGGTTATGACACAGGTAAGCATTGTGAATCTGGTTGATGGGTTTTGTTCATCAGCTTATATTTAGGTTTACTATTCTCATCTATAAAGTTGAAGCTTTCTTCCAAGAGGACATGCTGTCCTGCAATTTCTATGTATTCTTGAGGTATCTACCGATTTTATATACAGTGAGGAACAGAAGTATTTGAACACCCTGCGATTTTGCAAGTTCTCCCACTTAGAAATCATGGAGGGGTCTGAAATTCACATTTTAGGTGCATTCCCACTCTGAGAGACAGAATAAAATAAAAAAAATCTGGAAATCACATGTATGTATGATTTTTAAAGAATGTACTTGTCTTGCACTGCTGAACATAAGTATTTGAACACCTGAGAAACAGCAAGAATTCTGGCTCTCAAAGACCTGTTACTGTGCCTTTAAAAAGTCCACCTCTACTCCACTCATTAATCTAACTTAGTAGTACCTGTCTGAGCTCTTTAAAGGCACCTGTCCACCCCACAGTCAGTCAGACGCCAACTACTACCATGGGCAAGACCAAAGAGCTGTCAAGACACCAGAAACAAAATTGTGGACCTCCACAAGGCTGGAAAGGGCTATGGGGCAATTGCCAAGCAGCTTGGTAAAAATTGATTAACTTTTGGAGCAATTGTTAGAAAATGGAAGCGGCTAAAGACTGTCAGTCTCCCTCGGACTGGGGCTCCATGCAAGATCTCACCTTGTGGGGTATCACTGATAAGAAAGGTGAGGAATCAGCCCAGACCTACAAGGGAGGAGCTGGTCAATGACATGAAGAGAGCTGGGACCACAGTTTCAAAGGTCACTGTCGGTAGAACACTACGCCGTCATGGTTTCAAATCATGCATTGCACGGAAAATTTCCCCTGCTCAAGTCATCACATGTCCAGGCCCGTCTGAAGTTTGCCAATGACCATCTGGATGATCCAGAGGAGGCATGGGAGAAAGTCATGTGGTCAGATGAGACCAAAGTAGAACTTTTTGGTCTAAACTTCACTCATCGTGTTTGGAGGAAAAAGAAGGATGAGTTGTATCCCAAGAACACCATCCCTACTGTGAAGCATGGGGGTGGTAACATCATGCTTTGGGGGTGCTTTTCTGCGAAGGGGACAGGACGACTGCACTGTATTAAGGAGAGGATGAATGGGGCCATTTATTGTGAGATTTTGAGCAACAACCTCCTTCCCTCAGTCAGAGCATTGAAGATGGGTCGTGGCTGGGTCTTCAAACATGACAACGACCCGAAGCACACAGCCAGGATAACCAAGGAGTGGCTCCGTAAGAAGCATATCAAGGTTCTGGAGTGGCCTAGCCAGTCTCCAGACCTAAATCCAATAGAACATCTTTGAAAGGAGCTGAAACTCTGTGTTGCTCAGCGACAGCCCCGAAACCTGACAGGTCTAGAGGAGATCTGTGTGGAGGAGTGGGCCAAAATCCCTGTTGCAGTGTGTGCAAACCTGGTCAAGAATTACAGGAACCGTTTGACCTCTGTAATTGCAAACAAAGGCTTCTGTACCAAATATTAACACTGATTTTCTCAGGTGATCAAATACTTATGTTCAGCAGTGCAAGACAAATAAATTCTTTACAATGTGAATTTCAGACCCCTCCATGATTTCTAAAATCGCAGGGTGTTCAAATACTGTATATTATATACAGCTCTGTCTGGGTCAGAAGGGAAAAGTGACAGGTCGCCTCTAAAATTACCTAAAAAACAAAATATATGTCCTGTGGTTGTCCCTTCTCTCATGTTGTGTGTGTTTTTTTTTTTTTTATAAAACAAGGAGGGCAGAGCTACATGTTTTTATTGTTTTATCCAATAAATCCAAAATCCCTTAGTGTTTCCTGCTCCTTGATTACTCCGGCGTCCTGAGAGGCTTGTCTGGCACACAAGAGCAGCGGCCTGGGATCCCTCCCGTATGGGTGCAATTCTGCCTTTATCTAGTGTCGTGCCTAGGATGCACACCACCATCTGGTAAGGTGCTACAACCCTTATCCTTCACTCTGCACATTGAGGTATTACACCAGGGAGTGCCCTCTATTTCTCTTTTACTTTTCACTATCCTGTGATAGGAATACATGTTTGTAATGGGTACAAAAATTAAGAGAAAAAAAACACCTTTCATGAGCAACCGGAGTCTTGCACCGCCCTCCTGTCTCCGCTGGGCTGGAAGAGGGATGCGTTACCTATGTGCGGTAACTGTGTAAAATAATGAGGATTTTATATAAGTTGTTATGCAGTGACAGAAGGAGCCCCATCTTCCGAACCACTTAGAAGCTGCGGTTGCTATTGACCACAGCATTTAGAGTGTTAAACTGTGTTGGAGTAGTAGCTCAGCTGTCATTCAACAGCCGAACACCCTCTGCAGCTAGCACAGGACACCGTCCTCGACTTCTGCTGTAATGATGTAGACAGCGGAATAAAGCCCCTTAGTGACCACAGTGAAAAGTCATATTAGTGGTCATTAAGGGGGCTGTCCACCTTCGTGTTGCTTTTCAGCCAGGCCCCCCACATCGCTGGACCTGTGGAGAGAAGCATACTAGGCTTACCTTCACACCAGCGGTAGTTCTGGGAGGCAAGCGGAGGATCAGCCGGACACAAACCGCAGCATGCAGCGATTTGTGTCCGGTGGGTCCTCCGCTTGCCAGACGAATGCGGACAGAGTGTCCACGGGACCCCATTATGCTTAATGTTGCCGTTGGACATTACATCTGGCAGCCTGCCGGAATTCACACCGCTGGTGTGAAACTAGCCTTACCTGCTCCCCGCCGCTGGGTTTCGGCTCGTTGCGTCTCTGGCTGCAGCTCCAGTTTCCACTGTTACATTTTTTGTTTGTCAGGGGTCACGTGGCCACAGCAGCGCAGGAGAAAAGTATGCTTCTCTTTGCAGGTCCATGACCAAAAGTCCCCCTAAAGGTGGACAACCCCTTAACATTTACTGTTGCTGTAGTTTACCTGTTAATGTTGTGTTTTCTAGAATTTTCTTCACCTCTGGAGCTGTTTGATGTCAATAAGGATGGTGTACCAGATATACTGCTGACATTCCTGTCTTCCAGAGCCACTGCTACACAGGGTAAGGGTTTGTCTCTTCTCTAAAGCAATATGCCTCGAGTGAACGGACAATTGTAATGTATGGATGCACCACATCTGCTTAGAGTGCAGGCAGCTGTTTGTAGGGGCTGATGGGGGAGGACCCCCAGTAGGGGACTCCTCACAGGATTTTTCTAGTTGGGACAACTACTTTAAATGTATTTGAATGTGTCATGTAATAGAAGTTACACTATGGCTCTTTTCGATCTATACTTTGCAGATGTCGTGAAGCAGACCCATTTTCTCTCCGTTCTCTCTGGTAATAGCGGGAGCGTCTTGTGGAGCCGGCACACCCAGGAGTATCTCCGGAGTATTCAGTGTGGCCGACTGCTTATAAAGCCTGAACTAAACGAAACGTGTCTCCTGACTGGAACGTACAAGCTGTTGAGCCTGATCTCTGCATCTACAGGTACCTTCTCCTGACCTTCTAGTCTCACAAGGCGATGGAAGTACTTCAGCTAACTGGAACCCAATAAAAATGAAGGCATGTTTTCACTGGTGCACTCAGCAGATGTGGCCACGTAACCCGGGCCTTGTGGTTATTTCCCTGCAGATCACGTGTACATTGTTTATAACCAGGGAGGAGGTGGTTCTTCTCTGTGAAGGAATCATTTTGTAAGCTGTAATGCGTTACAAACATTGATTGCATGTCACAGGAGGCTATAGTCGATGGCGGCTGCCATACTATTCTAGTGATCAGTGGTGGTCACAGTGATTGGGCCCCTGCTGATCAAGTGTTGATGGCATTTCCTAGCAATGTACTATACATGTGTATGCAATATGTGTATACCGAGACAACCCCTTTAAACTGTAAAATGTAGTTACAATGTGTTCATCAAATTTAGTATTTTTATAATCAATTATCAGTTGTTGCAGAAATTTCTGCGACTGAAAATCCATTCCATTCATCTGAATGGGGTTGCTTTGGCGGCGAGCACATGGATTCCTGCAAGTCTAAGAAATACCTGCAACAAAATCTGACGCGTGTGAAGGCGTCCCTATCCACGTTACGGCAAGGAGGCAAATTTACTAATGTGATCTAAAAGTTAAGGGTGTATTAGGCCCCTTTCAGACGAGCGAGTTCCACGCATTGGACTGCAGCGTGTGTCAGGGAGAGCACCTTCCTGAATTCAGGGCACTGCCGGGGTGACATAGCATTATATTGATTTATGATGCTGTGTAAACCTTGGAGGTGTGAAATTTTTTGTATAACACTGACAGCAGGATGTCAGTGTTATCCAATATATTCCAGAAATGTAAGGGTTACATAGCCTCATAAATCAGCATAATGCTATGCCACCCAGTCAGTGCAGGGAGGTCAGGGTGGGAGCTCTCCCTGACACACACTGCGAGTCCAATGCGTGGAACTCCCACGTCTGAAAGGGGCCTTAGACTGCCAGATTTTCCGGAAGATGATCACTAATGAGCGTTCCTGTGAATGCTCATTAACGATCATCTGGCAGTCTAATACTGCCACAAAATGCCAGATGAACGAGCATGTTGTTGGCGGCAGATTGTGCTGTGTAATAGGGATCTGCCACCGGCACACCGCTGCCCAGCAAGGGGATGAGCGATGGCATAGCGATTTCTCCTCCCCATGCCACGGAGGACATCGCTGCATATAATATATTCCCCATGTAATACTAATTCTGAAGCATCTATTCTTATGACCTAATGTTGTACCATTCCTTTATTATTCCTGCTAGCAGTTATGAATGAGCACACATCATATTTATTCCAAAATGTGACTTTTCTCACCTCTTGATGTAGTAGTAGTAGTACTAGTAGTAGTAGTAGTAGTACTAGTAGTAGTAGTAGTACTAGTAGTAGTAGTACTACTTTTGATCGGTGAGGTTCCAAATGCTGAGACCACCACTGACTGCTAGAACGAGACGAGAGAAGCGCTCGCATATCATGCTCTCCCTTCTCGCTGCAGGAGCGGAAGTGAGACAGACTCAGTAGAGAGTCATAGAGACTTTTCTGAAAACTCGGTGATCCTTTAAGACTAGTGTATGAAGCAGCGGTCTTTGTACAGATTATCTACATATGGTGCAGATTTGTATGCAGAAAATCTGCATGAAATCTGCACCAAAACCCCATAGAAAGCACATAAACCCGCACTCTTTATTGTGGTTTTGGTGCTGTTTTTGTGCATGTTTTTGGTGCACATTTTCTGTTTGTTAAAAACTCCATTGAAGTCTATGGGAAAATCACTCTGCATAACATGCAGAATCGCACAAACAATTGACATGCTGCGGATTTCATAATCCAAATGCCAGGTTCAATTTCCACATGTGTACATGAGGTTTGTCAAATGTCATTCACTTGGGAGGTACTGTATTCCGCTTTGTTTTTTCCACCCGAAAATCCACACAGAAAAAACTTGCGTAATCCGCATTGTGTGCATTTACCATGAATCTCCCCTGCTGAGTTGTATGCAATCTTGGGACTGCAGCTGTCACTCCATAAAACCGTTGGCAGCTCCACAAAAAGTCTGTGTGTAGGTCAAGCCTATGTGGATTGTAAGTGTAGCGCTGCCAACTCATTCATGAGATGCCTTCACACAAGGCAGATTGTGTGACTGAAAATCAACTCCATTCACCCAAATGGGGCTTCCAGAGATCCATGTTCTTGCCGCAGAAATTTTGCAATAAAATCTGCCACATTTGAAGGCGCCTTTACAGCTACAGTTCACACATTGCATACTGCTCAACATTTTTCTTTGGGCTGCAGCTGAACTAACATGACTTTTTTTTTTTTTTTAATCTCTGAGATTTCAAAAATTGCAAAAAATGGAAATCTCTTAAATTGCTTGTTACAGCTTTAATTACTCAGTAAAAAAAATCTTTGCAGACAGAAAACCTTGGCGTAGGCCTAGTCTTAGATACGCATCAGCAGTTCGTCATTATGTGCTGTCCGAAATAGAGATGCTGCAAATGTTCTTTCTGATAAGTCTGAATAGTAAAAAAATGTACAGTTGTTGGACTTGGAAGTCTGGATGTCACCTGTAAGGGTGTGTTCACACTGGTTTGCAGCATCCGTCACCCATAGGGCCTCATGTTTAAAAAAATAAATGTATAGGGGGCGTGGTCTGCGCGTTGATGGCGGCGGCCGCATAATCCATCAGCTCCGCTCGTATCTGCCCTAAGCGGGCAGTCTCGCATTGACTACTTTTTAATCTCCAGAGACCTACTGCATAAAACGGTTAAGACGGACATTGGGTTTGCTAAGTGGTCTGATCATGCTCCCATTTCCCTAGTAGTAGATTCGGGTCTCCCCAACCATTGACCTCCACAATGGAGATTAAATCCATATTTATTTAAATGTAACAAGAGAATAGAAGAATATCGCACCCACTTACAGGAATTTTTTTAGCCTCAATGACTCTCCAGAGATATCCTCGTCCACACTGTGGCTAACTCACAAGGCATACATGAGAGGAATATTTCTGCAATCTGCTGCACATCTCAAAAAACTTAGGGACCAACAGTTGAAGGAGGCTCTACTGAGGCTAGAAATGGCGGATAAGCGTTACAAAAATAATCCCTCCCAAACCCTCCTGAAAGAACTTCAGATTGCCCGACTTCATCTCAGATCTCTTCTCTTATATAAACATGAAAAAGTACTGTGCACACTGCGCTCCTCCTTCTATCATATGGGGGATCGTGCAGGTTCTTTGCTAGCGAATAGGCTTAAGAAAAGAGCCTTAAACTCTAGAATAGAGAAACTGCACTTTGATGGCTCCACAATTACGCACCCCCAAGAGATAACAAACGCACTAGCCTCATATTATGCCAGATTATACAATCTTAAAGATGACTCCTTAACTCCCTAACCTGATAAGAAAGGCATACTCTTTCTTAAATTCACTTAACCTTCCCGACCTCTCGAGTGCTCAACTAACATTACTCAATAGACCGATCTCTGCAGAAGAGATATCTACTGCCATCAAAGCCACTCCATCAGGCAAAGCACTGGGACCGGATGGTTCCATTGCCAATTACTATAAAACCTTTCAGGCCCAACTAACTCCTTACCTGTCCGCCCTTTATAATGGTTTCTTTACAACAGATTTGATCCCCCCAGAGATGCTCTTTGCTACTGTGATAACACTCCCAAAACCAGGCAAGCCCCCAAATACTCCCACTAATCTGCGCCCCATTTCCCTGCTTAATGCAGACTTAAAATTATATGCGAAAGTATTGGCCTCCCGTATCAACAAGTTTTTACCCTCCTTGGTGGACCCAGACCAAGTAGGATTTGTCCCCGGAAGATAATGCAGAGATGGCACCAGACGTATAATTAATCTTATACATCTGGCCAGGAAATCCAGGAACCCCACAATGTTCATCTCTCTTGATGCTGAAAAAGCTTTTGACAGGGTGCTTTGGGGGTTCCTGGATCAGGTACTCCAAAGATTTGGATTTGGCGGACACATACTCATGGCTATAATGGGATTGTATACCAGTCCGTCCGCTCAAGTATAAGCCTCAGGTTTTTTGTCAGTCCCCTTCCAAATTACTAATGGAACACGTCAAGGGTGCCCGCTGTCCCCATTGTTGTTCTCTTTAATTATGGAACCATTAGCAACTAAAGTTAGGTCCTGTTCTCAGAGTGAGGGAATAAAAGCTCACAAACCCTGAAAGCTCCCTAGCTGGTGTACTCCAAACCTTGGATCAATTCTCGCACTGCTCCTACTATAAGTTAAATGAAACTAAAACTAAAGTTCTTGACTTTCATATCCCTGATACCATTAAAGTGAAGTTGCAACGCTTATATCCCTTTTAGTGGGAAGAAAGGTCTCTCACATATTTGGGTGTGGAACTTGCTCGCAATATAGATGAAGTTATCTCTATTAACTTCAGTGCTTTAAGGGTGGAGCTGCAAAAGATTATGCTCAAATGTCACAGGTTCATTTATCTTGGGTGGCCCGTATTAATGCTGCTAAAATGCTATCCCTCCCAAAAGTTCTTTATTACTTTAGGTGTCTTCCCCTACACTTACCAAAAAAACTGATAACTCAGCTCCAGCGAGATCTCTTAAATTTCATATGGCATAACAAACGCCCCAGAATACAGAGGTCTGCTTTACCTCCCCCCATAAGATCTGGAGGTTTAGGTGTCCCCGATTTATACAAATATTACCTAGCTAATTTGGCGGGGCAAGCACTGGAATGGTGGTCTCCTAATGCTCCTCAGAAATGGATCCAGATAGAGGAATCATATGTCAGGACCAGATCTTTACCAGCCCTGCTAGCAGCCTTTAGTTTGAAAAGGTTTCACCATACTGTACCCTTACCCACCATGCAAGCCACCTTATTTATTTGGGCTCATCTCATTGAATCCATTAAACTCTTCAGGGTTCCTTGGGAAAAGACCCCCTTGGAAGCACTGGAATATCATATCCCAAATTTAAACCTATCAATGTGGACCTCAAGGGGAATCCATTCTTTAGGTTGTTTATACGTTGACTCATTTCTTGCAGATTTCTCTTTTCTATATGCCACATACCTCCTTCCAAATAACCAGTTTTACCAATTCCTGCAGTTGCGTCACCTGCTGGGCACCCTTACTCCGTACCACTTTTCTCATAGCAGTAACACCTGCCAGTTTTATTTTGGCAACCCTAAGGCTGTGCATCCCAAGCTATCTATTATATATGCCAAGAATTCACAGTAGTATCATCATTCTAAAATATAACTTTTAATGTTAACGTATAATAAGATCAATACACCCTTCATATATAATAGATAATAAATGATGAAAAAGAAAAGAAAATAATAACCTCGGGGCAGGTAAGATGTTAACTAGTGCAATGTTAGTAATCCAGTTGTAGATGTAAATAAACCTGCTAGGGGCAATAGCCCTAGTCCTAGCCCTATTGTAGTAGCCCTGCCTAATTACGGAATAGCCGCCCCGATAGGGGCGATCCCGTCTCTCGTACCTCCTGGTATCCCTAATAAACCCTGAAGCGGGAATAACTATCTAGTAGGGAACCCTGAGTGAAGGCCTGGGCTAGTCTACAACAAAGAAAATAATAAATGTATAGAAATACCAAAAATAGGTGACGACACCCAATTACCAAATGTGATATACAAAAATAATATGTCAAAACAGTCAATTGTCCCCGGGACGGTATTGGACAATTGACTGTTTTGACATATTATTTTTGTATATCACATTTGGTAATTGGGTGTCGTTGTCACCTATTTTTGGTATTTCTATACATTTATTATTTTCTTTGTTGTAGACTAGCCCAGGCCTTCACTCAGGGTTCCCTACTAGATAGTTATTCCCGCTTCAGGGTTTATTAGGGATACCAGGAGGTACGAGAGACGGGATCGCCCCTATCGGGGCGGCTATTCCGTAATTAGGCAGGGCTACTACAATAGGGCTAGGACTAGGGCTATTGCCCCTAGCAGGTTTATTTACATCTACTAACTGGATTACTAACATTGCACTAGTTAACATCTTACCTGCCCCGAGGTTATTATTTTCTTTTCTTTTTCATCATTTATTATCTATTATATATGAAGGGTGTATTGATCTTATTATACGTTAACATTAAAAGTTATATTTTAGAATGATGATACTACTGTGAATTCTTGTGTCCTTGATCACGTTCTACTATAGAATTCCCTGAACAGGATTATGTTCAATCTGTGAAAAATATTATATATGCCAGTATTTTACCATGCACTATTAAAACCAAACAACCTTTCATGCTGAGGTGGGAACAGGAGTTGAATGTAGAATTTTCTGTTAGTCAATGGAGAGCTGCAATGTATTGGTCCTTTAAAAGTTCCAAATGTATAAACCATGTAGAACAAGGCAGAAGAATTCAGTTAAGGTGGTACTTAACCCCTAACAGATTAGCACACATGGTCCCTAACTATTCACCTCTGTGTTAGAGAAGGTGTGGTAATGTTGGGTCCCCGTTACATATGTGGTGGTCATGTCCATCAGTCTGCACATTTTGGTCTGAAATTGAGGATATTATTAAATAGGTCTCGCATGTAATACTGCCCTTACACCTGCGCTTTCCATATTAGGAATAGATCTGGATAAGGTAGTACCTAGAGCAAGATGGGTAGTTGCGCACATTTTGAGAGCAGCTCGCAACGTTATCGCTCGACAATGGAAACTACAGTCAGGTCCATAAATATTGGGACATCGACACAATTGTAAAATTTTTGGCTCTATACACCACCACAATGGATTTTAAATGAAAATTAAGATGTGCTTTAACTGCAGACTGTCAGCTTTAATTTGAGGGTATTTACATCCAAATCAGATGAACGGTGTAGGAATTACAACAGTTTGCATATGTGCCTCCCACTTGTTAAGGAACCAAAAAAATTGGGACAATTGGCTTCTCAGCTGTTCCATGGCCAGGTGTGTGTTATTCCCTCATTATCCCAACTACAATGAGCAGATAAAAGGTCCAGAGTTAATTTCAAGTGTGCTATTTGCATTTGGAATCTGTTGCTGTCAACTCTCAAGATGAGATCCAAAGAGCTGTCACTATCAGTGAAGCAAGCCATCATTAGGCTGAAAAAACAAACCCATCAGATAGCAAAAACATTAGTCGTGGCCAAAACAACTGTTTGGAACATTCTTAAAAAGAAGGAACACATCGGTGAGCTCAGCACCAGCAAAAGACCGGAAGACCACGGAAAACAATTGTGGTGGATGACCGAAGAATTCTTTCCCTGGTGAAGAAAACACCCTTCACAACAGTTGGCCAGATCAAGAACCCTCTCCTGGAGGTAGGTGTATGTGTATCAAAGTCAGCAATCAAGAGAAGACTTTACCAGAGTAAATACAGAGGGTTCACCACAAGATGTAAACCATTGGTGAGCCTCAAAAACAGGAAGGCCAGATTAGAGTTTGCCAAATGACATCTAAAAAAAACCTTCAGTTCTGGAACAACATCCTATGGACAGATGAGACCAAGATCAACTTGTACCAGAGTGATGGGAAGAGAAGAGTATGGAGAAGGAAAGGAACTGCTCATGATCCTAAGCATACCACCTCATCAGTGAAGCATGGTGGTGGTAGTGTCATGGCGTGGGCATGTATGGCTGCCAATGGAACTGGTTCTCTTGTATTTATTGATGATGTGACTGCTGACAAAAGCAGCAGGATGAATTCTGAAGTGTTTCGGGCAATATTATCTGCTCATATTCAGCCAAATGCTTCAGAACTTATTGGACGGCGCTTCACAGTGCAGATGGACAATGACCCAAAGCATACTGCAAAAGCAACCAAAGAGTTTTTTAAGGGAAAGAAGTGGAATGTTATGCAATGGCCAAGTCAATCACCTGACCTGAATCCGATTGAGCATGCATTTCACTTGCCGAAGACAAAACTGAAGGGAAAATGCCCCAAGAACAAGCAGGAACTGAAGACAGTTGCAGTAGAGGCCTGGCAGAGCATCACCAGGGATGAAACCCAGCGTCTGGTGATGTCTATGTGTTCCAGACTTCAGGCTGTAATTGACTGCAAAGGATTTGCAAGCAAGTATTAACAAGTGAAAGTTTGATTTATGATTATTATTCTGTCCCATTACTTTTTAGTGGGAGGCACTAACAAACTGTTGTAATTCCTACACCGTTCACCTGATTTGGATGTAAATACCCTCAAATTAAAGCTGACAGTCTGCAGTTAAAGCACATCTTGTTTGTTTCATTTCAAATCCATTGTGGTGGTGTATAGAGCCAAAAATGTTAGAATTGTGTTGATGTCCCAATATTTATGGACCTGACTATACATCACATGCCATCACTAGCTGAGGTGATTCAATCAGTTAACCAACATATACATTTCGAGTTAACTTTCGCTCCCACTGCTAATGCCCGATCGCGTGCCCTTAATCAGTGGGCCTTATGGCTCTCTAGCAAATTTGCATCTCCTTTACCTGCATGCATATGGTAATCTACTTCTACTTTAAGGTACTTCACTCAACCTGCAATTCTTCTTATAATCACTGTGTTCACATATATGTTGGGTCCTCTTTCTGCCCTGAGTGGGCATATACTTTGTATGACATTTATTGTATTGGATGTGTTACTGGACACCCCTACCCTGTTTGATATTGTTATTCAAACGAGATACTGTAATCTGCTCAATACGAAAAAATTTATTGAACAATAAAAAAATTAATGTATGCAGTGTGGTGTACATTTCATAGCAGGATGCTCCTGGATTAAATAATGTCCTCACAGCACTATTCTGTGGGTAAGTGGAGGTTCTATGGATACATTTAAAGGGGTGGTGCCATCTCAGACAATGGGGGCATATCTCTAGGATTGCGCATGCACGGCCACTCTCCGTCCATTGATTTCTATGGGGCCGCTGAAAATAGCCGAGCACTAACTCGGCTTGGGAGCAGTGGCCACACAAGCGCATTGCACTACTATTCAGTTCTATGGGGATTCCAAAAATAGCAGAGTGCACTGCTTGACTATTTTCAGCGGGCCAATAGGTGCTTGGTGGTGGCCGGACCCAGCACAGCTGCCCACCTCTTTGCCGGCCTCCGTGTTAGGTTTCATTTGAGGTATAGTTCCGGGCAGGGCCGTCTTTAATATTGATTGGACCCTGGGCAAAAATTTACTTGGGCCCCCTGGATCCCGCCTTCCCACACCTTAGCAGGCAATCACGCCCTCCACCACAACACACACACACAAAAAATCCACACATCTGGTAGAGTACAGTGAATTACTGTAAATACTTCCAGTTCTGAAGACTCCAGCGGCTCAGGGTCAGTGCTCTGGGCAGCTGGGCTCAGGCTGGAAGTGGGCACCGCTCTGCAGGAAGGAGACCGGGGCTCGGCTCACCCTAGTGTTCCAGTGCACCCCAGCACCCCACAGTATGCAGTATAGCACCCTATAGTATACAGCAACCCACAGTATGCAGTATAGCACCCTATAGTATACAGCACCACACAGTATGCAGTTTAGCACCCCACACTATACAGTACCCCACAGTATATAGTAGAGCAGTATAGCCCCCCACAGTATACAGGCCCCCACAGTATACAGCCCCCCCCCACACAGTATACAGGCCCCCCACACAGTATACAGGCCCCCCACACAGTATACAGCCCACCACACAGTATACAGTCCCACACAGTATACAGCCCCCCACAGTATACAGCCCACCACACAGTATACAGTCCCACACAGTATACAGTCCCACACAGTATACAGCCCCCCACAGTATACAGCACCCCACTATACAGTAGTTTACAGTATATTAACATAACAGCTCCTGTCACCTTTTTCTGATGTAATGTTCACACAAAAAAGCTCCACAGTTAACTTCTGCAACACTCCACAGGACCTGTGATGACCTCATAGCCATGTGACCAGTAATTGCTAGGTTACTGGTCACATGGTGATGATGTCATTAAGGTCCTAAATCACAACTTTAACACAGTACGATCATAATGCCTGGAATCCTGGTAGAGCTGACAGCCTGACACCTGGGGCAGTGGCTAGCAGGGCTCAAGAGGCAGCTGCCTTGGGCCCCCCAGGAGCAACTGGGCCCGGGGCAGCTGCCCCTTTTGCCCCTTGGTAAAGACGGCCCTGGTTCCGGGTCTCAAAGGTGGGATGCCACCTATCAATCTGGGTATATGCTTGCAATATGTCCCCATTGTCTGAGATGGGAATACCCTTTAACATACATGCCAGGTGTACATGTTAAACACCTAGAAAAACACTCTGCATTTTCCAGTCTTCAGTTTTTATGTCGAAGCACTAGGTGAATGTTTTCAATCCTAAGACCTTCATCAGACCCTCATATGGGACAGCTCATAGCGGTATGCAGTATGACACATAGATGACGTCACCTCCGTCCTCTGCATGAGCAGAAATGACTTCTGCAGAGAAATAATGCTTTCTTTTTGGTGTCTGTTCTCAAGGGGAATCTTTATGGACCATGAGCCTAAACCATGTGTCAAGCGGAACAGTAGCGGCTCCTGCTGTAATTCTGCCAGATCTGGATGATGACTTTGCAAATGACGTGCTGGTTCTTACCATTGGGGAAAGTCAGGTAAGTGCATGAACTAGGGGGCATTTGTGCTTCAGTCATTTCCAAAACGGACTTCTAAAAGTGTATCTACATTTTTCGCCCAACTTCTTCAGTGCACAGAAGTGAAATTAAGTAATTTTGGAACACATTGTTACTATGGGGGAGATTTATCAGGACTGGTACTTTCTACTGCCGGAGGATGCAACTAATTTATGACGGGGAGCACGGCTTGTCATAAATTAGGTGCATCCTCCCGCAGTCTGTGCACCTAAACAGAAATCTATGACACCTCAGAGTCGCTGTAGACTTCTGGCCTCATTTGTACCAGAGAACTGGCGTAAGTGAAGATAGTTTGCAACGTTTTAATGCCACTTTTCAGTAAAAGGGAGATGATAAATCTCTCTCTGTGTTTCTATAGTTAAGGCCTCATGCACATGACCGTTGTTGTGTTCCGTTCCGCAAAATGGGGTTCCGTTGTTCCATGTGTCTTCCTTGATTTTTGGAGGATCACCAGACATGAAGGAAAGTAAAAAAGAAATCTAAGTCAAGTTTGCCATGCAAATGATAGAAAAAAAAACGGACGGGCGGACGCAGATGACAATCTTGTGTGCCTCCGCGTTTTTTCACAGTCCCATTGACTTGAATGGGTCCGCGAACCGTTTTCCGTGAAAAAAATAGGACAGGTTATATTTTTTTGACGGACTGGAACCACGGATCACGGACGCGGATGACAAACGGTGCATTAGCCGAGTTTTGAACGGACCCTTGTGCATGAGGCCTAAGTCTCCATCTTCTCAGTTGGCCCAGTTGGATTAACAAGCAAACCTCTTGAGGAAGTAGTTAGTAGGTGAGGGTGTGCTGGGATCTCTAGTTCCATTTGCTTAGAGCAGATCTACAGCAATTGTGACAAACTACCAGAAGTACCATTATTGTAATGATTGTTTCACATGTTTTCACTAAATTGTGCTGAATTTCCAGCATTTCTCTCAGCTTCATAAAAATTGCACTGAACAACCACAATGTATCAGGACAGCGTAACTTTATTGTAGATGGTCTCAATACATGAATGCAGGCCTAGCCTGAGACGTCGTCTGATATGACTCTGTTTCTTACGCAGCCAGATCTCGGGTTCCTTTTGGTGTCAGGCCGCACTGGGAAACCTATGGGTGAAATAGTAAAGTACAGCATCATGGGAGAAGGAAAACTTTTAGGACCACAGGCCTACTACACAAGCCAGGGGGCCATTTATATTCTTTTTGGCTTTGGTAAGCTTCTTCCTCTTTTTATGTGAATAGAATCTGCTAGTGAATCACATCTTATAAAGTTACATAATTATGACATTTAAAGAAAAGGTTTTAATGTTGTTTTAGTACAAGTTAAAGGGGTTCTCTGGGAATGATTTAAAATGGCAACCTGTCCTAGACTGTGAGTAGGACCGATTGCCTTCACTTGCAAGTGGTAGAGGGGTGAGGGGACCTTACTATACACGACACTCTAGCATTTGTATATACTACATATTTGTGCGTGTTTCTGTTAGGCTGCTCAGCCATGATGGCATATCGTAGGCAGGATCACACCATTACCACCTATTGTAGAGCAGAACAGCAAGGCCCCCCTAGGTGAAGGCGACCAGTCCTACTTATATTCTAGGACAGACTGCTTTAAATCTGACCAGATGTGAACCTGTGTTTTACAACTGTGTGCAGACCCTTTTCAAGTCTTAAGGCCACATTGGAGTATTATAGTACTTTTTTTTTTCCAACTTGCCATCCAAGAGCCATAACCTTTCACTTTTACATTCACATAGCTGTATGAGGGCTTATTTTTTGTAAGACACGTTGTATTTTTTTAATGGCACCATTTAATTTACCATACCATGTATTAAAAAAAAAAATAGGGGGGGGGGGGGGAGTTTGTGGGGTGAAACAGAAAAAAGGCAATTCTGTTATTGTTTTGGGTTTTGTTTTTATGGTGTTCACTGTGTGTTAAGTGACATCTGCCAGTGACTATAATTACAGCAATACTAAATTTATATATATTTTTTTATTAAAACATAATACTACTTTTAAAAAATCACCATATTCTGATATATATACAGTCCTGATCAAAAGTTTAAGACCACTTGAAAAATGGCAAAAAATCATATTTAGCATGGCTGGATCTTAACAAGGTTCCAAGTAGAGCTTCAACATGCAACAAGAAGAAATGAGAGTGAGACAAAACATTTTTTGAGCATTCAATTTAATGAAAACAACGAATAAACTGAAACAGGCTGTTTTACAGCTGATCAAAATTTTAGGACCACATGCCTTTAAAAAGCCAAATCTGTGCAAAGATGTGGATTCATTGTCATTTTCTGTCAGGAAGTCACACGTTGTGATGGCAAAGGCAAAAAAACTCTCCCTTTTTTAACGTGGTCGGGTTGTTGAACTGCATAAGCAGGGTCTCTCACAGCGCGCCATCGCTGCCGAGGTGGGACGCAGTAAGACAGTCATTTGGAATTTCTTAAATGATCCTGAGGGTTATGGAACAAAATAATCAAGTGGAAGACCCAAAAAAATTTCACCAGCACTGAGCCGTAGGATCCAATTGGCTGTCCGTCAAGACACTGGACGATCCTTGACCCAAATTAAGGCCCTTACTGGTGCTGACTGCAGAACCATAACCATAAGACGGCATCTGAGACTAAAGGGCTTCAAAAACAAAAAAAACGTCTTCAAAGACCTCGTCTACTTGAACGCCACAGAACTGCTCGTTTGGAATTTGCAAGAGAGCA
This sequence comes from Bufo bufo, assembly GCF_905171765.1. Lineage (NCBI taxonomy): Eukaryota > Metazoa > Chordata > Amphibia > Anura > Bufonidae > Bufo > Bufo bufo. The sequence goes on along the minus strand of NC_053397.1, from coordinate 152,499,484 downwards.
CCAAACATGGGACATTTAAAGGTGGAAAAAAAGTTTTATTCTCTGATGAGAATTTTTTTTACCTTGATGGTCCTGATGGTTTCCAACGTTATTGGCATGACAAGCCGATCCCACCTGAGATGTTTTCTACGCGCCACAGTGGAGGGGGCGCCATAATGGTCTGGGGTGCTTTTTCCTTCAGTGGAACAATGGAGCTTCAGGAAGTGCAGGGGCGTCAAACGGCCGCTGGCTATGTCCAGATGTTGCAGAGAGCATTCCTCATGACTGAGGGCCCTCGTCTGTGTGGTAACGACTGGGTTTTTCAACAGGACAACGCTACAGTACACAATGCCCGCAGGACAAGGGACTTCTTCCAGGAGAATAACATCACTCTTTTGGCCCATCCTGCGTGTTCCCCTGATCTAAATCCAATTGAGAACCTTTGGGGATGGATGGCAAGGGAAGTTTACAAAAATGGACAACAGTTCCAGGCAGTAGATGGCCTTTGTGCGGCCGTCTTCACCACTTGGAGAAATGTTCCCACTCACCTCATGGAAACGCTTGCATCAAGCATGCCGAAACGAATTTTTGAAGTGATAAACAATAACGGCGGAGCTACTCATTACTGAGTTCATGTTTGGAAGTTGGATTTCTGTTCTGGGGGGGTTTAGGGTTTTTTGGGAGGTGTCGTCCTAAACTTTTGATCAGCTGAAAAACAGCCTGTTTCAGTTTATTCGTTGTTTTCATTAAATTGAATGCTCAAAAAATGTTTTGTCTCACTCCCATTTCTTCTTGTTGCATGTTGAAGCTCTACTTGGAACCTTGTTAAGATCCAGCCATGCTAAATATGATTTTTTGCCATTTTTCAAGTGGTCTTAAACTTTTGATTAGGACTGTGTGTGTGTGTATGTGTGTGTGTGTGTGTGTGTGTGTATATATATATTTTTGCTGAGGTTTTTTTTGTAGGGGAAGTTGTAGTTCTTATTGATACAATGTTAGGACTTTTTGATCAGTTGTTTTCCAAATTTTTTTTTTTTAGAGGCCAAAATGACCAAAAAAAAGTCCATTTGGCCACTTTTTTTTTTTTTTTTGTCACTGTATGGGATGAAACACTTTTTGGATGCAGCAATAACAATTTTGTGTATTTTTTTTTATTGTTTACTTTTATTTTCAAAACTGGGATAGGAAGTGATTTGAATTTTTAATTTTAATTTAAATTTTTTATTTTTTAGGGTTTCTTTTTTTTTTTGTTGTCTCCTTAGTAGACTTGAACATGCAGGTAATCATTCAGTGGCTTATACCATAGACTACAAGGCTATACTATTAAAGTCTATGGGATATTTGGATTTTTTCAGGCCTCCTGCTAAGGCCTGCCATGTGAAAGGCTTCACAAGACCCCAGGTTGCCATAGCAACAAATTGGCACCCCCATGATTTAATTGTGGCGGTGGCTATCAGAGGTCAGAGGGAGCACCATCCCTCTGACTAACCACTCAGATGCCATGGTCGCAGCATGGGGAGTCAAACAATGGGGATTGGAGTTATCACCGATCCCGGGCACTGAGGCCGGTTGTCAGCTGTATTACACAGTCGGTCCCCTCCACATGTGGAGGCTGCTCCATACATCCCTTATGCACCGCTGATAAATACTGATGTGTAACTGTCGGGAAGGGGTTAAGGAACCATAGTGAAATTGTGACAAACATACAGCACAATTAGAGCCCTAATGGCATTGTGACTGTCACTCCTTGTGCGGAGCCACATGCTGCCCTAGGGCCACGTTTATGTATGCTTAAAGGGAGTCTTTTTCACTTACATCTGACATTTAAAACTACCAGCCATGAATGCACTGTAGTACACTTACACGTCATTGCCAACAGAGCGTTATATCCGCACCCTCTGACTGCATCGCCCGGAAAACCAAGTGATGTCCTGAAGGCCATTAATAACAGTTGATTCTCTTCTCAGGGAACATCCAGGCTGTTGCATTGAGGGATATATATGCCCAGGCTAAAAGTGGAGGCAATTTTCCAAGCATCCTTCAGAGAATTGATCCAGATTGGGAGAAGAGGAGATCTGTCAATCACTCGAAACTGATCAATGTGTACAGGTATCTACTGAAAACAATTATTACTGAAAAGTGCTACATTGTAACAGATACGTTAAAGGGGTTTCCTAACAGAGAACACTCATAAGGCCTCTTGCACGCGGTTGCTTGCGGTCCCCCATGCACGGGCGCCCTTCGTGCGGCTTCCGCAATGGATCCAGGCCCATTTAACTTGAATGGAATAAAAATAGAACAAGTTGTATTTTTTTGCTGTGCGGAGGCACGGCACCACAGCTTCGGATTGGTGAGGGGATGCGGGGAACACATGGCCGGTGCCCGCATATTGCGGACCTGCTGTTTGAGGGCCCCAATACGGGCCACAGCCAGCAACAGCCGTGTGCATGAGGCCTAAGTGTGTGATTGCTGGGGCCACAAAAACAGAGGTCCATGAGTCCCCTTGTGAATGTAGCAGTAATGGGCCTGCAGGACTGAAACCAAGCATTATCTTCATCAGTCTCATAGAAGTAAACGCATGGACCCCCAACGATCAGCTCTTATCTCCTATCCTGTGAATAGGGCGTGAGTGTCCTTTGTGGGAAAACCCCCTCAACTGGAAGGTTGCTTCTTTTTCCAGACTTATATGAAGAAAACTTTCACAGGGAAAAACCATCCTAACCTGATGTAATTTCCACAGCTGAGTTTGTTACAATGTGTCAGTTTATGCAGTTGTCACACAGCAAGAGCACAGGCCTGGACAGGAGAGTGGTAGCCTTTACCTGCACTGATTCAAATACTTGAGTAGATAGAGGTTCAAATAATTTTCAGTACTGCGGCCATTCTATTGTATGTTCTGAACGAGTATACATGGAATAATATTGCAGGATGGTATGGGACACTAGTTTTAAAGGGGTTATCCACAAAAAGTATTCTTCACCTATCCACAAGATGAATAATAAATGTTGGATCTTTGGGACTTTAGGCGGTGGATGAACATGCACTACTGTTCCATTCAGTGACTTAGGGACCCTCCGTTTTGGGGACTGCTATGGGCTGCAGCGGTCACACTTCCAGCGATCTGACATTTATCTCCTATCGGGCAAGATGTAGGTTAAAGTGTAAAAATTGTTGAAAAAGCCTGGTATAGATTTGCAGAGTAAGCATCGGCGAGCAGCGTTGTGCTATGCACAGCTCCTGCCTGTACCCGCTTGCTCCGCTCTGCTAAAGCCTGGTATAGATGTGCTATGCAAGGCTTTAGAGGGCCGGTCACCGGCAGGAGCAGTAATGTGCTATGCACAGCTCCTGCTTGCTGCGCTCTGCTAAAGCTTGGTATAGATGTGCTTTGCTAGGCTTTAGAGGGCCGGTCACCGGCAGGAGCAGTAATGTGCTATGCACAGCTCCTGCTTGCTGCGCTCTGCTAAAGCTTGGTATAGATGTGCTTTGCTAGGCTTTAGAGGGCCGGTCACCGGCAGGAGCAGTAATGTGCTATGCACAGCTCCTGCTTGCTGCGCTCTGCTAAAGCTTGGTATAGATGTGCTTTGCTAGGCTTTAGAGGGCCGGTCACCGGCAGGAGCAGTAATGTGCTATGCACAGCTCCTGCTTGCTCCGCTCTACTAAAGCCAGGTATAGATGTGCTTTGATAGGCTTTAGAGGGCCGGTCACCGGCAGGAACAGTAATGTTCTAGGCACAGCTCCTGCTCGCTCGGCTCTGCTAAAGCCTGGTATAGGTATGCTATGCAAGGCTTTAGAGGAGCGGGCACCAGCATGCAGAGATGTGCTATGCACAGATCCTGCATGTACCTGCTTGCTCTGCTATACTAAATCCTGGTATAGATGAGCTTTGCTAGGCTTTAGAGGGCCGGTCTCCAGCAGGAGCAGCAATGTGCTATGCAGAGGTCCTGCCTGCACACGCTTGCTCCGCTCTGCTAAAGCCTGGGTCTAGCAGAGATGTGTGCTATTGCAGGTACATCACTGACAGTGGAATCCATACACCTGTATACTGCTGACAGTGTACAGATTCCAAAGAGACACTTGAAGTTGAGGTCTCTATTTCGCATGTAAAATGTGAAAAAAAGAAAGTTACAAAAATTAATTTTGTTTAGAATAGTTTTTAACCACTTAAGGACCACAGGTTTATACCCCCCTAAAGACCAGGCCCTTTTTTACAAATCGGCACTACACTACTTTCACCGTTTATTGCTCGGTCATGCAACTTACCACCCAAATTAATTTTACCTCCTTTTCTTCTCACTAATAGAGCTTTCATTTGGTGGTATTTCATTGCTGCTGACATTTTTACTTTTTTTGTTATTAATCGAAATTTAACGATTTTTTTTGCAAAAAAATGACATTTTTCACTTTCAGTTGTAAAATTTTGCAAAAAAAACGAGATCCATATAGAAATTTTTCTCTAAATTTATTGTTCTACATGTCTTTGATAAAAAAAAAATGTTTGGGTAAAAAAAAAATGGTTTGGGTAAAAGTTATGGCGTTTACAAACTATGGTACAAAAATGTGAATTTCCGCTTTTTGAAGCAGCTCTGACTTTCTGAGCACCTGTCATGTTTCCTGAGGTTCTACAATGGCCAGACAGTACAAACACCCCACAAATGACCCCATTTCGGAAAGTACACACCCTAAGGTATTCGCTGATGGGCATAGTGAGTTCATAGAACTTTTTATTTTTTGTCACAAGTTAGCGGAAAATGATGATTTTTTTTTTTTTTTTTTTTCTTACAAAGTCTCATATTCCACTAACTTGTGACAAAAAATAAAAACTTCTATGAACTCACTATGCCCATCACGAAATACCTTGGGGTCTCTTCTTTCCAAAATGGGGTCACTTGTGGGGTAGTTATACTGCCCTGGCATTCTAGGGGCCCAAATGTGTGGTAAGGAGTTTGAAATCAAATTCTGTAAAAAATGACCAGTGAAATCCGAAAGGTGCTCTTTGGAATGTGGGCCCCTTTGCCCACCTAGGCTGCAAAAAAGTGTCACACATCTGGTATCTACGTACTCAGGAGAAGTTGAGGAATGTGTTTTGGGGTGTCATTTTACATATACCCATGCTGGGTGAGATAAATATCTTGGTCAAATGCCAACTTTGTATAAAAAAATGGGAAAAGTTGTCTTTTGCCAAGATATTTCTCTCACCCAGCATGGGTATATGTAAAATGACACCCCAAAACACATTCCCCACCTTCTCCTGAGTACGGCAATACCAGATGTGTGACACTTTTTTGCAGCCTAGGTGGGCAAAGGGGCCCATATTCCAAAGAGCACCTTTCGGATTTCACAGGTCATTTTTTACAGAATTTGATTTCAAACTCCTTACCACACATTTGGGCCCCTAGAATGCCAGGGCAGTATAACTACCCCACAAGTGACCCCATTTTGGAAAGAAGAGACCCCAAGGTATTTGCTGATGGGCATAGTGAGTTCATGGAAGCTTTTATTTTTTGTCACAAGTTAGTGGAATATGAGACTTTGTATGAAAAAAAAAAAAAAAAAAAAAAATCAGCATTTTCCACTAACTTGTGACAAAAAATAAAAAATTCTAGGAACTTGCCATGCCCCTCACGGAATACCTTGGGGTGTCTTCTTTCCAAAATGGGGTCACTTGTGGGGTAGTTATACTGCCCTGGCATTTTCCAGGGGCCCTAATGTGTGGTAAGTAGGTAAATGACCTGTGAAATCCTAAAGGTGCTCTTTGGAATATGGGCCCCTTTGCCCACCTAGGCTGCAAAAAAGTGTCACACATGTGGTATCGCCGTATTCAGGAGAAGTTGGGGAATGTGTTTTGGGGTGTCATTTTACATATACCCTTGCTGGGTGAGAGAAATATCTTGGCAAAAGACAACTTTTCCCATTTTTTTATACAAAGTTGGCATTTGACCAAGATATTTCTCTCACCCAGCATGGGTATATGTAAAATGACACCCCAAAACACATTCCCCAACTTCTCCTGAGTACGGCGATACCAGATGTGTGACACTTTATTGCAGCCTAGATGCGCAAAGGTGCCCAAATTCCTTTTAGGAGGGCATTTTTAGACATTTGGATACCAGACTTCTTCTCACGCTTTGGGGCCCCTAGAATGCCAGGGCAGTATAAATACCCCACATGTGACCCCATTTTGGAAAGAAGACACCCCAAGGTATTCAATGAGGGGCATGGCGAGTTCATAGAATTTTTTTTTTTTTGGCACAAGTTAGCGGAAATTGATATTTTTAATTTTTTTCTCACAAAGTCTCCCGTTCCGCTAACTTGGGACAAAAATTTCAATCTTTCATGGACTCAATATGCCCCTCACGGAATACCTGGGGGTGTCTTCTTTCCGAAATGGGGTCACATGTGGGGTATTTATACTGCCCTGGCATTCTAGGGGCCCTAAAGCGTGAGAAGAAGTCTGGAATATAAATGTCTAAAAATTTTTACGCATTTGGTTTCCGTGAGGGGTATGGTGAGTTCATGTGAGATTTTATTTTTTGACACAAGTTAGTGGAATATGAGACTTTGTAAGAAAAAATAAATAATAATTCCGCTAACTTGGGCCAAAAAAATGTCTGAATGGAGCCTTACAGAGGGGTGATCAATGACAGGGGGGGTGATCAATGACAGGGGGGGTGATCAATGACAGGGGGGTGATCAGGGAGTCTATATGGGGTGATAACCACAGTCATTGATCATGCCCCTGTAAGGCTTCATTCAGACGTCCGGATGCGTTTTGCGGATCCGATCCATCTATCAGTGGATCCGTAAAAATCATGCGGACGTCTGAATGGATCTTTACAGGGGGGTAATCAATGACAGGGGGGTAATCAATGACAGGGGGGTGATCAGGGAGTCTATATGGGGTGATCACCACAGTCATTGATCACGCCCCTGTAAGGCTTCATTCAGACGTCCGGATGCGTTTTGCGGATCCGATCCATCTATCAGTGGATCCGTAAAAATCATGCGGACATCTGAATGGAGCTTTACAGGGGGGTAATCAATGACAGGGGGGTGATCACCACAGTCATTGATCATGCCCCTGTAAGGCTTCATTCAGACGTCCGGATGCGTTTTGCGGATCCGATCCATCTATCAGTGCATCCGTAAAAATCATGCGGACATCTGAATGGAGCTTTACAGGGGGGTAATCAATGACAGGAGGGTGATCAGGGAGTCTATATGGGGTGATCACCACAGTCATTGATCACGCCCCTGTAAGGCTTCATTCAGACGTCCGGATGCGTTTTGCGGATCCGATCCATCTATCAGTGGATCCGTAAAAATCATGCGGACATCTGAATGGAGCTTTACAGGGGGGTAATCAATGACAGGGGGGTGATCACCACAGTCATTGATCATGCCCCTGTAAGGCTTCATTCAGACGTCCGGATGCGTTTTGCGGATCCGATCCATCTATCAGTGCATCCGTAAAAATCATGCGGACATCTGAATGGAGCTTTACAGGGGGGTAATCAATGACAGGGGGGTGATCAGGGAGTCTATATGGGGTGATAACCACAGTCATTGATCACGCCCCTGTAAGGCTTCATTCAGACGTCCGGATGCGTTTTGCGGATCCGATCCATCTATCAGTGCATTCGTAAAAATCATGCGGACATCTGAATGGAGCTTTACAGGGGGGTAATCAATGACAGGGGGGTGATCACCACAGTCATTGATCATGCCCCTGTAAGGCTTCATTCAGACGTCCGGATGCGTTTTGCGGATCCGATCCATCTATCAGTGCATCCGTAAAAATCATACGGACATCTGAATGGAGCTTTACAGGGGGGTGATCAATGACAGGGGGGTGATCACCACAGTCATTGATCATGCCCCTGTAAGGCTTCATTCAGACGTCCGGATGCGTTTTGCGGATCCGATCCATCTATCAGTGCATCCGTAAAAATCATGCGGACATCTGAATGGAGCTTTACAGGGGGGTAATCAATGACAGGGGGGTGATCACCACAGTCATTGATCATGCCCCTGTAAGGCTTCATTCAGACGTCCGGATGCGTTTTGCGGATCCGATCCATCTATCAGTGCATCCGTAAAAATCATGCGGACATCTGAATGGAGCTTTACAGGGGGGTGATCAATGACAGGGGTGTAATCAATGACAGGGGGGTGATCAGGGAGTCTATATGGGGTGATAACCACAGTCATTGATCATGCCCCTGTAAGGCTTCATTCAGACGTCCGGATGCGTTTTGCGGATCCGATCCATCTATCAGTGCATCCGTAAAAATCATGCGGACATCTGAATGGAGCTTTACAGGGGGGTGATCAGGGAGTCTATATGGGGTGATCACCACAGTCATTGATCATGCCCCTGTAAGGCTTCATTCAGACGTCCGGATGCGTTTTGCGGATCCGATCCATCTATCAGTGGATCCGTAAAAATCATGCGGACGTCTGAATGGAGCTTTACAGGGGGGTAATCAATGACAGGGGGGTAATCAATGACAGGGGGGTGATCAGGGAGTCTATATGGGGTGATCACCACAGTCATTGATCACGCCCCTGTAAAGCTTCATTCAGACGTCCGGATGCGTTTTGCGGATCCGATCCATCTATCAGTGGATCCGTAAAAATCATGCGGACGTCTGAATGGAGCTTTACAGGGGGGTGATCAATGACAGGGGGGTGATCAATGACAGGGGGGTGATCAGGGAGTCTATATGGGGTGATCAGGGGCTAATAAGGGGTTAATAAGTGACGGGGGGGGGGGGGGGTGTAGTGTAGTCTAGTGGTGCTTGGTGCTACTTTACTGAGCTACCTGTGTCCTCTGGTGGTCGATCCAAACAAAGGGGACCACCAGAGGACCAGGTAGCAGGTATATTAGACGCTGTTATCAAAACAGCGTCTAATATACCTGTTAGGGGTTAAAAAAAACACATCTCCAGCCTGCCAGCGAACGATCGCCGCTGGCAGGCTGGAGATCAACTCTCTTACCTTCCGTTCCTGTGAGCGCGCGCCTGTGTGCGCGCGTTCACAGGAAATCTCGGCTCACGCGAGATGACGCCTATTGGCGTTAGCGTAGCCTGGGGGAGCCGCCGCAATGACGCCTTTCGGCGTTACAGTTGCGGGAAGTGGTTAAAAAAGTTATTTATTTGTTTACGTTTAGGTACACATTAAGGTAAAACAAGAAATTTGCCTGTGAATAACCTTTTCTTGCTATTTTACAGCGCTGGAGTGGAGTTTCTTCAAACGGTTCCAGTCTATCTCAGTAACTTCAGTGATTTACTGGTCACAAGTAAGGAGGCTGTGACTCTTGTGAAGGGACAAGACCTGGAGCAGAGATGGAGCATCAATCTGAACAATGTCTACAGGTCTGTCGTAATTTGCAGTTATCTCAGTTGAAATCGCAGTGTGACGGCCTGTTTATTCCCTGGGTTAAATCTTCCCTCGGTGATGGTGTCTGTGAATGTCTGTGAAGTGACTGAGGACTTTAACATACCGTCTAGAGATGTCGAGGGAACCAACTGGGAATATACCGATAATGAGGCCTATTGTAGTCATGTGATTATAGTGGACCAATTAGCATAGGCGTCTGCAGTAACTAGGGAAACCATAACCCTAAATTGTTTTGGTAATGTGACTGGAACAGACCAATGGGACCAGATATATACAGTAACAATGGAGACAAATCTGTTATTGAATAGACTATTCAATAGACCAATAAACATGAAATGAAGCTCGATGTCCGTCGGTATTATCCATTGGAATTTCTTGTATTTAGAATATAGATACTGGAAAAAGGAGCTTGTAAAACGATGTATACAGGGGTGTACAGATGTATAATTTATATGAAAATAAAACTGTAATGGATGCAGAGGGGCTGTGGGCTGCTCAGCCGTTTCTGTAAGCCCGGTCACCTGAGTTTCATCTCGCTGTGGAAAGTGCAAGATGCGACAACCCCTTTAAGATTTTCATTTAGTGCCTTAGCAATTAGAGTATGTAACTAAATCATGGTTTGTAGAGTGAAACTAAATCGCACCTCCTCATTCCTATACTATTGACTACTGTATGTAATAAGCAGCATTTCTTATGATAAAACATGGCTATACAGCGGTTATATCAATCATTTGCTGTGCACTATTAGGAGACAATTAGTATACAGTTTGATCAAAGAGCATAGGCCCACTTAGTGCACAGCAAATGATTGATATAACCGCTGTATAGCCATGTTTTATCATAAGAAATGCTGCTTGTTACATACAGTAGTCAATAGTATAGGAATGAGGAGGTGCGATTTAGTTTCACTCTACAAACCATGATTTCATTGCTCTATAGTCTTTTCTCCCCCATACTAAGTCAGCGCTCCTCCCCATGTGGCACAGGTGCTCTGTACTTAAATTAGCAGTAGTCTGCACAGGGTTTTAATTCCTACCACATCTCAGTTGGAGTTCCTGAGAAGCTGTGAACAGGTGATCCTTTAGCACCAGTTCACATGCGGCGCTGGATGGCGGCCGTCGCTGTTTCTGTGCTGTGCTGGTGGAGCTGTGGGATCCGAGGCCTAGGTGGCTCCGCTGTACAGCGGGGTAGCCAGTTGGCTGCTGGATCCCATTGCCTGCTGGAGCAGTGTGGAGACGCGGTGGTCGCCACACGGCACTGCGCTACGGTTAGAGTAGGTTCCCACTTAACAAGAGGCAACCTTGTCGCGGTAAGTGGGCCTATGCTCTTTGATCAAACTGTATACTAATGCCTCTTAATAGGGCACAGCAAATGATTGATATAACCGCTGTATAGCCATGTTTTATCATAAGAAATGCTGCTTATTACATACAGTAGTCAATAGTATAGGAATGAGGAGGTGCGATTTAGTTTCACTCTACAAACCATGAGAGTATGTAACTAAGGCTGGGTTCACATCACGTTTTTCTCATCCTTTTAACATATACAAAAAACATATACTTTAAACAGATGCCTCAGACTGATGCTATAAAGTTCCAAGTACGTGGTGAGCTGCGTTTTTGTATCCTTTTTTTGTAATGTATTTGACAAATGGAGGCATAAAACATGACGTGAACCCACCCTTAAAGATTCAAGTACAACGCTCGGCTGTTTCTGGTAGTCACATAGAGAATGAATGGATCGGCAGGGAGCATGCTCAGCCTGCCGCTTCATCAGGACAGGATCGATGAAGGTCCCAGAGGTTGGACCCCCACCAGTCAGTGGTGGGAGTCCCCTATCTTGTGGAAACATCTTAGGCCTCCTGCACACAAACGTGTTTTTTTTTTTCCGTTCCGTGTTTTGCGTTCTGTATATGGACCGTATACGGAACCATTCATTTCAATGGATCCGCATACAGTCCGTATTTCCGTTTCCGTATTTTCGTTCCGTTCAAACATATCCTATTATTGCCCGCAAATAAATTTTCTTGGCTCCATTTAAGTTAATGGGTCCGTCTATTAAAGAGTTTAACCAAACGGAATAGCAAAACGGAACGGAAGCGGAAACACTACTAAAACGGATTCCTTTAAAAACGGACAAAAAAATACTGAAAAAGCCATACGGTCGTGTGCAGGAGGCTTTACACACATGACAGAATAATGTTGACCTATTTTAAACAGGTAGATAGCAATCAAGTGCCCATTATGAAGAATCAGTGGTCACTACATGAATGTGCAGCTTCCTCTCCAGTGCTATGGGACTTCACAAATGGCTGAGCCATTGTTCGGCTATTTTCTGTAGTCCCATGGTGTTGAATGGAGGGAGGCTGCGCATGAGAGGCTTGCTTTCTGTTTGCTTAGGTAGGAGTGGGTCCTAGAAGTGGTACCTGCACCTATCAGACATTTATGGCATATTCTTTCAATATGTCATAAATGTCGCAGATGGGAATACCCTTTTAAACTCTCATGGAACACTTAAAGGGGTGGCCACTTTCCAGTTATTGTTGACCAATGTGTTTGTGAGATGACTAAATGGTACTTACTAATATAGTCTTTGTTGATATTCTGCACCATTTTCTATATTTTATAAGGTATACTCCCTTATTTACAAAGTCTTTTGTGCTGTCCACATAGAGCTCCTGTCCATAAGATGGCCGCTGATTGAGGGTCATGTGATCAGGCAAATCACCTCCATGTGATGCCTCTTTCATTCAAACACACTGCACCTGCACCAAATTTCCAACAGAACAAGTTGCAGTGTGTCTGAACGGAGGAGACATCACGTGGAGGTGATCTGCCTGGTCACATTACCCTCCATCAGCGGCCATCTTATGGACAGGATGTCTGTGGACACTACAAAAGACTCTGTAAACAAGGGAGGCATATCTTATGAAAAATAGAAAATGGTGAACAATTTCAACAAAGACTATATTAATAAGTGCCATATAATCATCTTACAAACACATTGGTCAACAGTAGCCAGAAAGTGGCCAATCCCTTTAAGCAAGTCAGAATGAGTGAAAACAAGACATTCATGGATGAAGCTATCTAACATAGTGTATATACACAGTCGAGTCACATTATCATGACCACTTCCTACTTTCGTCAGCGAATAGCTCATGAAGGAAGTCGCGTGTCGTGAGCTAGGTTGTTGGGGATATAAGGTGTGTGATAGGCTGTTTGCACACATATGCCTTGTTGCTATCATGGGTAAGAATTGCAAAAGGGATGATTATTGGCTTTTCGAGGCAGACAGATGTCTCTGCACCTCTGCTAAAAAAAAAGTTGCATTGGCAGAAAAATCTTCAATTTTCACAGCAGTATCGGACCTCCGCTGATTCGCAAAGGGTTTCCTCCTGCAGTGAGTCACATTTTCTGCTTCATCTAATGGATAGACGTTGATATAGGAAAGACAGAGAAGGCAAGAAGGGGGGAGGGGTGGCCCTGTATGTGAAAGATGGCATAAAATCTAATTTAATACAAGTTAGCGAGACCAATTTAGAGTCCGTTTGGGTTACCTTGCAGCCTGATAATCATAAGGTAACTCGTGTAGGTGTGATATATAGACCACCTAGCCAAGTCAAAGAATTAGATGATCTACTAGTTGAGGAAATAGCAGAAATGACATTGAAGAGGGAAGTTATCATTATCGGAGACTTCAATCTTCCTGATGTAAACTTGAAAACCAAAATAGCTAGTTCTGCCAGGAGTACAGATATTCTAAATTCCCTACTGGGATTATTTCTACAGCAAGTAGTGGAGGAACCAAAACCAACCCGGAAGGAGGCCATTTTAGATTTAGTATTCACAAATGGGAATTTGGTATCTGATTATTGTAGGGGAAAGCTTGGGATCTAGTGATCACCAGTCAGTGTGGTTTACTATAAGTACAGTGACTGAGTCACACCACACAAAAACAAAAGTTTTAGATTTTAGAAAAACTGACTTTTCTAAAATTAGATTAGAGGTATACTATCAGATTGGAACAGTTTCAATGGAGTCCAGGTGAAATAGGACTACTTAAAAGTGGCACTATTCAAGGCAACAGATAAATGAATCTTTTGATGCATATGTCTTTACAGAGGAAGAGGTTCTAAGTCAGCTGTCTAAAATTAATACAAATAAGTCACAGGGGCCTGATGAGATACACCCAAAGCTATTAAAAGAGCTTAGCGGTGAACTAGCAAAACCATTAGCAGATTTATTTAAGAATTCACTGGTAACAGAAGTTGTCCCAAAAGATTGGAAATTAGCAAATGTTGTGCCCATTCACAAGAAAGGTAGTAGGGAGGAATCGGGCAACTATAGGCCAGTAAGCCTGACATCAATAATGGGGAAATTTATGGAAACCATACTTAAGGAGAGGATTGTAGAACATCTAAAATCCCATGGATTGAAAGATGAAAAACAGCATGGGTTTACTTCAGGGAGATCATGTCAAACAAATCTTATTGATTTTTTTGATTGGGTGACTAAAATAATAGATGGAGGAGGTGCAGTAGACATCGCTTATCTAGACTTTAGTAAGGCTTTTGATACTGTCCCACATACAGTGGGGGAAATAATTATTTGACCCCTCACTGATTTTGTTAGTTTGTCCAATGACAAAGAAATGAAAAGTCTCAGAACAGTATCATTTCAATGGTAGGTTTATTGTAACAGTGGCAGATAGCACATCAAAAGGAAAATCGAAAAAATAACTTTAAATAAAAGATAGCAACTGATTTGCATTTCATTGAGTGAAATAAGTATTTGAACCCTCTAACAAAAAAAGACTTAATACTTGGTGGAAAAACCCTTGTTTGCAAGCACAGAGGTCAAACGTTTCTTGTAATTGATGACCAAGTTTGCGCACATTTTAGGAGGAATGTTGGTCCACTCCTCTTTGCAGATCATCTCTAAATCCCTAAGGTTTCGAGGCTGTCTCTGTGCAACTCTGAGCTTGAGCTCCCTCCATAGGTTTTCGATTGGATTAAGGTCCGGAGACTGACTAGGCCACTCCATGACCTTAATGTGCTTCTTCTTGAGCCACTCCTTTGTTGCCTTTGCTGTATGTTTTGGGTCATTGTCGTGCTGGAACACCCATCCACGACCCATTTTCAGTTTCCTGGCAGAGGGAAGGAGGTTGTCGCTCAGGATTTCACGATACATGGCTCCGTCCATTTTCCCGTTTATGCGAATAAGTTGTCCTGTGCCCTTAGCAGAAAAACACCCCCAAAGCAAAATGTTTCCACCCCCATGCTTGACGGTGGGGACGGTGTTTTGGGGGTCATAGGCAGCATTTTTCTTCCTCCAAACACAGCGAGTTAAGTTAATGCCAAAGAGCTCTATTTTGGTCTCATCAGACCACAGCACCTTCTCCCAGTCACTCTCTGAATCATTCAGGTGTTCATTGGCAAACTTCAGACGGGCCTGCACATGTGCCTTCCTGAGCAGGGGGACCTTGCGAGCCCTGCAGGATTTTAATCCATTGCGGTGTAATGTGTTTCCAATGGTTTTCTTGGTGACTGTGGTCCCTGCTAATTTGAGGTCATTAACTAACTCCTCCCGTGTAGTTCTAGGATGCTTTTTCACCTTTCTCAGAACCATTGACACCCCACGAGGTGAGATCTTGCGTGGAGCCCCAGAGCGAGGTCGATTGATGGTCATTTTGTGCTCCTTCCATTTTCGAACAATCGCACCAACAGTTGTCACCTTCTCTCCCAGCTTCTTGCTAATGGTTTTGTAGCCCATTCCAGCCTTGTGCAGGTCTACAATTTTGTCTCTGACATCCTTGGACAGCTCTTTGGTCTTTCCCATGTTGGAGAGTTTGGAGTCTGCTTGATTGATTGATTCTGTGGACAGGTGTCTTTTATACAGGTGACTAGTTAAGACAGGTGTCCTTAATGAGGGTGACTAATTGAGTAGAAGTGTCTAACCACTCTGTGGGAGCCAGAACTCTTAATGGTTGGTAGGGGTTCAAATACTTATTTCACTCAATGAAATGCAAATCAGTTGCTATCTTTTATTTAAAGTTATTTTTTCGATTTTCCTTTTGATGTGCTATCTGCCACTGTTACAATAAACCTACCATTGAAATGATACTGTTCTGAGACTTTTCATTTCTTTGTCATTGGACAAACTTACAAAATCAGCGAGGGGTCAAATAATTATTTCCCCCACTGTAGAAGGCTTATCAATAAATTGCAGTCTTTGGGCTTGGACTCCCATATTGTTGAATGGATTAGGCAGTGGCTGAGGGACAGGCAACAGAGGGTTGTAGTCAATGGAGTATATTCAGACCATGGTCTTGTTACCAGTGGGGTACCTCAGGGATCTGTTCTGGGACCCATATTGTTAAATATCTTTATCAGCGAAATTGCAGAAGGCCTCGATGGTAAGGTGTGTCTTTTTGCTGATGACACAAAGATTTGTAACAGGGTTGATGTTCCTGGAGGGATACACCAAATGGAAAAGGATTTAGGAAAACTAGAGGAATGGTCAAAAATCTGGCAACTAAAATTGAATGTTTATAAGTGCAAGATAATGCACCTGGGGCGTAAAAACCCAAGAGCAGAATATAAAATCATTGATACAGTCCTAACCTCAGTATCTGAGGAAAGGGATTTAGGGATCATTATTTCAGAAGACTTAAAGGTAGGCAGACAATGTCATAGAGCAGCAGGAAATGCTAGCAGAATGCTTGGGTGTATAGGGAGAGGCATTACCAGTAGAATGAGGGAGGTGCTCATGCCGCTCTACAGAGCACTAGTGAGACCTCATTTGGAGTATTGTGCTCAGTACTGGAGACCATATCTTTTTATACTTTGGAGAGAGTTCAGAGAAGAGCTACTAAACTAGTACATGGATTGCAGGATACAACTTACCAGGAAAGATTAAAGGACCTTAACATGTATAGCTTGGAAGAAAGACGAGACAGAGGGGATATGATAGAAACTTTTAAATACATAAAGGGAATCAACAAGGTAAGAGGAGAGAATATTTAATAGAAAAACTGCTACAAGAGGACATAGTTTTAAATTAGAGGGGCAAAGGTTTAAAAGTAATATCAGGAAGTATTACTTTACTGAGAGAGTAGTGGATGCATGGAATAGCCTTCCTGCAGAAGTGGTAGCTGCAAATACAGTGAAGGAGTTTAAGCATGCATGGGATAGGCATAAGGCCATCCTTCATATAAGATAGGGCCAGGGGCTATCCATAGTATTCAGTATATTGGGCAGACTAGATGGGCCAAATGGTTCATATCTGCCGACACATTCTATGTTTCTATATATGAGCAGAGAAACATCAAAGAAAAAATACCCTGCAACCATTGCTGGAAGAACGCAAGCTGGTCTCGGAAATGTTTTAATGGCATTCTCTGGGCCCACTCGTCCATGTGGATCCATCCTTGAATCCATCCTTGCAGATCACATACGCCCATAAATGCCGATTGTCTTCCCTGGGGAAGATGGCATCTTCCAGCTAGACAATGCGACATGTCACACTGCTGGAATTGTCCGACATTGGTTGGAAGAGCATTACCAAGACTTCCAAGTACTACCTTGGCCCCCTAATTCCCCAGATTTGAACCCAATTGAACATCTCTGGGACCATCTTAATAGTTGTGTTTGCTCTATGGATCCTCCAGCAGCTGTAGGATGCACAGCCGTCAGCATGGCTCCAGATACCTGTGATAACCTACCAGGACCTTATTGAGTCCCTCCCAGCCCGTCTAGCTGCTGTCCATGCTGCACACAGCGGTTACTCTGAATATTATCTGGTGGTCATAATAATGTGACTCAACTGGGTAGTTAATGGAAATTTTTTGACGAAATCTGGATCCCGAGTAATGTGTATAACATTATATATGGTATTATAGAGTGTAACACTCTTATGTCTTCCTTCAGCCACCCACAGCCTGGTTACTTTAACAGTGATGGACACTTGGATTTCTTCATACAGATTCAGAGCAATGCCACTGAGAAAAAGGTATGTGTGTGAATCCTAGAAATTGCACTGCGATGTTCCTCAGTCATTGCTCTTACCCTACACAGCAAAGATCTGCTGCAAGATCCGCCCTACGTACAGATATCCTAGATGTTCTGGGGAAGAAATAATGGTCTACACACTCATCCAGTTACACATCTGGAAATGTAGCTTTTTGGCAGATTTGAAGGGTTCACCTGTGATTTGAAGTGATGGCGCTGGGGAACATGGATGACAAATTGGCAGTGGCATGGAGGGGCTGATGATATCTGATGGCACTGGGGGACATGCATCATTGGCAATGGCATGGAGGGGCTGATGATATCTGATGGCACTGGGGGAGTGAGGGACATGACATGGAGGAGCTGTCCAGATCCCCATTATAGTCAATGGGCATCTAGCTATGAAAGATGCAGCCAGTGAACTCCAGCAGTCTGTTCCTCCACCGCTGTACCCATTACTGTACATTCTGGCTGTTCTTCTGACAGCTGTGAAAGAAGCCTTATGTGTGTGCAATTATTTGCTATACCACTGTAAGACATAAAAAATATTGTTTTTAGAAAGCAATACGTTATTTTAGAAAGGTTTTTCTTATTAGAGTACTCGATTAATCGTTAAAATAATCAATAGAATACTCGATTACTAAAATAATCGTTTACTGCAGCCCTAGTCTGATATGTCTGCAGTGGTCATCAGCCCGTCGAGGAACCAAAGGAGCATCCCGCTAGAGCCACAGGGGATTTAACAGATGGTTTATTGTAGATGAATCTGGAGTAATTCTCTGGCCCTCGTTTAAAACTTTATTGTTTTTATTGTTAGCTCTTTAAAACCATCCAACAGTTAAAAAAGTAGGCAAAACACCCTTCTTATTTTTGGTTTATTATATATTTGGGAGGGGGCAGGTTTTTGTTATAAGCATATTTGGACCAGTATATTGATTCCCTATCGTTAGGCCATCAATATTATATCGGGGGGGGGGGGGATTCAATCAGCTTCTTAAAGGTGCAGAGGCCTCTTCAGTGCTTATCTCGGACAGTCTACCTGCATGCCATCTACTTAGTAGTAGTGATGCTTGTTTTTGCTGTTTTGTCCATTCACTTGGACAGAGAAATTCAGTGGCTTACCGTAAGTGTTTGTTTTGTGTTTTATCTGCTGCTTTTTGTTTCAGATGATTATTGTTGATGGACCCTCGAGTCAATCACTGTGGGAGTGCGAGATTCCGTGGCATGAAGATGAAAAAGAAACTGAGGCGATCTCACTTCTTACTGCCGATGGAAAATCGGTGTTCCTGTTTTGGGGTGAAGACATGGTTCCGGGTAACAGCTCTGTAAGTTCTGGTTTATATGTTCTCACCCTCCAGAGTTTTGTTAGTTTGTAGATTATTTGTTGTGGCTCTTCCTGTATCTTGTCTGCACTTTACTGTTGTATTCTTCTCTTACACACAGCACATGGCTTATAGAAAATCAGACAGCCCATGGATGAGACATCTTTATTTGCTGTCTCCTACCTATCCAGGAGTTGTCCTGGACCTCTTCAATGTATCTTCAAGTATTGTTGCATTTGCTGGTAAGCTATAATGGATAGATGACAATTACTGAGTCATTGCTGACCAAAGCAATTAAGCAAAAATGTATCGCTCTGTTTGTTTGTTGTCAGCGGGGATCAGAGAGTTGGAGAAGGATGCCCTCCTTGCTATCGTGACTGCAGAGCAGGAGCAGAGCACATCAGGCAACATGTCCCGAAATCTGACTATAAGCAAAGTGGGCATGAGGTGGGCTCTGTCCAGCAGCCGAGCTCTGTCTCTGAGAGGGGCAAATGTAAGGCCCAAAGTAGAAGATATAAAAAAAATTCTTAGTAGGTTGAAGTTCACTTCACTTCCTCAATGGGTAAGTTTTCAATGTTTATTCTTTATTAAAAAACAAAGTACAAACGTATACCTTAATAAATAGTGTAAGTGATCAGATAATAGGTGGAGAAAGGTACTGTGCTGTAAGGTATCTGGTTATTCTGCCTATACATTCAGAAGAAAGAAAATAATAGCGCACGCTAAATGTAGCTAAACCCAAACCAAAACCGTTCAGGAAATAAAGATAAAATCACTCACCTGACTGGGTTATGCTATGGGTGTGAACGTAACCAACCATCAAATATTAGATCCTTAAGCTTCTTCTGTGGCATCTTCTAGTAATTCCAAACTAGCCGGAGTCATGGATAGGCTGAAGATCAGAAAACAATATGTCTAAATACAGCGATGCTAGTAGAGTCTGGAGATAAACGTCCGCAAAGTTGATAAGGGTATCCACGTTACTGTTTTATTAACGCGTTTCAGCCTCAGAATGAGGTCTTTCTTGGGTACATGAATACATCAGCACAAACATTTTACTGTCACCCATTCAACGCATTCATATTATACTGTCCTCATAATATTCTATCAAAAACATCACTAAAAGGGACAAAGGACCTAAAATCTCTCAGATTCTTATAATCAGCATGTGATAAATAAAGAGATCTTGCAGATCTATATAATCAACCCATAAATAAAAACTTTATTCCAGAGAATTGTGGGCCTGCCTAACCTCAGCTTCACCGATTTTACCTGTTTTACCTTTTGGCTACTGAATCATTTCTTGTTGCCTTCCTGAACTTATTCCTAAACATGACTGTCTGCTTTTTTCCAGGTATCTTAATCGTGAAAGGTCAAGACTCCTCCAGATGTGTAAGGAAGTGGTTTCTATATCTTACTGCAGAAGCACAAGTCACAAGAAAGACCTGGAAATCGGGAGTGATCATACTGTCGTTTGTTTTCTTGTGTATCAGTATACCTGTGCTGTGTTGCAGTGTTTCAGTATTGTGTGGTCCTTCGCCTTCACACTTACACATTACCACTACTAAGTACTCCAGTATATAAGTACATTCTTGCATACTGGAAATGCTGTGGATTTGCTCATGAAAATCCACAGCAGATTACAGTACCAGGCATGTGTATGAGATTTGAACAAATTTTATCCATACACAATGACATTTTTCCACACACAAATTGTGGAATTGTGCATTTTTAGATGCCGCTGAAGATTTCCCTAATAGAAACTTTGACATTTTGCATTCTGATACCTGAAGATTTTTTTAAAACTATGAATCAGCATGCCAATGAATAGATTAAAACTAGATTGGACTGCATGACCGTGTGCAGTCCAAGAAACAGGTCCCATGTGGTGGCTGCATCTCCTGGACCACTAGCGGCTCTGATCTGAACTCACTGCACCCTAGTGATTTATGATGCAGAGAGTTCCTATTTGAAGTGTACTGACCGGATCATGTGAGCACAGTACAATACACATGGTCAGTTCAGGTCAGAGCCGCCAGTCCAGGAGATGCAGCCACAAGGGTGGTGTACATGCAGGCTTTGAATATTTGATATGTAATGTATCCTGTTACTGTAAATGGGAAGGTCTAAGTAACACTACACTGCTGCAAATTTAACAGAAAAACTAGTCTTTGGAATAAAAATACCTCTAAAAACGATTACCTATATTACCTAGGTTAAAAGGGTTTTCAGAGATTTTTTAATTGATAACCTATCCTTAGGATAGGTCATCAGTATCTGATCGGTGGGGGTCCAACACCCGGAAACCCCACTGAGCAGCTGTTTGAGAAGGCACTGGCGCTCCTGTGAGCTTTTCGCAGCTTACCAAGCACAGCGCCGTACATTGTATAGCGGCTTACTTGGTATCGCGCCATTCACATCAAAGGGGCTGATTGAGATAGGTTATCAGTATTGAAATCTCGGAAAACCCCTTCAATTTTTTCATTCTAATTATGCATAGCCAATAGTTAAAGGGGTTGTCTGAGCTCAATTAAAACTCAGGCCTCCCCAGTATATGTTCTAAAATACGGAAAAAAAAGAGACACTCTCCTCTTATCTCCCCTGCTGCGTCCAGCGATGAGCTCCATTTCTCCCCACTGCTGTTTATTTTCCTGGCTGCAGCAGTGATGTTCCCTGCACACAGTTCACCGCTGCAGCCAGTCAGTGGTCTCAGCAGTGAGATTCTGTGTACTGCTGGGGCCAGTAATTGTGTACACAGAATCTGACAGCTGCAGACAGGAAGATAACGTCAGCAGCGAGGAAGAAGCAGACGAGAAAAGGGGTTAGTGTCCCTTCTTATGTTATTTCAGCGTATATACAGGGTCTGCCCCAGTTTTTATTGAATCTAGAGAACCTCTTTAAGTTCTGTGGAATATGTTGGAGCTATATAAATATAGGTTATTATATACCCACACACATGCAGTACAGAAATAATGTTTACTACATAATATGCCCCATGGTGGGTATATGCAGGTATGAGAGATTTGATATATACCTGTGAAATTATAAACTATCTTTTGAAAAGCTTACCACTGTGAACACAGAGGGGGGGATTTACTAAGCTTGGTACGCCTGATTTCTGGCTTGAGTTTGCATAAAAAAACTGGCTGAAATGCCTTGCACCATATTTATCATGTGTTTAGACACTCCGTGTGCCACGTTTGGTGAGGAGGCATATCTTAAAGGGAACCGGTCACCATGAAAATGTGAAGTGAACTGCAGGCAGCACGTTATAGAGCAGGAGGAGCTGAGCAGATTGATGTGGTGTTTTGTGGGAAAAGCTTCAGTATAATTTGTATTTCTTGGAGAACATTTTTGGGTTGCGCTCGATGTCCCAAGCTGTGAGGTGCAAAATTGAATGGATATGCTCCACAGTCAGTGATATTGAAGAACCACTGCACACCCTTTAGTCTGATGCAAGTCCTCCATTTAATCCAATCCAGTGACAGAATAGCATTAGCTCAAACATGTGACTTTTGGTTCTGACGGTTCGGTCCGAACTCTGACCTTGGTCACAGAGTCACTAAAAGAAATTGAGAAAACAACATGAGTATACAGAAATAATATTTTGCATAATTGTATGGGGGGGAAATTTACTAGATACAATTGGATGACAAGAAATCTTGAAAGTAAGTACAACGCCCTGCATGTTTGCAAGCGTGAAACTACGGTGTAACCAAAGTGGCTACCAGTGTGAAGAAATGGATGCAGGTGCATATGAATGCATGTCTCCAGCTATATAGAGAACTACAGCGTAACCATAATAGCTGCAATTTAGGGGAAAAGCATGCTGCTGAAATTGATTGTAAGGCTATGTGGTGTAAATACGGCTGTGGGAAGCCAGACTGAAGAGTATCATAGCGGTAATCAAGCATTAAGGCTTGATTAGAAGGATATACGCCATTGTGTGTAGGCATGGCTGTAGATAGCCAAACTGTATACTCCAGCACTGTATCGATAATTGTACTCATTAACTAACTATAAATATTTTCCCATAAACTATATATTAATCTGCTCAGCTCCTCCTGCAGCTCAGACACCATGGTGAACATGCAGGAGCAAAGTAAGCCAACCAAAAGATGGTGGAAAGTTAAAGAAAAGTGTCTAATGCACCAAATGTATCATACAGTCTGAGACACTGATATATGTGGTGCACTGTCTGACGGTCATTAGTATTAGTACATCTGCCTGGTAGTTTACATTGCTTTATACCACATGGTCATGGAATAGGTCATTATATACAGTACAGACCAAAAGTTTGGACACCCCTTCTCATTCAAAGAGTTTTCTTTATTTTCATGACTATGAAGGCATCAAAACTATGAATTAACACATGTGGAATTATATACATAACAAACAAGTGTGAAACAACTGAAAATATGTCATATTCTAGGTTCTTCAAAGTAGCCACCTTTTGCTTTGATTACTGCTTTGCACACTCTTGGCATTCTCTTGATGAGCTTCAAGAGGTAGTCCCCTGAAATGGTCTTCCAACAGTCTTGAAGGAGTTCCCAGAGATGCTTAGCACTTGTTGGCCCTTTTGCCTTCACTCTACGGTCCAGCTCACCCCAAACCATCTCGATTGGGTTCAGGTCCGGTGACTGTGGACGCCAGGTCATCTGGCGCAGTACCACATCACTCTCCTTCATGGTCAAATAACCCTTACTTTCAAAGTTTTCCCAATTTTTCAGCTGACTGACTGACCTTCATTTCTTAAAGTAATGATGGCCACTCGTTTTTCTTTACTTAGCTGCATTTTTCTTGCCATAATACAAATTCTAACAGTCTATTCAGTAGGACTATCAGCTGTGTATCCACCTGACTTCTCCTCAACGCAACTTCTCCTCAACGCAACCCAACCCCATTTATAAGGCAAGAAATCCCACTTATTAAACCTGACAGGGCACACCTGTGAAGTGAAAACCATTTCAGGGGACTACCTCTTGAAGCTCATCAAGAGAATGCCAAGAGTGTGCAAAGCAGTAATCAAAGCAAAAGATGGCTACTTTGAAGAACCTAGAATATGACATATTTTCAGTTGTTTCACACTTGTTTGTTATGTATATAATTCCACATGTGTTAATTCATAGTTTTGATGCCTTCAGTGTGAATCTACAATTTTCATAGTCATGAAAATAAAGAAAACTCTTTGAATGAGAAGGTGTGTCCAAACTTTTGGTCTGTACTGTACATGTAGGACAGATGTACAAATATAGGGGGAGATTTATCAAACTGGTGTAAAGCAGAACAGGCTTAGTTTCCCACAGCAACCAATCAAAGTCCACCTTTCTTTTTCCAAAGGAGCTGTGAAAAATGAAAGGTGGAATCTGATTGGTTGCTATGGGCAACTGAGCCTGTTCTACTTTACACCAGATGGATAAATGTCCCCCATAACCTTTCTTGTGTAGATCAGCAGGAACTGTATAAAGTGTAAGTATAAATGAATAAAATAGGAGGTGTATAATATACAGAATTTTATTAAAGGGGTTATCCCACTTTGCATTTTCATACTTACCTGCTGCCACCGCGCCGTTCACTTCCTGGATTCTGGCTGGGGGCGGGCTTCATCTTGATTGAAGTCTTCTCCCGGCCGGGCCGCGCGCTGGACTGAACGCGCACGCGCCACGGTGACTTATTCCTGGTCAGAATATACAGAGCCGGTGTGCGCGTTCGCGGCTCTGTACTATTCTGGCCAGGAAGTCGTCACAATCGCGCGTGTGTGTTCAGGACAGCGAGCGGCCCGGCTGGAAGAAAAGAAGGAGTCTTCTGCGCAAGCGCGGCCATCGGGATTCCGGAGAAGAGCGGTGGCCGTAACCAGGGGAGACCGAATGACAACAATGAGGTAAGTGGGGATGAATTTTCTCGTAAACGGTGGGAATGGGTTAATCAAATATATTTACAAAAATGATCACTGTCAAATCATTAACAGATTTAACAGTGATCATTATGATGGGATAACCCCTTTAAGCTATTTGGGTGTTAATTTATTGTTTTTCTGATGTAATTAGAATGCTGTATATAGATGTTTAGTCATTCTCTAAAATGAAGTTAATATTTGATTTTAATTTATTCAGCATAGTACGTCAAGATGAGAGGATGAATGCTTGGAAGTAATTCTTTTGATGATTTCATGTTTTGTGTGAAATAATAATTGATATCTACATGACCATGTAGATCATTATTCTCTCTCTGTTTGTGGGGATGTGAATGTCATTTGTATGGAATAAAGGATAATGTACCTACACAGCTCGGTCTTGGATGATCATTCTGGGTGCAGCATTCTGCCTTGTGAGTCGAGTATTACATCACTGTTCTCTGAGACATAATCATGGTCTTCAAGACATGGTGCAGATTCTCCTGTATACAGTGATGTAACGTGGTTTAGCAGGTATTACCTGGATGTAGGAGTGAATATGGAGATACCTCAGGATTGGCATTCTAAACCTACCCACGCACTGTGTTCAGGACCTCTGCTTCCCTTATTTATTCCACCATAGTTGCTGCTCCTAGTGCAGAGGAAATGCTATGGAAGCTATTTTTGTAGGTAAGTAGCGCCTAATATACGCATTTCACTTCTGCAGTGAAAGCGTTCACTGTCCTATTTTAATACAAAAATGAAAAAAATATACGCACTTCACTGTTGCATTTATTTGTGGTGAAAGACTTTAGTGGCCTATTTCAGTACAAAACGAAAAAAATATACACATTTCACTTCTGCAGTTATATGTGTTGAAAACATTCAGTGTCCTATTTCATTACCAAAAGGAAAAAAGATACGCACTTCACTGTTGCAGTTATTTGTGGCAAAAGCGTTTAGTAGCCTATTTCATTACAAAAAGAAAAATATAACCGCCGACTTGAACTGAGAATATATTTTTCTTTTTGTACTGAAATAGGCCACTAAATGCTTTCAACACATATAACCGCCGACATGAACTGAGAATATATGTGCTGAAAGCGTTTAGTGGCCTATTTCAGTACAAAAAGAAAAATATATTCTCAGTTCACGTCGGCGGTTATATGTGTTGAAAGCGTTTAATGGCCTATTTCAGTTCAAAAAGAAAAATATATTCTCAGTTCACATTGGTGGTTATATGTGTTGAAAGCATGGCTGGGAGTCCGCAGGGTGGCAGCAGTGGGAGGTCGGCAGCCAAACCTGACTGGGTTAGACCACCTGCTTCGCAGCCGCCTACCTGTCCGGGAAGTAGTGGTGCAGGGGTTCACGGAAGGAGCGGCGGTAGCAGTCAGTCAGTGCGGACTGTTGGGGGGGAAAATCACTTAGTCGGCAGTGTGGCAGTTTTTTGTTAAGCCGCCGGAGGAGGTTAACATGGCCATATATGGGCAGAAGGTGAAGCGAGGCCAGGGTGCCACATGTTGGCACCACAGCCCTGCGTCAACATATGCAGCGTCACCATATGTGGTATCCTGATGCTGCTACTACTGCTATTTACACACTATGTCACCTTGCCACTCTGTGGTATCTTGATGCTACTGCCATCTCCACACTGTCACCTTGCCACTCTGTGGTATCCTGATGCTGCTGCTACTACTGCCATCTCCACACTATGTCACCTTGCCTCTCTGTGGTATTCTGATGCTGCTGCTATTGCCATCTCCACACTGTCACCTTGCCACTCTGTGGTATCCTCCTGATGCTGCTGCTACTGCCATCTCCGCACTGTCACCTTGCCACTCTGTGATATCCTGATGCTGCTGCTACTGCCATCTCCACACTATGTAACCTTGCCACTCTGTGGTATCCTCCTGATGCTGCTGCTACCGCCACCTCCACACTCTGTCATTGGGCCACTCTGTGGTCTCCTCATGCTGCTGCCAACTCCAGACTCTGTCATTGTGCCACTCAGTGGCCTCCTCCTACTGCTGACACCTCCACACTTTGTCGTGATGCCACTCTGTGGCCTCCTCCTGCTGCTGCCACCTCCACAATCTCTTGTCGTCGTGCTAGTCTGGCCTCCTCATGCTGCTGACACCTTCACAATTTGTCTTCGCGCCACTCTGTGGCCTTCTCATGCTGCTGCCACCTCCACAATCTCTTGTTGTCGTGCTACTCTGTGGCCTCCTCATGCTGCTGCCACCTCCACAATCTTTTGTCCTCGTGCCACTCTGTGGCCTCCTGATGCGGCAGCCACCTCCAGACTGTCATTGGGCCACTCTATGGTCTCCTCATGCTGCTTCCACCTCACCACTATGTCATAGGTCCACTCTGTGGACTTCTCATGCTGTTCCCACCCTCCCCACTTCATGACTGGGCCACTATTTGCCTTTCGGCCTGGCTGACATCATGATTTATTTGACCTTTCTTGTTATCTGTCAGAAGGAAGGAAAAATGAGACGCACAATGGATCCTGTCTGTGTAGCAGCTGTAAGGCCTGTATAGTCCCATCAGAATTTGCTTATGATTTGGTAGCCAAAAGCAGGGGTGGGTTCAAAACACAGAAGAAATGCAAATATTCCATTCACGTGTCATCTCTGTTTTAGATCCTCTCCTGTTTTTTGGGGGATTAGCAATACTGATGGATTATTGAGCAAATGCTGACTGATTGAAGGCGTATGCTCCCCAGACAGGATCAGGTTTTTTTTTTTGGGGGGGGGGGGGGGGGGGGGTTATTGTTCTGACGGATCAGAGAAAGAGAAAATTAATCAGTGATGTCAGCACAAACTTACTGCTGACACCCTCTCCACTCTGTCGGGTGGCTCTACTTGTATAAGCGTTTAATAGAACAGGTTCTGTAGACATCTATGTGGAATCAGCTGGCGACGGTGTAAAAGAAGTGCGCTTCTTCTTGGCGCTAACGTCGACCTGTAAGGCTGAGTTCACACTTGAGTTATTTGCTCAGTTTTGGCCCCATGACTGCCCTAATAAGTGAAGTGAGCAGTGATTCTAAAAGCGACGCCTGTTATCTGCATGTCATACAGACTCACAGTATTATTGGTGAGAAACCATCGACTCCTATGTCTAATGTATGCAACAAAAAAGATAAAGTGAAGTCTCAAAGGATGCAGCTGTTGCTGGGTGATTCAATCATAAGAAGTGTGGAGCTTAAAGAAAATGGTTTTGTGAGATGTCTCCCTGGGGCTACTGCTAGAAGAGATAGACGACGTATTATTAATATTGTTAAGCAAGCAAAGCAGGAAGGGGACGTGGATGTTCTTGTCCATCTAGGGACAAATGACCTGGATTGCAATGAAGTGTCAGAGGTGAAAAAATCTTTTATCACACTTGGTAATGACGTACAGGATTTTGCATCCACCATTTCATTTTCTGAAGTTCTGCCTGTGCATAATGTTCAGAATGATAGGCAGAGGCGCATAAAGGAGTTCAACATATGGCTTGGTAAATGGTGTCAAGAGCAAGGATTTGGCTTTGTTTCTCATGATAGCTCTACTTGGAATAGAAAGGAACTGTACAAAAAAGATGGTTTGCATCTTTCTCTGAAAGGAACAAATGTACTTAGTGAACAGCTCCAAGAATTTGCGAAAGAGTATTTAAACTAGGAAGGGGGGGCAAAAGAGTGAAAATAAAAGAGTCCAATTGCCCCCCGAAACAATGCCAGAACAGGTCAGAAGCACAGAGGTTAAGAAATGATAAGCTCAGAGTCCTGTCTACAAATGCTCGCAGTTTAGGTAAAAAAATCAATGAACTTGGGTCAATAATGGCATCTGAGAATGTAGATTTAGTGGCTGTTACGGAGACATGGTTTAATAAAAGAAATGACTGGGACATAACCATACCAGGGTACTCTTTATACAGAAGAGACAGAGAAGGCAAGAAAGGAGGAGGAGTGGCCCTGTATGTGAAAGATAGCATTAAATCTAACCTAATACAAGTTGGTGAGGCCAACATAGAGTCAGTTTGGGTTACGTTGCAGTTTGCTAACCATGCAGTAACTCGTGTAGGTGTGATATATAGACCACCTGGTCAAGTTAAAGAACTAGATGATCTACTAGTTGAAGAAATAGCTAAAATGACAATGAAAGGAGAAGTTATCATTATGGGAGATTTCAATCTTCCAGATATAAACTGGAAAACCAAAATAGCAAGTTCTACCAGGAGTACAGATATTCTAAATTCCCTACTGGGGTTATCTCTACAACAAGTGGTTGAGGAGCCAACCCGGAGGGAGGCCATTTTGGATTTGGTATTCACAAATGGGGATTCGGTATATGATGTCATTGTAGGCGAAACCTTGGGATCTAGTGATCACCAGTCAGTGTGGTTTAATATAAGAACTGTGAAAGAGTCCCACCACACAAAAACAAAAGTTTTAGATTTTAGAAAAACAGACTTTTCAAAAATGAAATTAGTCATAAATGAGTCCTTATCAGACTGGAACGGATTACATGGAGTCCAGGAGAAATGGGACTACTTAAAAGGTGCATTATTGAAGGCAACAGAAAATTGCATTAGACTCGTCAGTAAAAGCAAAAAAAGGAGGAGACCAATGTGGTACTCAGCAGAAGTGGCCCAAATCATTAAAAATAAAAAGCTAGCATTTTGTAATTATAAAAAAAACCAGAGCAATGAAGATAAGGAAATCTACAAGATTAGGCAAAGAGAGGCCAAGCAAGTTATAAGAACTTCTAAAGCGCAGGCAGAAGAAAAACTAGCTCAGTCTATGAAAAAAGGGGATAAGACATTCTTCAGATATATAAATGAAAAAAGGAAATAAAAACAAGGAATAACTAAATTAAAAACAAAGGACGGAAGGTATGTAGAAGAGAATAAAGGGCTAGCCGACTGCCTTAATGAATACTTCTGTTCAGTTTTTACAAAAGAAAAAGGAGAAGGACCTCCACTAGAAAGAATGACTATTAAATCGTTTGATGCATGTATCTTTACAGAGGAAGATGTTCTAAGTTTGCTGTCTAAGGTGAAGACAGATAAGTCACAGGGGCCTGATGAGATACACCCAAAATTATTAAAAGAGCTTAGTGGTGAGCTGGCAAAACCGTTAACAGATTTATTTAACCAATCATTAGTAACAGGAGTCGTCCCGGAAGATTGGAAATTGGCAAATGTCGTGCCCATTCACAAGAAAGGTAGTAGGGAGGAATCGAGCAACTATAGACCAGTGAGTCTGACATCAATAGTAGGCAAATTAATGGAAACCCTATTAAAGGATAGGATTGTGGAACATCTAAAATCCCATGGATTGCAAGATGAAAAACAACATGGGTTTACTTCAGGGAGATCATGTCAAACAAATCTTATAGATTTTTTTGACTGGGTGAATAAAATAATAGACGGTGGAGGTGCAGTAGACATCGCATATCTAGATTTTAGTAAGGCTTTTGACACTGTCCCACATAGAAGACTTATCAATAAACTGCAGTCATTGAGCATGGACTCCCATATTGTTGAGTGGATTAGGCAGTGGCTGAGTGACAGACAACAGAGGGTTGTAGTCAATGGAGAACATTCAAAACAAGGTAATGTTACCAGTGGGGTTCCACAGGGATCTGTACTGGGACCGATTTTGTTTAATATCTTCATAAGTGATATTGCAAAAGGCCTCGCTGGTAAGGTTTGTCTTTTTGCTGATGACACAAACATATGTAACAGGGTTGATGTTCCTGGAGGGAAACGCCAAATGGAAAAGGATTTAGGAAAACTAGAAGAATGGTCAGAACTCTGGAAACTGAAATTTAATGTGGATAAGTGCAAGATAATGCACCTGGGGCGTAAAAACCCAAGGGCAGAATATAGAATATTTGACACAGTCCTGACCTCAGTATCTGAGGAAAGGGATTTAGGAGTAATTATTTCAGAAGACTTAAAGGTGGGAAGACAATGTAATAGAGCAGCACGAAATGCCAGCAGAATGCTTGGATGTATAGGGAGAGGTATAAGCAGTAGAAAGAGTGAAGTGCTTATGCCGCTGTACAGAACACTGGTGAGACCTCACTTGGAGTATTGTGCGCAGTACTGGAGGCCATATCTCCAGAAGGATATAGATACTCTAGAGAGAGTTCAGAGAAGAGCTACTAAACTAGTACATGGATTGCAGGATAAAACTTACCAGGAAAGGTTAAAGGACCTTAATATGTATAGCTTGGAAGAAAGAAGAGACAGAGGGGATATGATAGAAACTTTTAAATACATAAAGGGAATCAACTCGGTAAAGGAAGAGAGCATATTTAAAAGAAGAAAAACTACCACAAGAGGACACAGTTTTAAATTAGAGGGGCAAAGGTTTAAAAGTAATATAAGGAAGTATTACTTTACTGAGAGAGTAGTGGATGCATGGAATAGCCTTCCTGCAGAAGTGGTAGCTGCAAATACAGTGAAGGGGTTTAAGCATGCATGGGATAGGCATAAGGCCATCCTTCATATAAGATAGGGCCGGGGGCTATCCATAGTATTCAGTATATTGGGCAGACTAGATGGGCCAAATGGTTCTTATCTGCCGACACATTCTATGTTTCTATGTTTCACTACCACAGCAGACTCCCTATGTGTGTTACTGCAAGGCACAGTGTGCTACACCACTATAAAGGCTCTCTGCAGCCAGGAAATAGCCATTTTTTAACGGAATTTGCTGCGAATATATTCGGATCGAACCAAATTTTTCCCCAAAAATTCTTCGAACCCGCGGATCGATTTTTTTTTTTTTAATTTGCTCATCTTGTGTGAAAATGTGATGTCGTTTTAGGTAAAATTTATGCAGAAATATACTAAAGTGTGTGGGGTTCACAAACTGTCAAGCACCAGTGCATGTCTCCTGACTCTCTGCTTTGCTCTTCTTGGGTGTTTTTAGCTGTGTGTTTTGGCTCATTATCCTGTGGGAGGACCCATGACCTGAGACTGAGATTAAGCTCCACTTGGCAGCACATTTCCCTCCAGAATGCCTTGATAGTCTTGAGATTTCATTGTACCCTGCACAGATTCAAGACACCCTGTACCAGATGCAGCAAAGCAGCCCCAAAACATAACCGAGCCTCCTCCACGTTTGACAGTAGGTACAATGGGGGTCATTTATTAAGACCAGCATCTTAATAAACCCCTGTAGCTGGCATTGAATCCACTGAAGTTATAAAGAGGCGCAGGCCTCTCCATGACTTTGGCGCAACCAGCGCTGGTCTAAATGTAAGCCGGCATCCTTATGCCTCTTTCACATGAGCGTGACGAATTGGCTCCAGATGCGTTCAGGGTGCGTTCAGTGAAACTTGCACCATTTTGCAAGCAAGTTCAGCCAGTTTTGTCTGCAATTGCGTTCAGTTTTTTTCCGCACGGGTGCAATGCATTTTGATATTTTTCACGCGCGTGATGAAAAACTGAAGATCTACAAACATCTAGCAACCATCAGTAAAAAACGCATTGCATCCAGACTTGCTTCCGGATGCAATGCGTTTTTCACTGAAGCCCCATTCACTTCCATGGGGCAAGGGCTGCGTGAAAAACGCTAAATATAGAACATACCCCTGATGAAGCCAGAATAGCTGGCGAAACATGTTGGGGGGCGGAACTTAGGTTTTAATCTGCTGGACCCCTCTGAGTGAAGCTGCAGTCAGTGTGCCTAAAGTGTAAATACGCATTGCCATCAGGCTCACTCACTATTTGTGCTTACACCCCACATACGGGGGCCAAGTAGTCTTTAGGCACAGTATACTAACAATTGGAATGGTAGGTGTGTGACTGAGCGATGATGTGCACTCTCGCTTAGTAATATACCGCACCTACTCCTTATTCACAGCACCATCCATGGGGCTCAGTGTCTTTTAACTCTATAGGTAGCTCACAATTTATTCCTTCATCACTTTTAAGGTCAAAAGTAAAAGTTATGTTTTATTTAATCTGGGACAAGAGTGGTCAGCAGCCGTGTAGGCATTAGTGTTTAAATATAGAACATGCTGCGTTTTTCACGCAACGCAGAACTGATGCGTGAAAAAACACTCATGTATTGCACCCGCCCGGAAAACTCACTTGTGTGAAAGGGGCCTTACCGTCTTACATTTAGATCATTTTCTGCACCTAAAAGTGGCGGAGAAAATGAGTGAGACAGACCTGCTGGGCCGCCCCCTTCCCCGACCATGCCATGCCCACTTTTTTACACCTGGTGTGAGTGGGGAAAAATCGCATATTGCGGTGGAAATAACCTTTGCACCGCAGTCTGTACCAGAAATATGCCTAATATAGCCGTTAGTAAATGACCCCCAATGTTTTTTTCTTTGTATGCTTCATTTTTGCTTCTGTGACTGATGTGACTTGCCAAAAAGCTCCAGTTTTGGCCTCATGCACACGACCGTTGTGTGCACCCGTGGCCGTTGTGCCGTTTTCCGTTTTTTTTCGCGGACCCATTGACTTTCAATGGGTCCGTGGAAAAATCGGAAAATGCACCGTTTTGCAGCCGCATCCGTGATCCGTGTTTCCTGGCCGTGAAAAAAATATGACCTGTCCTATTTTTTTCACGGCCAACGGTTCACGGACCCATTCAAGTCAATGGGTCCGTGAAAGAACACGGATGCACACAAGATTGGCATCCGTGTCCGTGATCCGTGGCCGTAGTTTAGTTTTTATACAGACGGATCCGAAGATCCGTCTGCATAAAAGCTTTTTCAAAGCTGAGTTTTCACTTCGTGAAAACTCAGAACCGACAGTATATTCTAACACAGAAGCGTTCCCATGGTGATGGGGACGCTTCTAGTTAGAATACACTACAAACTGTGTACAAGACTGCCCCCTGCTGCCTGGCAGCACCCGATCTCTTACAGGGGGCCGTGATCAGCACAATTAACCCCTTCAGGTGCGGCACCTGAAAGGGTTAATTGTACTATCATATCCCCCTGTAAGAGATCAGGGCTGCCAGGCAGCAGGGGGCAGACCCTCCCCCCCCCTCCCCAGTTTGAATATCATTGGTGGCCAGTGCGGCCCCCCCCCTCCCTCTATTGTAATAATTCGTTGGTGGCACAGTGTGCGCCCCCCATTGCCCCCCCCCCCCCCCTCTATAGCATTAACAACGTTGGTGGCCAGTGTGCAGCCTCCCATCTCCCCCCCCCCCCCCCCCCCATCATCATTGGTGGCAGCGGAGTTCCGATCGGAGTCCCAGTTTATTCGCTGGGGCTCCGATCGGTAACCATGGCAACCAGGACGCTACTACAGTCCTCGTTGCCATGGTTACTTAGCAATAGTACAATAGTAGAAGATTAATACTTACCTGCTGCTGCGATGTTCGTGTCCGGCCGGGAGCTCCACCTACTGGTAAGTGACAGTGACAGGTCTGTGCGGCGCATTGCTAAATGAACCGTCACTTACCAGTAGGAGGAGCTCCCGGCCGGACACGAACATCACAGCTCCCAGGTAAGTATGAATCTTGTACTATTGCTAGTAACCCGCTGCCACCAATGATCGGGGGGGGGGGGGGGGGGGGGCGCAAGATGGGAGGCCGCACACTGGCCACCAATGTTGAAAATGCTATAGAGGGAGGGGGGCCAATGATTGCCACCAACGATTTATTACAATAGAGGGAGGAAGGGGGGGGGGGGGGGCGCACACTGTGCCACCAACGAATTATTACAATAGAGGGAGGAAGGCGGGGGGGGGGGGGCACACTGTGCCACCAACGAATTATTACAATAGAGGGAGGAAGGGGGGGGGCGCACACTGTGCCACCAACGATTTATTACAATGGAGGAAGGGGGGGGGGGGGCCGCACTGGCCACCAATGATATTCAAACTGGGGAGGGGGGGGGGGGGGTCTGCCCCCTGCTGCCTGGCAGCCCTGATCTCTTACAGGGGGATATGATAGTACAATTAACCCCTTCAGGTGCGGCACCTGAGGGGTTAATTGTGCTGATCACGGCCCCCTGTAAGAGATCGGATGCTGCTAGGCAGCAGGGGGCAGTCATGTACACAGTTTGTAGTATATTCTAACTAGAAGCGTCCCCATCACCATGGGAACGCCTCTGTGTTAGAATATACTGTCGGAAATGAGGTTTCACGATCTAACTCATATCCGACAGTATATTCTAACATAGAGGCGTTCCCATGGTGATGGGGACGCTTCAAGTTAAAATATACCATCGGATTGGAGAAAACTCCGATCTGATGGTATAAAAGGGACTCCGGACTTTACATTGAAAGTCAATGGGGACGGATCCGTTTGAAATGGCACCATATTGTGTCAACGTCAAACGGATCCGTCCCCATTGACTTGCATTGTAATTCAGGACGGATCCGTTTGGCTCCGCACGGCCAGGCGGACACCAAAATGACTTTTTTTTCATGTCCGTGGATCCGCCAAAAATCAAGGAAGACCCACGGACGAAAAAACGGTCACGGATCACAGACCTACGGACCCTGTTTTTGCGGACCGTGAAAAAAAACGTTCGTGTGCATGAGGCCTTTGTCTCATCTTTCCAAAGGACATTCTCCCAGAAGCTTTGTGGCTTGTCATTATTCATTTTGGCAAATTCCAGTCTCCCTTTTTTTATCATTTGCCTTCAACATTGGTTTCCTCCCCAGTCGTCTTACATTAAGGCCATTTTGGCCTTTCAAATAGGCAGACTGACTGATTACAAGTCTGATGACACCTATGATACTAATTACAGGACACTGGTCAAATTATTTTCAATCTTCTCTAGGGCTACCATCATTTTTGTCCTGGCCAGTTTTATTACCGTAGTTTGTTTTATAAATGACTCAGTTGAACCACATTTCAAAGCATTGCCTGATTTTCATTAGATGATTTTCAGTAATTTTTTATTTATTACTTTTGTCAGTTTCAAGCTATTTCAGTGACCACTGTGGATTTTTCTTAGGCTACTTTCACACTTGCGTTTTGGCTTTCCGTTTGTGAGATCCGTCATGGGCTCTCACAAGCCGTCCAAAACGGATCAGTTTTGCCCTAATGCATTCTGAATGGAAAAAGATCCGCTCAGAATGCATCAGTTTGCCTCCGATCAGTCACCATTCCGCTCTGGAGGCCTGCCTGCAGCATTTTGCTGTCCACCTGACAAAGTGTAGCCAAACGGATCCGTCCTGACACACAATGTAAGTCAATGGGGACGGATCTGTTTTCTCTGGCACAATAGAAAACGGATCCGTCCCCATTGACTTTCAATGGTGTTCAAGATGGATCCGTCATGGCTATAGAAGACATAATACAACCGGATCCGTTCATGACGGATGCATGTGATTGTATTATTGTAACGGAAGCGTTTTTGCTGTGTTTAAAATTATCCCACTGTTAGGCTGAGTTGACACGAACGTGTGTGACCCGTGCCCGTGCTGCGGCCCGCAAATTGTGGGCCGTAATGCACGATCGCCGGCCGTAGGTCAGCCGCATCGGATCGTGGACCCATTCACTTTAATGGGTTCGCGATCCGCCCGTTTCGCAAAAAGATAATGCTTCCGAGGGGTCCCGTTCCGTGCAGCCGTTCCGCAATTCCGGATTTGCGGACCCATTGAAGTGATGCGTGATGCGGAATGCACATGGAACTGTGGCCGTGTATTGCAATACGGCCACGGATCACACACGTTCGTGTGAACTAGGCCTTACTGCTCTGTGTGTGTGTTAGATTCGCCGGCGCATGCGCAGTTGACTCATCAAAGCCGGTGCCAGTAGTCCGCAGGGGCGCAGACTACAGTGTCCACTGCGTCTGTGCGAGACTCGGCACTGAGAAGAAATTAGGTCAGGGCAACTGGAGTGAAAAAATTAAGTGGTAGGCGGTGCTGGGCTCCGGATCGATGGGCGCGGCTGGGCTCCAACAGATGTGGGACAACCCCTTGGGCTCCTGACAGAGGTGATTTACATATTAATAAGATCGATTTTTATAAGAATGTAACACACACGGAGCAGTAACAGTGGGATCATTTTAAACACAGCAAGGAGACTGATGGGCACATATAAATATCGCTATAGCGTTAATCCTGGTGACAGAATCCATTTAAGCTATATGTAAGACAGCAGCCTCTATTGCGCTGAGATGTTTTCAGGGTTAAGGCTCATGTACACGACCGCAAATTGCAAAACACAGATGCTGCCTGTGTGCGTTCCGCAATTTGTGGTACGGAACGGGCCCATAATAGAAATGGCTATTCTAGTCTTCAAAACGTACAAAAATAGGACATGTCATTTTTTTGTGTGGCCACGGAACGGAGCAATGGATGCGGACAGCACACGGACTGCTGTCTGCATCTTTTACAGCCCCATTAAAGTGAATGGGTCCACAACCGAGAAAAAATTCAGCTTGGATGCGGACCCAAACAAAGTTCATATGCATGAACCCTAATACTGAGAATCTGAGTACCTCATTGCCCTTTAAAAGGGGTTGACTGACAAACGGTGGGAAATGCCACAATGTGATAAAAGTGGCATTAATTACCTATTAGATCCAATGTGCCACTCCAGTGTTTACCTGGCTACAGTGCAGACTTTGTTTCAACAGGTGTTATTACTGCAGTCAGTCATTGGCCTCGGGTTACATGTTGTCGTAGGAAGAACCGGAATGGTGGTGCTGGATCTAACCGGTGAGTCATGCTGGTTTTATTATGTTATGACATTTCCCACCATGGCCCTTCTTTGCTTTGCTGAAACCGGAAAATGCAGATGACACTAAGCTGTGTAGTACTGTACGGTCAATAGTAGATGTCCACAAACTGCAAGCTGGCTTGAACACTCTGAGTGATTGGGCATCAGCTTGGCAAATGAGGTTCAATGTGGATAAATGTAAAGTTCTGCATCTTGGTAGTAATAATCTCTGTGCTTCATATGTCCTAGGTAATGTAACACTGGGAGAGTCACTTGTAGAGAAGGATTTGGGTGTCCTTGTAGATGGTAGATTGAATAACAGCATACAAAGTCAATCAGCTGCTTCTAAGGCCACCAGGATACTGTCATGCATTAAACGAGGCATGGACTCGCGGGGCAGGGATATAATATTACCACTGTACAAAGCGTTGGTGCGGCCTCATCTGCAGTTCAGTTCTGGGCACCAGTCCATAGAAAGGACACTCTGCAGCTGGAAAAAGTACAGAGGAGAGCGACTAAACTGATGAGGGGCATGGAGGGTCTTAGTTATGAAGAAAGATTAAAATAATTGAATTTATTTAGTCTTGAGAAGAGACGTCTAAGGGGTTACATGATTAACCTGTACAAATATATAAATGGGCCATACAAAAAAAAAAACTGTTCCATATAAAATGCCCTCAAAAGACAAGGGGGCACTGCCTCCGAATGGAGAAGAAAAAGTTCAGTCTCCAAAAGTGTCAAAACTTCTTTACTGTAAGATCTGTGAATCTGTGGAATAGACTTCCTCAGGACGTGGTCACAGAAGGAACAGTGACAGTTTTAAAAAGGGTTTAGGTGAATTCAAGTGAGATCATGGCACCTAAATGCGCAAAAAACGAAGTTACAGTGCTGTAATCTCGCGATGCGAAGCTGGCGCATGCGCGGTGTCGGCAAAGTGTTCGTTCCCTTTGCTGGCATCAGCTTCAGTGAACGAACTGCGCATGCGCTAGCTCGCGCATCGTGAGATTACGGCACTGTAACTTCGTGAGCAAGGAGGAGATTCCTGGATGCAGGTGGTGCTGGGCTCCTTCACAGGGGGCGGTGCTGGGCTTAACCGTAAGTAACCACGCCTTGGGCACCTTACTTGGCTAATTTACATATCAATAAAATCTTTTTTTAAACAAAATAAAACCACACAGCCCTATGGGGCAGGTATATTGCGGACATGCTAGCGGAGATCTATCCGTGCATGTCTGCAGCTCTATAGGGTAAAACTAGGTGACAGAAACCTGAAAAACTGAAACTGCACCCCCTTTCCCAATGCCAATTTCTTAACCTAACCCCTTCCCTTCAGCTGCCCCCCTCTTGCCCCTACCTGGTGCTGCCTGAGGCAATCACCTCCCCTGGCCTCATTGGTGATGCAAAGATCTGTTTTTACATGCATAATAATCATCTATTGGAAGATAAGGGCAGAAATCTACACCCTGGAACCAACAAGCAGTAGCAGATCAGGAACGCTCTCTAATTCCCACCTGGGAAAGAGATTCCAGTGCCAAAAAAATAAGGCTTCTTTCACACATCAGTAAATTGCTGACATGTGCGGTCAGTGTTCTCCACAGATAGGACATGTATCTATTGATTGTAATGTATTTATTCACACATCCTTATTTTTCATGGACTGTAGTTCAGTGGAAAAACGACGGAGATTTGTCACTCCGGTCTGTGATGCTGACCAAACATGCCAACTGAAGTTTATGGCATCCTTGTTCAGGCAATGGCCTTCCATGATCGTTGGTAGGAGATTATCCTGAAGTCTTTTTTTCAGCCTGCACGTGGAATATGGATGACACACGGAGGACAAGAAACGAACACATGGACCAACAGACTTTCACAGATGAAACACCGGCCATCTTGTCATGGACACTGACACGTGGTGACCTAATGGTGTATGCACACGGAGCGTATTACACATGGATTTTCAAGATTTCATGTGCACAGTGAGGGATAGCTGATGGCCTAGGGAACGTTTGTCTGTCAGCTAGCTCAATGGTATGGACATCAACGTGGAGGGGTGACACTAAAGTGCCTAGAGCAGCATGAGCTCTACAGTAAATATGGCCTGGCTTGAGGTGTTATAGTATATACTGTGTGGGGCTGGGGATGTTATACTACATATGGCATGACTGATTGTGACTGCTGTTGGTACAAAACAAGAATTTGGGTCCCCACTTTTAATTTTGCCCAGGGACACATTTTGTGTAAAAGTGGCCCTGTTTCTAATGGTGGACATTAGTTAATGTGAGAAAGACCTTTACTTGCTTAAAGGTTATTTGGGTTTCTTTGTGACCTCACATGCAATCACACACCTTCCTAGCATCATCTTTGCCGATTGAACACTCCTGCGGAGGGTAATAATGGTCTTTGTACATGATCTGTCTGACTGTGGATCAGTGGAGTCCAAGCTCTTTAGAGATGGTTTTGTAACCTTTTCCAGCCTGCTGGGCATCAACAACTCTCCTTCTGAGGTCTCCTTTGATCTTGCCATGATACACTTCCACAGACATATGTTATGAAGATCAGACTTTGCTAGATCCCTGTTCTTTAAATAAAACAGGTTGCACAATCACACCTGATTGTCATCCCATAGATTGAAAACACCTGACCCTAATTTAGCCTTCAAATTATATGCTAATCCTAAAGGTTCACATACTTTTACAACTCATATAATGTGATATTGGATAATTTTACTCAATAAATAGATGACAAAGTTTTGTATTTGTCACTCATTTGTTGGATTTGGTTATCTGTATCTGCTTTTAGGACTTGTGTGAAAATCTGATCTTATTTTAATTTATGCAGAAATATAGAAAATTCTGAAGGATTCACAAACTGTCAGGCACCACTGTGTATAGACCCAAGTCCTTCCATTTTAAATTAGTATCACATTCTAGTGATTTAAAGGGGCTTTCTGGTAATATTAAACAATAGCGTACCCTTACTAACTTCTGTGCTTTAATAAGCAATGAAAGGGCCCCTTTTGGGTTATCAGTGCAGGGGTGCACCACCAATGAGGCCAGGTGAGGTGATCGCCTCATGCAGGACTAGGTAGGGGCAAGAGGGGGGCAGCAGAACGCCCATGGGCAATGAGCGCTTTGATTGTGGAAAGCTGCATCACTGTACTCAGGACAGAAATACAGTTGAATGCTGCGACGGCAGTGATGTCTCAATGGCCCACCGTTTCCTCTCATAGGTTTTAGTCCTAGTTCCTGTAGCCTATCAGAGGCCGGTGTCATCATTATTGTGCTGCCTGAGCCGGGTGTTTCAGTTTTCGGCTCAGGCAACAAAAAGGCTAGGTGCACCCCTGTATCAGTGCAGTAACAACCAGCCACACTGGGATTTTCTGAAATGTGGGTGAATTTATGAAAAAAATAATCACGCTTGATACTCTTGATTAAAAATTTCCTCCAGTTTTATGCATTTAGCACCTGCACATCTGACACCATGGTAACAGACAACATACAAGCCTTGTGTAGTCCGATCCCCATGCTCATTTCTATCGTCTTCCTGTCCACACTAGCGTACATTCAGTAGGTGTAGCCGGCATTCTATACCAAAAGCTTCAGAAGAAGTATCTTCAACATACAGCACCCTATGGAGCACCATGCAGTGGCGCATGGAACCGGAGGTGGCTTTGCAGTATGCATGAGGCTTTACCAATCTACCTTTGGCCAGATGGTGTAGAAATGATGAACATACATCAATTTTGCTTACCTGGAAATTGCTGATCAATGGAAATGACTCCATGATTCCATAAAGACGGTGGGAGTACTAGAAGATCCTCTGGTGGGCCCAATCTCTAATGCCATTGTGGACCTCAAAGATCCAGAAGAAACAATCCCTTTGGCTCCCTTTGGAGCCAATCACTTGCCACTAGGGCCTGTTTCCTTAATTCAAAACCTATTAGACTTTATTGATGATATAGGGATTGGGTCTAATTTCCTCTGGTGGCCCCAGGAACCCTAGTTTGAAACTGCACAACGAAATGTTACCGTTTTTTTTTTTTTGTTTTTTTTTAACAGGAACATTATTTATATATCATTATAATATTAAGGGGGAGATTTATTACAGCAGGGATGCACTTCTTGCCGCTGTTGTAAAGTGGTGAGAAAAGGAGGAGGGGTCCTCAAGTCTACGCCAGTCGCCAACTGATGTAGATCTGGATTTCTGGTGCACAGAGGGCTAGAGATGCATCTCATTTGGGCCTCTTTCACACGACCGTGTGTCCCCTGTGGCCGTATTGCGGCCTGCAATACACGGGGCACCGGCCGTGTGCATTCCGCTTAACGGATGCGGACCTATTCATATGAATGGGTCTGCAAATCCGGAGATGCGGTGCGGAAGCACGGAACGGAAGCACTACGGATCGCGGACCCCATGTGGTCCGTGTTGCATCCGTTGTTTTCACGGACCTATAAACGATATTTGACGTGATGGATCCGTGAACACGGACAAAATAGAGCAAGTGTAACATCCCAGAGTTATGTTACTAAACTCTTTTTCCCCGCTACTATTTGTTGGTAACATGTGCCTTGTCATCTAATGTGATTTTACATAATACTCCTCACAAATGTGCATTTTCTAAGCCTGTTACATGTATTTGCTGTAATTTTCATGTACACCAGCAGGTGGCAGCAATGTTTAGCAGGACCTTAGTTCAGTTTAGCATATCTAAACTGGAATAGTTTATTCCAGTTTAGCTCCCCCCTCTTTCAGCAGAGTGGGCTCGCCCATGTCCTGTCTCATGGGGAGAAAAGGAAGTTATAGTTAGTGTGCCAGCCACCCCGGCTAGGGGAAGGCTGTGCTGGTAGGAGCTCCCAGAATCTAGTCTTGGCTGAGACCAAAGATCTTCATCCCCAGTCTGAGCCCTTCAGCCTCAACTGGTGACAAGCAAGCAGCCATCCCCAGAACTCCAGGACGAACCATTCCCTGTGAGCATAACTGTGAGTACCATCCAGAGACCAGGAGAAGCCAAATTCCTCCTCAGCTAGTCAGTCCCATACCAAGCAGAAGATAGAGCAGAAGATAGTAATTCCTGCCATATTCTCCAGGCACATGATAGAAGCAGAAGAGATAGTAATCCCTGCCACATATTGCCAATACCTGCTGGGACCCAAGACTATTGCTGTATCGCATATGGATTAATGCTGCCTCCAGTAAAGACAAGTTGAATTATATTTCAAGTCTGGATCTCATTCATTGCTACCAAAACCGTCAATTACTCCTACTAGCAACACACTCATTTATTGCAAGTGAGCCAGGATCCAGGAGTCCAGCTGTACCAAGGTAGGAGACACCGTTGACACTATTACTGCTACCACACAGAGACATTACACCACTCTGGCAATCCTAATCTGGTACGTGAGTTGCAAAACCTTAAAGGGCCCTGAGACTGTACCCTGCGCACGCTGCAATTGGCGTCACAAACAAAAAACATAGACTATTATACCCATATCCGGACCCACTGCATATTTTGGCGTCCGCCTAACCGTACCATGGTCCTGCTCATTGCATTTTTGGCGTCACAAACAGGATCGAGCTGTGTGCCAACAGGATCGAGCTGTGTGCCAACAGAACCGGATCTAATTGTGTGCTCAACTGGATCAAATTGCATGTTTCACAGTACCGCAAGATCTACAGATTGTGCAAAAACCCTGAAAATTGACTTTATTACTTTCATTGCGGGACCAGAAAAGGCTGCATTGTGCGCGTCAGCACTGCAAGGGTTAATCAGTGTCTTCATGGCTTTCAAGAGCGCGAAAATCTAAAGCCTGCCCACCAAGAACTTTGCAATGCGAGCCAAGGGAGTGCAGACTCCTCCCTCTGGGCTCCACCCTCACTTCCTTCATTTCCTGCACTGATTGTGACAGAGGAGCCAAGGAAGATGGCGCAGCCCCCAAAGCCAAAGTGGGACCAGATGGTGATACCGGAAGAACCAGTGTACGAGGCTCACCCACCAGAAATCCGGGTCTCCCAGCTTGTGAAGAGAGCTGGCCCCAGCGCTTTTGGAGTGTCCCCGGAGGCTGTGAGTTCCTCAACTGGTGGCGAGACGGCCGCCGCTGCTCAAACAAAGATGGCCGCCGTTCCGGAACCCGCTCCCGCGGATGAAGACGTCCTATCTCCAGTCCGGACCCCGGAGGCTGTGGATCCCTCCGCTATGGCCGAACGCACAGACAAGACGTCCCCCAAGATAGCCGCTAGCATCAAGCCTGCTCCTGCGGATACCACCACCAGCCAAGCTGCTCAAGCTCCGAACCTACCCGCATCACCAACGGCGTCTGCAGCTCCGGAGACGGCCCTGATGACACCACCTATCGCGGAGGCTCCCACGCATCACCAGGAGGCATCGGAACCGGCCGCCCGGCCGCAACATCAGGTAGGAGCAGACGCGCTCCCTGAGACCCAGGCCCGGTCCGGAATAGCCCCTTCACCGCTCCCTGTGGGTCCCGATACCTCTAACAGGCCTAGGCCTGCCCCGCCACGCACACATGCTGGTGCGGCGGAGGCGGCTGGAGCTCCCACTCCACCGCCCAGAGGAGGCAACCCTAGGCCAAGCCACCTTAACCCAGAGATCCCACTAGAGATCACCAGCCTCACTACCAAGGCAGTACCAGGAACTGCGACAAGAGGTCAGTGGAGCCCCATCACAGCAGCTGCAGCCACCTACATCATGCCTATAACTACTGCCATAATAGAGTCAGAGAAGGACTGCCCTGTGGACAATGTCATTGCCCCTAGAGACTTTCAAACGCTGCAACCACAGCGAAGAAGGCTCCCAGTCCCTCCTGTAGGCAGCAGCAGGCCATCTGCCAGGCGGATTTTACCACTGTTGCCCCTGACTACTGGCGTAGCAGAGCCAGAAAAGAGCCAGTCTGTGACTACTATCACTGCCGCTACAGAAATCTCTGGGCCTATTACTACTACTGTTACTGTACAGTCTGAACCCATCAAACAGAAGCACTGCCCTGAGGTGTGTAAGGAGGATAAGGAGGAATCCACTGATACTGCTCCATGCACCCCAGAATCACCTCAGAATCCAGAGCTTCTTGACCAGGGGTCTATCCTTTATTGCTGTCCTGAGAACCTGTCACCTGCCAGGAAAAAGCCAAGGCTTACAGAGGATTCTCCAGAGAAAGATGATCCTGCAATTCCAGGTTCTGCCACAGAAAGCCACCAGGAGATTGCAGATGAAGCTTCTGCAGGAATTACAGCTGCTGAGAGCACCCAGGTTAAAGAACTTTTGCCTCCTCAAACATGGGATCCAGGAGGAAGATTTCTAGACTTTCCTGTGAGGAAAACTACCCACTGTGGAAATTGCCCACTACCTTGTGTGGATTACAATTGACTCTATTGTTGCCCATTGGATTATAAGTGACTTATGGACTTTTTGCTCCTGTCCACAGTCAAGCATTTCAAGTAAAAGGACTCAAGCCATATTTGAGCGTATTATTGCATTGATATTTGCATAATGTTTTTGCACTAATTTCATTTCAAGTTTACAGGTTATGCAACATTTAAGATAACATGCCCATTGTGTGTATTCTTTTCCAGGTGCCGCAATGTGACCTTCCTGCACTATTTGTGATGATTGCACTTAACAAAAAATGTAGCAACT
Source organism: Bufo bufo (assembly GCF_905171765.1). Lineage (NCBI taxonomy): Eukaryota > Metazoa > Chordata > Amphibia > Anura > Bufonidae > Bufo > Bufo bufo. Next base: position 152,454,595 of record NC_053397.1, on the reverse strand, counting down.
TACTCTTGTATGCCTTATTTGACAGCTCATGTTCTCTCCTCTCTTTATACGGACTGCCTTTATGCACAGGTAGGACCAAGTGGTAAGTCCCGGCAGATCCAGTAACTACACGGGTAACCCCGCTGCTTCAGGAATGGTTAGAAGTCCTAGACCGCTCCTTCCCATTCGTTTTATGTTCAGGATTGTTCCCATCCTGAGGTGTCTTATTTCCAGGAGTTTCATGGGATTATCCTACCCTCCTCCTGTGACATTGCCAGAGGTGTATGGAGACGCTAAATACCTCCCCTTCTGAGCCTTTGCCTAAGGTATGGTACCTCAAGCCTTAGAGCCATGATTTAGCTACCCCTTAGTCACCATAGTGATCGTGCTTTAAGCCAAATTTCTCAGTCTTTGGTGCAGGAAAGGGAATACAGGATAAAGCCACCCTTCCATTTGCGGGCATTCCATTACACCATGGTGGGACTACAGAGTAAAGACACCCCCATGCTTTCTTTGGTGTTTTAGGCGCAGAACATTTCAAAGTCTCATGGGGAGGAAAGGAAGTTATAGTTAGTGTGCCAGCCACCCCGGCTAGGAGAAGGCTGTGCTGGTAGGAGCTCCCAGAAATAGGGATCCAGGCCAGAATCTAGTCTTGGCTGAGACCAAAGATCTTCATCCCCAGTCTGAGCCCTTCAGCCTCAACTGGTGACAAGCAAGCAGCCATCTCCAGAACTCCAGGACGAACCATTCCCTGTGAGCACAACTGTGAGTACCATCCAGAGACCAGGAGAAGCCAAATTCCTCCTCAGCTAGTCAGTCCCCAACACAGCAGAAGATAGACAGAGCAGAAGATAGTAATTCCTGCCATATTCTCCAGGCACATGATAGAAGCAGAAGAGATAGTAATCCCTGCCACATATTGCCAATACCTGCTGGGACCCAAGACTATTGCTGTATCGCATATGGATTAATGCTGCCTCCAGTAAAGACAAGTTGAATTATATTGCAAGTCTGGATCTCATTCATTGCTACCAAAACCCTCAATTACTCCTACTAGCAACACACTCATTTATTGCAAGTGAGCAAGGATCCAGGAGTCCAGCTGTACCAAGGTAGGAGACACCGTTGACACTATTACTGCTACCACACAGAGACATTACCCCACTCTGGCAATCCTAATCTGGTACGTGAGTTGCAAAACCTTAAAGGGCCCTGAGACTGTACCCTGCGCACGCTGCAATTGGCGTCACGAACAAAAAACATAGACTATTATACCCATATCCGGACCCACTGCATATTTTGGCGTCCGCCTAACCGTACCACGGTCCTGCTCATTGCACAAGCATCCGTGCTAAAAACACGGACCCACGGACCGCGCTAAAACACTAATGTCTGAATACACACATTAAAATGAATGGGGACGAGTGCTGTCCGTGGAGAACACGAACTAAACACGTCCGTGAAACACTGACGTGTGAATGAGGCTTTAGGTGCATCTCACTACTGGGGTAGGAAGAGAAAAATCTCCCTCTGTATTCATTTTGGGGTGTGCTGATTCATATTGCATAGATTACCAAAAAGGGGAAAGCAGTCGGCACTCCTCTGGCAGAGTCGTGGTGCACGCGTCCAGGGTATGAAAAGCCCACTAACAATATGGAACAGAAGACCGGCACTTCACAGGTGGAATCTTCAAACTTTTATTTCAGCATAGGAGGAAATAGCGCAGAAGCGACACGTGTTTCGGCTCAGGTGTGAGCCTTTGTCAAGCATAATGAACTATTGCATGAAACACATTTAAATAGGCCGCCTACATGGGCGTCGAACGTGATGAAGTCACATCACCATGGGAACGGAGATACAAATCATAAGGTGCAACAATTCTCTACATTGTTGCAACAAGGTACTATGCTGTATGTGATACAATTACATCTTTAAGAGTATTACAGAAAAGAGAAATCAATAGTAGACATGGGATACAATAAATCTAGAAATTACAATAAACATATTCAATGTAATGATAATAATAATCATCTATTTGAGAACTAAATAACCCACCGGCTATCTCAAAATATCAACATATTAAATCTTGCTGCTCTTTTTTCTTTTTTTCAGATGCTTCATTATTTTCATTTTCTCTGTGACTGAATGAATAAAGAATATATATAGTACATTAAAAATGTAATTACAGTAGAATTTCCTTTTGGGTCTTACAGGAATGCACTCAAATCATATTCTCGATTTAAACCTTTCGGTTCAATGGTCTGCAGGGTGTGAATCCAAAAACTTTCACGTTTTTTCAGTAATAGCAACCTGTTGCCACCTCTGCGCGGTGGCAGTACCTGCTCAATTATTTGAAACCTTAATTGTGAGACATTGTGAGCACACCTGTCAAAATGAAGGGGAACAGGCAATAGCAAATTTTTCTTCCGTATGGTGGATTTGTGATTACTGAACCTGTCCTTCATTCTGACAGATGTCTCACCAATGTACAATAAGCCACAAGGGCATTTTAGCAGATATACAACAAAATTGCTATCGCAAGTGAAGAAACCTTTTACTGGAAATTTCTTACCAGTGTGCGGATGAAAAAAGGATTCGCCCTTAATTACCGCAGAACAGTGAACACACTGTAGACAAGGGAAAGTGCCTCTTGGTTTAACATTAAGCAAATTTGGCTTGAGACTGAAAAGTCATTTTCAACCTCCTAAAACACAACATCCAACAGAGGCTTTCATATCTCTGGTGCAAAGGGATTTTGATGCTATTTTGTCTGACATACAACATGATGGTTTAACTATAGCGCATAATTTGTCAAAGGAAGAGAGACAGGCATTACACAGTATACTGGATGACAAATCTGTTATTTTTAAACCAGCAGATAAAGGTGGCTCTCTAGTTATGCTGGATAGAGAGTACTACATCTCAGAAATTTTGACACAACTGTCCGACAGAGATACTTATCAACCTCTAAATAGAGACCCTGTTTATGATATTAAACGTAAATTAACCAGTATTGTTCACACATACAAAGAATTGGGTCTGCTCGATGAAAAATGGTGTCAATTTCTGATAAATCAACATCCTGTCACACCAGTTTTATACACGCTGCCTAAAATTCACAAATGTATGACAGCCCCCCCGGGACGGCCCATTGTAGCATCAAATGACTCCATCTTATCTGCACCAGCCATGTTGATTGAAAAAGTCCTCACCCCATTAACGAAAAAAATGCCATCTTTTTGTACTTCACACTAATCAATTTTTGTTAGACATTAAAAATTTACGTCTTGAGGTAGGAGATTTATTGGTAACATTTGATGTGTGCAGTCTTTACACATCTATTGAGCACACAAAAGGTCTTACTGCCGTAGAATGGATCCTGGAACAGTCAGAATGTTCTCGTCAAGAAAAACAATTTTTTCTACAATTATTGGCACTGACTTTACAGGAAAATTATTTTCTGTTCCAGGACACATTCTTTCAGCAGAAACGGGGTACCGCGATGGGCTCGCATGCCGCACCGCCGTACGCAAATAGCTATATGTTGTGGCTTGAGGAGAAATTCATATACGTAAATCCATTATATAAACAATCGTGTATTGCCTGGCGTCGTTTTATAGACGACATTTTTTGCGTATGGCGGGGCGGCATTGAGTCCTTGGAAAAATTCACCCAGTACATTAACAATATATGGCCCGAGTTGTGCTTTACAGTGCAGCATGACCATGACAAAATAAATTTTTTAGATACTTTGGTGATAAAGGGTCATGATGGTTTTGTACAGACTGATTTATACATAAAAAAAACGGATAAGAACAGTTTGTTGTACTACTCCAGCAACCATTCACCGGCGGTGAAAAGGTCTTTACCCTCCTCACAGTTTAAGCGTATCAAGAGGATTGTGTCAGATCCATTAGTGAGGGAGGTCAGATTCAATGAAATGGCAGAAAAATTCTTGCTAAGGGGATATCCTAAACCCCTCTTAGATTCAGAGATAGAGAAATGTAAGATTGAGACATTTAAGCCCCATGTTGAAAATAAGCGGTTACCGTTTATTGTCAAATATCACCCCTGGATAAATAAGTTTCGTCATGTGGTTAATAAACACTGGGGGATTATGCGCTCAGCTTATCCAGATGTTGCCGAATTCCACGATATCCCTATGATCTGCTATAAGAGAACCAGGAACATTAGAGACACTATTGTAAAAGCGGACATAGGTGGTACTACTAGCATGCCCCGTCAACTTTTTCTTTCCACACCAAAAAGAGGCACTTTCCCTTGTCTACAGTGTGTTCACTGTTCTGCGGTAATTAAGGGCGAATCCTTTTTTCATCCGCACACTGGTAAGAAATTTCCAGTAAAAGGTTTCTTCACTTGTGATAGCAATTTTGTTGTATATCTGCTAAAATGCCCTTGTGGCTTATTGTACATTGGTGAGACATCTGTCAGAATGAAGGACAGGTTCAGTAATCACAAATCCACCATACGGAAGAAAAATTTGCTATTGCCTGTTCCCCTTCATTTTGACAGGTGTGCTCACAATGTCTCACAATTAAGGTTTCAAATAATTGAGCAGGTACTGCCACCGCGCAGAGGTGGCAACAGGTTGCTATTACTGAAAAAACGTGAAAGTTTTTGGATTCACACCCTGCAGACCATTGAACCGAAAGGTTTAAATCGAGAATATGATTTGAGTGCATTCCTGTAAGATCCAATAGGAAATTCTACTGTAATTACATTTTTAATGTACTATATATATTCTTTATTCATTCAGTCACAGAGAAAATGAAAATAATGAAGCATCTGAAAAAAAGAAAAAAGAGCAGCAAGATTTAATATGTTGATATTTTGAGATAGCCGGTGGGTTATTTAGTTCTCAAATAGATGATTATTATTATCATTACATTGAATATGTTTATTGTAATTTCTAGATTTATTGTATCCCATGTCTACTATTGATTTCTCTTTTCTGTAATACTCTTAAAGATGTAATTGTATCACATACAGCATAGTACCTTGTTGCAACAATGTAGAGAATTGTTGCACCTTATGATTTGTATCTCCGTTCCCATGGTGATGTGACTTCTTCTGTTCCATATTGCATAGATTGGGGGCAAATTGTACAGGAATGGGGCACAGAATTAAAGTTTTGTTTCCACCTTTGAGATTTCTCTGATGTCCCTTCTCAAAAGTTGTCAGATACCTTCTATGATTACAGTAGAGGAATCATTCAGACAGGCTGATCCTCCAAATCTCATTACAGGTCGGCTTGTGTGAATTATGGACATTACCACAGCTACACGATGACAGGTTGTAACCATGGCACTGCAGCAGATTCGCATCTCTTCTGGATAGTGCTTCTCTCAGCGACCACAAGGTGGCAGCACGGACGTATATTGACTGTGGCGTCAGAAAGAAACGCTTCCTAATCACACGTTCGCCAACCATAATATGGCGGCGTACAGTCTGACACTTACCGGAAGTTAGCCAGCTGTCACCGGGTAATGATGGCGGCCGACGGGGACTTTCTGCTGCGTTACCGAGCCGTTTCTAACAAGCTGAAGAAGTGAGACACGTTATATATCTATATCTTACGTAGGCGGACACTGGTGGTCCCGCCACATGTTTATGTCAGTCGTTGGTGGGCTGCGGATGTTATTACTGGTGTGCACTTGGCTCTACTTTAGCTGTGGCGGTTTATTTTTCACTTGCTATGCTGGGATATTTATGTGCTAACATTGATTGCATATCATTGTATGCTATGTGTTATGTTGGGAGAAGTGCTCTTATACTGGGACCAGTGAAGTATGTTCTGCCACCAATAGGCTCCTCTCGTCTGGACGCGTCCTGGTAATGATGGGCTATACGTTTTAGGCTCTGTTCACATCTCTGTCCGGTACGTTTATATCCCGGAGAACGCTCCTGGCGACTACAACGGCCATAGCCGCAGGCACCATTTGCAATCCGTATATCTCTCGTATTTTGTGTACCGCAATGTTAATGAATATCGCTATTCACATAGGTGTATATTCCCCGCAGGTTACTCTAGTTTGTGGATTTGCTTCTGAATACTGGGGGGGCAGCAAGAATACAGGAATGAAGGAATACACATGGAGATCCGGATGAATTGCTGAAGTAAGGCTACTTTCACATCTGCGTTGTGCGGTCCGGTTTTCAGATCCAGCAGGGGACCTCAAAACCGGAGGAAACGCTTCAGTTTTGTCCCCCATTCATTGTCATTGTGGATAAAACCGAACAAACCGGAACGGAGTGCGCCAGAATGCATTGCGTTCCGGTTTGTTGCATTCTGTGACATGGGAAACTGAACAAGACGAATCTGGCACCAAAAACCATGTAAGCCAATGTTTTTTTTTCGGAACTGGTTTCATAATTTTCGATATAATACAACCGGATCCATTCTGAACAGGTGCAGCCGGTTGTATTATTCAATCGGATGCGTTGTTCTGCGGTTTTGAGATCTCATGCCGGCTCTCAAAACCGAACAGAAAAAACACAGATGTGAAAGTAGCCTTAGGCCTCATGCACACGACCGTATTTATTTGCAGTCTGCAAAAAACGGATCCGCAAAAAATACGGATGGTGTCCGTGTGCATTCCATATTTTGCGGAACGGAACAGCTGGCCCTTCATAGAACAGTACTATCCTTGTCCGTAAAGCGGACAATAATAGTACATGTTCTGTTTTTTTGCGGAACGGAAATACGGACATATGGAAACGGAATGCACACAGAGTACCCTCAGTTTTTTTTGCTGACCCATTGAAATGAATGGTTCCGTATACGGTCCGCAAAAAAACGGAACAGACATGGAAAGAAAATACGTTTGTGTGCATGAGGCCTAATACTGATGACAATACGGATGGTCAATCACATCAGAGCCGCAATACAGATGGATTTCAATATGTGAAAGAGCTTATTCACACACAGTATTTTAGGCAACGATTTGGTTGCGGATTCAGTGCCGCAAATCACTAGAATTGCATGCAAAACGTCTCCATTGCTTAACCTGCGACCCTGGCAGTGCTGGAAGTTCAGGATGGGTGCTGCGCTGCGAGTCTGAAAGCGGCCTAAGGCTACATGCACACGACCGTTGTGTGTTTTGCGGTCCGCAAATCGTGGATCCGCAAAACACGGATGGTGTCTGTGTGCGTTCCGCAATTTGCGGCTCAGCACGGACAGCATTTAATATAACGTCCTATTCTTGTCCACAAGGCGTGGACAAGAATAGGACAGGTTATATTTTTTTTGCGGGGCCACGGAATGGAGAAACGGATGCGGACAGCACTCCGTGTTCTGTCCGTATCTTTTGTGGCCCCACTGAAGTGAATGGGTCCGCATCTGAGCCGCCAAAACTGCGGCTCGGATGCGGACCAAAACAACGGCCATGTGCATGAGGCCTAACAAACACGTCAGGAAGAAAACCTGGTTCGAATTCCACACCAGGTTTGTTCCCTGCCCGAAATACTCCATGTGAACCTAGCCTAAGATTCCAAGGAGAGGAGACGGCTCGTCTTTAGGGTGAATTCACATGTGGCAGATTCGTTCCAGCCATTTATGTGATGGAATAGAGTTTCTAGAGATCCATGTGCTTTCACAAAGACTTCTGCCGTCCATCTGCGGTGTGTGAATTCCCCCTCAGGACTAGAAATATAGAAACATAGAATGTGTCGGCAGATAAGAACCATTTGGCCCATCTAGTCTGCCCAATATACTGAGTACTATGGATAGCCCCTGGCCCTATCTTATATGAAGGATGGCCTTATGCCTATCCCATGCATGCTTAAACTCCTCCACTGTATTTGCAGCTGCCACTTCTGCAGGAAGGCTATTCCATGCATCCACTACTCTCTCAGTAAAGTAATACTTCCTGATATTACTTTTAAACCTTTGCCCCTCTAATTTAAAACTATGTCCTCTTGTAGCAGTTTTTCTTCTTTTAAATATTCTCTCCTCTTTTACCTTGTTGATTCCCTTTATGTATTTAAAAGTTTCTATCATATCCCCTCTGTCTCGTCTTTCTTCCAAGCTATACATGTTAAGGTCCTTTAATCTTTCCTGGTAAGTTTTATCCTGCAATCCATGTACCAGTTTAGTAGCTCTTCTCTGAACTCTCTCTAGAGTATCTATATCCTTCTGGAGATATGGTCTCCAGTACTGCGCACAATACTCCAAGTGAGGTCTCACTAGTGCTCTGTAGAGCGGCATGAGCACCTCCCTCTTTCTACTGGTAATGCCTCTCCCTATACACCCAAGCATTCTGCTAGCATTTCGTGCTGCTCTATTACATTGTCTTCCCACCTTTAAAGGGCTTCTGTCACCCCACAAAAGTCATTTTTTTTTTTTTTTGGATAGTTACATTCCTTATAGCGCGATATAGGAGAATATAATCTTGTCATATACTTTCATGCGGCCGTTTCTTTAGAAAACGAAGTTTTATAATATGTAAATCCGGTCTCTACCAGCAAGTAGGGCGTCTACTTGCTGGTAGCCGCAGCAGAAAACCGCCCCCTCGCCGTGTTGATTGACAGGGCCAGCCGGGATCTCCTCCTCCGGCCGGCCCTGTCAGCATTTCAAAAATCGCGCGCCTCTGTTCATTCGGCGCAGGCGCTCTGAGATGAGGAGGCTCGTCTCCTCAGAACTCCCTCAGTGCGCCTGCGCCGATGACATCACCGAAAGAGAAGACGTCATCGGCGCAGGCGCACTGAGGGAGTTCTGAGTAGACGAGCCTCCTCATCTCAGAGCGCCTGCGCCGAATGACCAGAGGCGCGCGATTTTTGAAATATTGACAGGGCCGGCCGGAGGAGGAGATCACGGCTGGCCCTGTCAATCAACACGACGAGGGGGCGGTTTTCTGCTGCGGCTACCAGCAAGTAGACGCCCTACTTGCTGGTAGAGACCGGATTTACATATTATAAAACTTCGTTTTCTAAAGAAACGGCCGCATGAAAGTAAGTAAGAGCATTATATTCTCCTATATCGCGCTATAAGGAATCTAACTATCCAAAAAAAAAAAAAAAGACTTTTGTGGGGTGACAGAAGCCCTTTAAGTCTTCTGAAATAATTACTCCTAAATCCCTTTCCTCAGATACTGAGGTCAGGACTGTGTCAAATATTCTATATTCTGCCCTTGGGTTTTTAAGCCCCAGGTGCATTATCTTGCACTTATCCACATTAAATTTCAGTTTCCAGAGTTTTGACCATTCTTCTAGTTTTCCTAAATCCTTTTCCATTTGGCGTTTCCCTCCAGGAACATCAACCATGTTACATATCTTTGTGTCATCAGCAAAAAGACAAACCTTACCAGCGAGGCCTTTTGCAATATCACTTATGAAGATATTAAACAAAATTGGTCCCAGTACAGATCCCTGTGGAACCCCACTGGTAACATGACCTTGTTTTGAATGTTCTCCATTGACTACAACCCTCTGTTGTCTGTCACTCAGCCACTGCCTAATCCACTCAACAATATGGGAGTCCATGCTCAATGACTGCAGTTTATTGATAAGTCTTCTATGTGGGACAGTGTCAAAAGCCTTACTAAAATCTAGATATGCGATGTCTACTGCACCTCCACCGTCTATTATTTTAGTCACCCAGTCAAAAAAATCTATAAGAACTAGAGGGCTTCTCCAGGCTGTACAGAAAAACCTGGAGTGTTGGGGAGAAACAGTGCTTACCCCCCCATAGGGCTGCTGTCTCCGCCGCGCAGTCTTCCTGTTCATCCGCATGTACTGTGTAGCTGAGGAGCCCGCAGCCAGTCAGAGCGCAGCATCGGCAGCAAAACTGTCTTTCCCCCAAACAGTCAGAACACTCTAGGTTTTTCTGCAAACCCAAAGAACCCCTTTAAAACCCAGGTATTTTCTGGCCTTTTTAGCACTTTTATACAGTTTTAGTGGCATTTTATGTACAAGCGTTTTTTGCAATAACAATGGCAGTTCTGAATGTTAGCTGGAAGTCTATGGGAAGTATGAGACACAGAGTACAAGCATTTTTTGTCTCTCTGACGCCGATCTTAATAAAGCCCTGCACTAGCGGCGGCCTCTACATAACTTCGGCGGCTCCTCCACCACTGCCGGCCCTTCCCCTTCCCCGCTCACACCATGCCCACTTTTATTAGACCCGACGTGAGGGGAGAGAAGTCACAGACAGTGGTGCAAAGGACCTTTGTGCCACAATCTGCACCAGAAATACGCCTAATTTAGGCGTCTTTCTGTTTAATAAATGACCCCCGTGGTTTCTATGGCAGTTTTTCAGTGTGCAAGAAACACCATAGAAAATTTGTGCTTGTACAGTAGGCCCTTAAAGGGGTTGTCCACTCACTTTATACTAATGGGCTGTTCTCAGGATAGGCCGTCAAGAGCTGATCAGTGGGGTCTAACACCCCACGCCCCCGCTGATCAGCAGTCCTGTAGTAGCTCCAGAGCTGGAACTGCACAAATTCGACCATCGTGTAGTGGACTGAGCTGATTACCGCAGAGAGCAGTCCTGCAGTAACCAGCCCCGTCCACGGGCCCCTGACAATCAGATCTTTAGAATAGGCCATCAATATAAAAGGAGTGGACAACCCCTTTAAGTGCTTGTTTCTAGGGCTTGCTTACTTCTTTAGGTTGGGTTCCCATGTTTTTGATGCAGTTTTCTGTGGCTTTAGCATGTGAAGCCAGGCTAAGTTCACGGGCAGCAGACATGCTGTAGAGATGACCCCTACATTCCCATGATTGCCTACTGTAGAAACAGCTCCATTCAGATGCACTGAGCAGGTTCTCTGTTGCAGACATTTGTACAATAGAAGCTCTTTTGGAATATCGTCATTTCGGAGACCTCCATTACCCAGTGCAGACTCTCTGCCCTTCAGAGATGGCCATTGATTTCAGTGGAACCCGGTGCTGGCTTCTTGAGGGCTTCCAGCGGTGAGATTATTGACTTACCAGGAGGCACCTCCATTGGCTCGGGTTTTCCATCAGATAATCCCTTTTGGTTTTCATCCAGATGTCCTGATGTTGAGCAGATGACCCCAGTGATCAGCTTTTATGGGCAGGCCAAGGGATACATGTATGCTGTATGCGTCCCTAGCGTATGGTTGAGGAGGCAGCATTCCCATGGCTGTGATTTGGATACCATCAGGATCCCATGCAGCCTTCTTTGGATACTTCGGCGTGTGATATAAGTGCAGCGGATCTGCTTGCAGGAACATTTGCAGCGTTTACAGTAGCAGCAAAGTGTAAGAGATTGTCACAAAAGCCATTCACACGCTGTGGACAGTTTCTGCAGGGAAATCCACACATATCTGGATTTTCAATCTGCAGCATGTGCGTTGTGGGGCAGATTTCAGTGGGTGAAATCTGCTGCAGATGTGGGTATTGCACAGCAGACCTCATACGTGTGGTTATACCCTTATAGCTATCCTACCGCAGACTGAATGTGATTAGTAAGTGCTGGACCAACTTCTCTTAACGGCCATTGCCAGTATTGTCTGTTTTTGCTTTTCATGTATGTGCGCTATAGCTTTTATTTTTTTATATTAATGTCAATAATTTATGGTTTGTAAATTTTATCTTGTAGACGATTTCTGCGGAAACCCAATGTTGCAGAAGCCAGTGAACAGTTTGGTAAGTCCTTTCTGGGCTTATTGGATTTTATTTTATAGAAGAGGATTCTTTACAGTAAGAGCATAGAACTCTCTGCCTGAGGATGTGGTGATGGTGAGGTCACTAAAAGAGAGGGGCCTGGATGTATTTCTGGAGTATAATAATATTACAGGCTATAGCTACTAGAGAGGGGTCGTTGATCCAGGGAGTTATTCTGATTGCCTGATTGGGGTCGGGAAGGATTTTTTTCCCCCCTAAAGTGGGGAAAATTGGCTTCTACCTCACAGGGGTTTTCTTGCTCGTATCATTGGGGGACACAGGACCGTGGGTATAGCTACTGCTGCTGCCACTAGGAGGCCAAACTAGGCTTAAAAGTGTTAGCTCCTCCTCTGCCAACTATACCCCCTCCAGCCTGGAGAGAGCATATCAGTTTTTAGCTTAGTGTCGTAGGAGGCAGACCTCCCTGGTTGCAGGGCGGCTTCCTTTTGTTATTTTTTCTTTTTTGTTTTATCTTTTTCCCTTTTTAGCTATCCGTGTGGACTCAGCCGGCATCATGATTCTTCAGGGACCACACGGTCTGGGGTCCCCTGCATGCTGGTAGGACGGTTCCTTCCCTCTCTAGCCTTGATAACAGCAGTGGGCAGCTATGTCCGAACCCACTAGTGACCCCCGCATTCCAACAGCCGCATGGGTGAAATGCAAAATTAAGTTCCCTCGCGGCCAGCCGGACTCTGTCTGCTCCGCATGCTGTGCGCCCACGCAGCCGCATAACCGCCCTGACCGGGTGGAACCGGACTGGGCCCGTGCCTTATCTTGGGCAGTGGAGGATCTCTCTAAGATATCAAAATTCACACTCATGGGTCGATTGGTTGATAAATCTCCACCTGTGCAGTCCGTGCCTTCCTCTGGAGAGCGCCTTAGGAGCAGACCTTCGCACAAAGCCAGAGCAGGTCATCATTCCTCCTCTGACGCCTCAGCATCTCCTCTCTCCCATGGGACACGCTCGGACGCATCCTCTCTCCCAGGGGAAGTTCTGTCAGATGGGGATTTTGGTGACTCAGACTCGGATATGGATCCGGAACAATCTTCCAAGGTTGCTTCCATGGTGGACAGCTTAGTTTCTGCTGTCCGTGACACCTTCCAGATGCAGGATGACTCCCCCTCCATGAGTCACCAGGGAGTGTCTTTTCTCTGAGCCAGGCAAACTCCTAAAACCTTCCCCTTACATGACGACTTTTCGGTTGTCATTTCCAAAGCATGGGACCTTCCAGATCGCCGCTTTAGCACGTCAAAGCGACTTGATCTGCTTTATCCCTTTCCGGCGGATTGGGTGGCTAAGTGGTCCTCTCCTCCCAAAGGTGGACCCTCCGGTAGCACGCCTGGCCAAAAACACCGCCATTCTGGTGGCCAATGGCTTAGCCCTTCAGGATCCTGTGGATCGCCGCATGGAGTCTTGGGCGAAGTCCATTTTCACGGCAAGTGGCTCAGCGCTTCGGCCAATTTTTGCCTCCGCTTGGGTGGCTAAGGCGGTCTCAGAGTGGCACTCCAGTTAAACCAGGACTTGGCGGCGGACCTCCCTCTCACCGAGCTCCAGTCATTGGCTCTGCAGATCTCACTGGCGGGGAAGTACCTCTGTGAGGCGTCCTTGGACGCGGGTGCACTTGTTGCCCGCTCATCGGCTCTCGCGGTAACCTTTAGGGGCGAACTCTGGCTTACGGTTTGTGCAACGGACTCCTCTTTAAAGCGTTCCCTTGCCAGCCTTCCGTTTGCCGTCTCCCGGTTGTTCGGGGCCCGGCTTGATGACATTATCTCCGAGGCTACAGGCGGTAAAAGTACCCACCTCCCACAGGGTAAATCCAGGCGCACGTTTCGCGTTATGCAGACAAGTGCCTGGGCCCAGTCCTTTCGTCACTTCTTTGGCACGTGTCCTGTAGCAGCCCCTCCCAGATCCTCCACGCAGGAAGCTATTCTTCAGGCCTCAACCAGCATGGCAAGCCCGGCAAGCAGTACTCCGCATGAAGATGCGCCCCCACCCTCTCGGGTGGGGGTGGTCGCCTACTCCTTTTTCAGGAAGTGTGGCGGGCCCACATCTCAGATGTGTGGGCACTCAAAATCATAACCTCGGGTTACAAGATCGAGTTTGCGTTCCCTTCTCCAACGTTTCTTTCTCTCCCAACCACCCAGGGATCCAGGTCTGGTGGTCGCCTTTTTCCAGGCAATTCAATCCCTCCTCGCACGGGGGTTGAGCTCCCCGGTTCCTCGGATGGAGCAATTCTCAGGGTTTTATTCAAACCTGTTTGTCGTCCCCAAGAAAGAAGGGTCAGTTTGCCTGGTTCTGGACCTCAAGTTGCTGAACCGGTTCCTCCGGTTTCAACACTTCAGAATGGAATCCCTTCGCCCCATGATTGCTTCACTGGACCAAGGCGAATTTCTCTGTTCTATAGACATTCGTCCACATTGCCCCGGCACATCAGCGTTTCCTCCACTTTGCAGTGGGGCTCCACCACTATCAGTTCGTCGCCCTTCCCTTTGGCCTGGCGACGGCACCGCGAGTCTTTACAAAAGTACTCGCTCCTCTCCTGGCATTTCTTCGTATCAGGGGCATCACCCTTATTCTCTATCTGGACGACATTCTGGTCAAAGCGGTGACCTTCGGTCAGAACAAGGACAACCTGCGTATCACTCTGGATACCCTGGCGAGGTTCGGGTGGTTGGTGAACTTCCAGAAGTCTTCCCTGCGTCCTCTGGACAAGCGGCTGGCCCTTCATCGGTCAATCCGCCTTCTCCTCCGGCACAGGTACCCTTCAATTCGGTTTTGCATGAAGGTATTGGGTGCAATGGTCGCTTCTTTCGAGGTGGTTCCGTTTGCACAATTTCACACTCGTTCACTTCAGCGGACAATCTTGACGCCGTGGGACAAGTCACCGGATTCCCTGGACCGTTACATCGTCCTAACCCCAGGGGTGCGTTCGACACGCAGGTGGTGGCTTTCGACCCCAACCTTGGAGTCGGGGAAATATTTTCTCTCGATCTCATGGACGGTCATCACCACCGACGCCAGTCTCCAAGGTTGGGGCGGAGTCTTCCGCCACGGACTGTCCAAGGTGTATAGTCTCAGTCGGAGTCCAAACTGCCCATCAACATACTGGAACTTAGGGCCATTCATCTGTCCCTTCTACATTGGGCTCCTCTTCTGAAGGGCCGGCCGATCCGGGTACAGTCGGACAATGCCACGGCAGTGGCTTATATTAATCATCCAGGAGGAACCCGCAGTCAAGCAGTGATGGCGGAGTCAGCCAAGATCCTGCGGAGGGCGGAGACCCATGTGCCAGCTCTTTCGAGGGTCTAAATTCCGGGAGTGGAGAACTGGATGGCGGATTTCCTCAGTCTGACGATGGTGGACCCGGGGGAGTGGTCTCTGCATCCGGAGGTGTTCCAAGCGATCTGTCTTCGGTGGGGCCAACCAGAGGTGGACCTGATGGCATCCAGACTCAACCACAGGCTCCCCGCCTTCTTCTCTCGAACAAGAGATCCCAGGGCACGCGCAGTAGATGCGCTGGTGGCACAATGGGACGGGTTCCCCCTGGTGTACGTGTTTCCGCCTCTCCCGCCCCGAGTCTTATGCAGAATCAAGTTGGTGGGCATCCAAACAATCCTAGAAGCTCCGGATTGGCCTCGTCGCGCGTGGTACACAGACATCGTTTGTCTCCTAGGAGACACACCGTGGCTCCTTCCGCTATGGCCCGATCTTCTCTCTCAGGGTCCTGTCTTCCACCAGCATTTAGAGTCGCTTCGTTTGACGGCGTGGCTGTTGAAACCGCCATTCTGAAGCAACGAGGTTTCTCGGACGGGTCATCTGCACAGGTGTCGTCCAGGATTTATTACAGGACTTGGAAGTCCTTTTTGCGTTTCTGTGAGGAATGTAGCCTCCCCCCACTACGCTTCTCTCTTCCCGCCATCCTTTCATTTCTGCAATCTGGTCTGGATTTGGGCCTTGCCCTGAGTTTCTTGAAGGGGCAGGTGTAAAAAAATTTCCAGCGTCCTCTGACACTACAGGCTCTGGTTAAGACATTCCTGCAAGGGGTGGCCCACACCGTACCTCCTTATCGTCCCTCCTTGCCTTCTTGGGACTTGAAACTGGGTCTGGGTTTCTTCCAAGCCGCTCCATTTGAGCCTTTAGACACAGTTACTCTCCATATTCTCTCCTGGAAGGTTGCATTCCTGGTGGCTATTACTTCCATCAGGCGCGTTTCGGAATTGGCAGCGCTTTCCTGTAAGGAACCCTTCCTTATTCTGCACCAAGACAAGGCAGTGCTCCGACCTATACCTTCTTTTCAGCCGAATGTAGTCTCTGCCTTCCATGTCAACGAAGACATCGTTCTTCCGTCATTCTGCCCCTCTCCTTCGCATCCTAGGGAGCAGGCTTTCCATCAGTTGGACGTGGTTAGAGCTCTCAGGATTTACTTATCTGTCTCGAGATCTTTCCGCCGTACGGACTCTCTGTTCATTATTCCGGAAGGTCCGCGCAAAGGTTTGGCGGCCTCCAAGGTGACGATTGCCCGGTGGATTTGTTTGGCAATTGCTAAGGCATACAGCTCCCGTGGCAAGGCGCCGCCCCTCGGGATCCCGGCCCACCTGACCAGGGCGGTGGGCGCGCTTCAACCAAGCTTCAGCTTCACAGCTGTGCAAGGCAGCGACGTGGTCATCCTTGCACACGTTCACCAAGTTTTATCAGGTGCATACTTTTGCATCAGCGGATGCTGCGCTGGGCCGCAAGGTCTTGCAGGCAGCGGTGTCCTGAGCTTCCGCGAGGCAATTTCCATGGGGGTGTGTTCTTCCCGCCTCGTGGACTGCTTTGTAACGTCCCACGGTCCTGTGTCCCCCAATGATACGAGCGAGAAAACAAGATTTTTGTGAACTCACCTGTAAAATCTCTTTCTTGCTTAGTTCATTGGGGGACACAGCTCCCACCCATTATTGTTCTATTTTTGCCGCAAGTGATGGCGGTTGGTTTGCCGGTAGAGTCCTCAGTTCTGGTTCCGTCCTACTGACCTTGGTTGGGTTATGGTTCCTTTCATGTATGTTTTTCTCCTACTGCTTGGGCACAAACTGATATGCTCTCTTCAGGCTGGAGGGGGTATAGCCGGCAGAGGAGGAGCTAACACTTTTCAGCCTAGTGTCGCCTCCTAGTGGCAGCAGCAGCTATACCCACGGTCCTGTGTCCCCCAATGAACTAAGCGAGAAAGAGATTTTACAGTTCACAAACATTTCGTTTTTTTTGCCTTCATGTGGATCAATTTGCAGAATAACAGGCTGACCTGGATGGACAGGTGTCTTGTTTTCAGCCTTATAAACTTATGGGGTCATTTATCAAACCGGTGTAAAGTAGAACTGGCTTAGTTTCAAGGAGCTATGAAAAATGAAAGGTGGAATCTGATTGGTTGCTATGGGCAACTAAGCCAGTTCCACTTTACACCAATTTGATAAATCTCCCCCTATGTTACTTTGTATTTGTGCTGAGTTGTGGCTTCGTATTTTGTGTGGCCTGAGCTCTCGTGTCCGTCATCCTGCATGGTGTGGTCCCCTGGGGACGGCTGCCATTAAAAAATGTTTTAGCACATTTAGGATTTAATAAAGTGTAGGTACACTTCAAATATCCAGAGCACTCTCCATAATTAGTGTTTGCCAAAAGAAAAGTGAATCTGTTTTTAGACCAGCACCCAAAATTGTAGTGAAAATCAGGTCTTCTCAAGGAAGTGCTGTGCAGTTCCTAACATTCCTTACATTTCACTGTTTTTATAGCAACATGTAAAATGTGCAATTCTCTAAGTTAAGTTATGGTGGGACACAGCCTTCTATCACCTATCCGCAGAGTGACAGATCACTGGGGGTCCCGCTACTGGCACCCTCTGGGATCACAAGAATGGGGGCATGAGTCGCCCCCTTGTGTGATGTAGCATGATACCACTCCAGTCATTCTCTATGGGACTGCTGGGGATAGCCGTGTACAGCTCCATCAGTTCCATAGAGATAGAATGGACAGGCTGTTGCTCTTTCGAAATGTGGGATTTGGGACCCCTGTGTTCCTGAACGGCAGGGGTCCCAGTGGTCGAAAACCTATAACCTGTCCCATGAGTTGTCTAGTGGATCAACCCATTTAAGGCCCATGTGAATGGATTTATTTGTCATCCTGCTCATAGGTGTGCATTATACTGTTACTGTTTCTTTGCATTTATCTGTCCCTCTTAGGTCAGCTAGCGAAAGAGCTGAAACAGCAGGACTGCCTTCAGTATGCCGGCTTCTGTAACCTGGCCATGGCACGGTAAGTCTAAAGTCTGTTAAATCCTGCCTTTGTTAATGCAAGTTTTTTTGGGATAGTCTTCTTTTCAAGGGCTACTTTGTGTTAATGTGCTTACATTAGCTGCAAGTACAGGAACACTCTTTCCATTTCTCCTATTAGGGCATATGGTTGTAGACTGGCCGTGTTCGGGAGCTCCCCTCTTTTATTCAGAGAGCCATTAGAGTAAGTGGCTCTCGCTCTGGATTGCATGCCCACTGCATTGCATTTGACCTGCAGGAACGTTTTGTGGCCACCTTAGTAAGCACTGATCTCCAGATTTCTAGCAGTCTTTACTTCCAAGCCTCGTCGGAATCTCCCAAAGCCCTTTTAATTCCCAGTTAAAAGTAGAGAACAAGTAAAATCAGAAAACATTATAAAGTATAGGCGTTTCTTCAGCCCATCCTTAGCCTGTATTACAGCTCCTGTTATTTTTGGAAGACTTGCTTTGCTTGCTTGTGTGAATGTCTCTACAAGAAGGGTCCAGGGTTCACTTTCAGTAATCTCATTCCTCCAGCAGAACGGTTGTAAATCCAGTTTACCTGGACACCTTTCACTTGTGCTTTCTTCTGTAGGTGTGAGCAGACGCTATTCAATGCCCCCGGAGAGGCCATGGCGCTGACTGAGGCTGCCCGCCTCTTTTTACAGGAAGAGAAAGAGACTCAGCATTTGAAGTGCCCAGGATTTGAGGAACACTTGCAGGCTGCCATCAACTGCTACAGCTTCGCCATCAAGGTTAGCTGCACTGGGCTTTTACCGGAGCTCACATGGCGCACACATGCTGAGCTTGTTTGAAATTAAAGTTTTTTTTATTTTTTATGTTTTCGTTTTAAATTTGTAAGTTTTCCTTGATTTGATGGTTTGGGAAACAGTACTGTGTGGAGGTATTGCCTACTTATGCATGTAGGATGTCCGCAGAGTTTGTCTTAAAGCTCCAAGACTGGGAGAGCCATTCTTCAAGCCAGGAGCTCCTCTTTCTCACAAGGAACAGAACTACTCTTGTGGATTGTTTTATTTTATTTATTTTTTTGCATGATTATTTTATGGTACATGCTATGATGTTTTTATTACATTTTGTACCAATTCGAGTTGTCTTGATACCATAATTTTGATTGGATTTTGATACCAAAAAAAAGTATTGCAATACTAGATACCATTTAATACCACACAAAAGAAAAATACAAAAAATACCGACACATTAGCCTCATGTTGCCAGGCAGTGGTGGTCTCTTGCCGCACACCCCCATATGACAGTCACTGATATGAGCACAGTGACGTGTAGGTGTGTGGGACGTGACGGAGCTAATCACTGTCCTCAGTGGTAAACTGCTCAGGACAATAATTGGCTGCAGTGGTCATCTGCTGTATTCCTGCCCATCACCTCTTCAAGCTGTAAAGCAGCAGCAATGCAGAGAACAGATAAAATTGAAAAAAAGACACAAGTCCCAGATATGATCCTACTGTGTTGATCCAGAGAAATGCAAAACCCCTATGAAATGGACACCAATGACCCCATATTAGAGGGGAAAATCCTTTCTGACTCCAAATATAGCAATCAGAATAATTTGCTTGATCAATGACCCATCTGAAGAAATCTAGTTCCTATAACTTGTGATATTTATAATTTCAAGAAAGGCATCGAGGCCCCTTTTTAACTTTCACAACCTCCCTTGGCAGAGATCTCCATAGTTTCACTGCTCTTACAGTAAAGAATCCCCCTTCTATGATGATGGTAAAACCTTCTTTCCTCTAGACATAGAGGATACCTCCTTGTCTTTGTTACAGGCCTGGGTCTAGATCTGTAGATAGATCAAGGTATTGTCCATTTATATATTGTATATTTTATTTAGATTGCCCCTAAGCCATCTTTTTTCCAACCTGAATAGCCCCAGGTTAGGCTACTTTCACACTAGCGTTCGGAGCGGATCCGTCTGATGTTTCATCAGACGGATCCGCTCCGATAATGCAGACGTTTGCATCCGTTCAGAACGGATCCGTCTGCATTATTACTTAGAAAATTTTCTAAGTCTGAAAGTAGCCTGAGCGGATCCGTCCAGACTTTACATTGAAAGTCAATGGGTAACTGATCCGCTTGAAGATTGAGCCATATGGCGTCATCTTCAAGCGGATCCGTCCCCATTGACTTCCATTATAAGTCTGGACGGATCCGCTCGCCTCCGCACGGCCAGGCGGACACCCGAACGCTGCAAGCAGCGTTCAGGTGTCCACTCACTGAGCGGAGCGGAGGCTGAGCGCTGGCAGACGGATGCATTCTCAGTGGATCCACCTCCTCTGAGAATGCATTGGGGCCGGACGGCTGCGTTCAGGGCCGCTTGTGAGCCCCTTCAAACGGAGCGCACGAGCGGACACCTGAACGCAGGTGTGAAAGTAGCCTTATTCACGTGCCCAGCATTATACACAATATCCCATGTGTGGTCTGACTTGTCATTTGGCCGTTTGCTATGTACCAATCATGTAAAACAGATCCTGCCATTGCTGAGTATTAGAAATACCTACACACTCACTTAATTCTTGCAGAACTTGTGTCTAGACTCATTTGTCTATTTTAGTGTTTTCTAAAGCTCCACTGGACTTGTTCTTGGGTTAAGCCGATATTTAATGGAGAATTTAGAAGATAACTAATCATATCATCTAGTCATTGGAATGTCCTCTGTAAAGTAGAAAATAAGGCATTAATAGATTGGCCTTTCCCTCATCCTCCACCATTACAGGTCCAACGTGTTCAGTTTTAAACGCATTGTCCAGCTTTTTGGACTTTTTTTTTTACATCCTGCTGTACCTATTGAAAAAATCATACCCATCTGTTCCCGCCACTCTATTCTGGGTCCTGTCAATTTCCAGAGAGACTGGGTCCCCTGCGCTGCTTCAGCCACTGACTAGCAATATTCAAATCCTAGAATATCCCTTTAAAGAGGACCTGTCAACATGAAAATGCAGGGTAATCATCTTATAGAGCAGGAGGAGCCGAAGTTTGAGAAAAGATTCAGCCAAACGTTATATTTATTAATTTAACCCTCTGCTCTTTTGTGTCTCTCGAGAGGAAATTATAAATAACCTGGTAAAAGCCTATGAAAGTTGGAAGTAAGAGGATTAAAGGATCATAGTCAGCAAGGATTGTTTAATTGGGGGGTTGCCATAGAACATGAGAGAGGGGGGAGGAGAGACCTGAAATGTTAAGGACCTGTGGTTAAAGGGAACCTGTCGTCTGGATTTTGTGAATAGAGCTGAGGACATGGGTTGCTAGATAGCCGCTAGAACATCCGCAATACCCAGTCCCCATAGCTCTGTGTGCTTTTATTGTGTAAAAAAACCTATTTGATACATATGCAAATTAACCTGAGATGAGTCCAGCGTGAAGGAGCCCAGCACCGCCCCGCATCCTCCGAATCTCCTCCTTGCTCCTCGACGTCACAAAGCTAGAGCGCTGTAATCTCGCGATGCGCGAGCTAGCGCATGCGCAGTGTCGGCATAGTGTTCCTTCCCTGTGCTGGCATCAGCCTCAGGGAACAAACTGTGCATGCGCTAGCTCGTGCATCACGAGATTACGTCGCTCTAGCCTTGTGACATCGGGGAGCAAGGAGGAGGTTCGGAGGATGCGGGAAGGTGCTGGGCTCCTTCACTCTGGACTCCTCTCTGGTTAATTTGCATATGTATCAAATCGTTTTTTTGAGACCATAAAAGCACACATAGCTATGGGGACTGGGTATTGCGGATATGCTAGCGGCCATCTAGCAGCCCATGTCCTCAGCTCTATTCACAAAATCCAGGTGACAGGTTCCCTTTAAATAGTGAAGTGTCGGAGAAGTGCCCAGGGAGACCATACTGTTCGAAAAAGTTTATGGCTGCTGGTTTACCACTTTGCCAATTCTTCAAGTCTAAAAAGATGATCAACCTTTTCTATTCATTGATTACTTGTTGGAGGGGATTTGGACTTTCAGTATGCGGGAATAAGAATTCTCGCTGCTGCCATTAAGTGCCTGATCAACATCAATTTATATCTTGGAGTTTTGTCTGGAAATATATGTAGCAAGCGGTGGAGGGGAGCGGTATTCCAGAGATGTGTGCAACGTTTTCTATTATAGAGGACCAGAATGGTTTAATCAATGGACATGTCCACCACTAGTAAGAGTAAGTACATACCGTGGCATCGCATCTCCAACAGTTTGGGTCATAATTGGATTTATTTTTCTGGAGTGTCTCAGGACTGAGGTGCCATCTAGTTAGCACTTTGTCAGAATGGTGCGTTTGTCTGAGAGAGGACGTTTTCAAACCATGTCAGTGTCTTAGGAGTCTCTCGGCTTTGTAGGGCATGTCGGAATTGCAGAATAAACCTATCATAGAAGAGGTAAGAGGGTGATGTTGCAATGCATTGAATAAGTCCTCCAATGTAGGTATGATTCTAGTAAAGTGACAGGATCAAGACTCAAAAATACATCTTACGTCTGTAAAAGAGAAGATGGAAATGGAGCACTTGACTGTCAGACATCACTTAGACCCCAGATTCCCCATGTTTCAGATGTTTTCAGATTATTAGGTGAGTTTCAAAGATGTTTTGGGGCTAATGTCAGAGAATGCTAATTGTCGTAAAAGGGAGCCTAGAATGTCTTCTACAGATACCCAAAGCTTGTGTGTTGGTTTCCTAACCCAGTCAGCTATTATAGACAGATGATTGGAATTGTTTTGGGGCTGGGAGGTCAATCCTCCACTCTTCTGAGGGAGCTGCTTGTAGCAGGTAAGTTAATGTAGGCCAGATGACGCATTTTGCAATATTTTTTAGTCCAAGCCATGAAACATATGGTATTGTCCAGGATGATAAAATCTGATGAATATTATTTAATAATGGTGGAAGGCTATTTTTATATAATTGTGTAAGATCCGATGAGATATTAATTCCTAAGAATTTAATTGCAGGTTGGGTCAAATCGAAGGGGATAGAGATGTTTAGAAGCTGTGACTTTCCCGTATTAACCATGAAGTTGGAAATATTACAGAAGTCCTTTATACGTTGCTATATGATAAAAAAGATTCATCGATGTTAGATAAGATTTAGGGAATCGACTTCGTTTTAATACTGTACGGAGCAGGAGCTCAGTACAGTATTAGAATGTATTGGCTTCAATGAGCTGAAGTTATTACTTTGCGAAGTCTCAAGAGCCTTCATGTAATAACTTTGGGAATTAATTTTTACTGTAAAAAACCTTGATACAGAACTCTTGTTAGCTTTCAGGCTCCCACTTATTAAAACAAAGTTTTATGCGAATCGACTTTGCTCATCCCTAATAAGAATATTTACAGGTCATCTGCATATGCTGCCGCTTTATGTTCTGTCCCGCCACATGAAATCCCTTTTAAATGGGGATCAATTCTTATCCTAAGTAGTAGAGTTTCCAGGGTGAGGAGAAATAGGAGCAGTGATAGGGAGGAACCTTGACAAGTGCCATATTCTTATAATGAATGATAAAATATTGTCAACAAGGACTTTTACAGTAGGTCTGCTGTACTTAGTGAAAATTACAATGACTCACAATGAGGGAATATGGAAGGCTTGTAAGGTCTACCTAATAAAAAGGCAGTCGACCTTGTCGATTAATTGAAGGACTCTATAGATCTTGTCTTTCCCTTCTCTCTGGGGTATAAAACCTACTTGATCAGTGTCCTTAATGGATGGTAATATATACGTTATATAGGACCGCGCTGCTTCTCAATTTTCAGGAAAGGTTCCTCCTATGTTCAGGTCATAGGCGTATTGCAGACCCAGGGAAAAGAACATCAATCTCCACACGAGACACTGTCCCTCTGGGTAAGTCGCTCTGAAGTATCAGGAGGTCACATACAGGGAGTGCAGAATTATTAGGCAAGTTGTATTTTTGAGGATTAATTTTATTATTGAACAACAACCATGTTCTCAATGAACCCAAAAAACTCATTAATATCAAAGCTGAATTTTTTGGAAGTAGTTTTTAGTTTGTTTTTAGTTTTAGCTATTTTAGAGGGATATCTGTGTGTGCAGGTGACTATTACTGTGCATAATTATTAGGCAACTTAACAAAAAACAAATATATACCCATTTCAATTATTTATTTTTACCAGTGAAACCAATATAACATCTCAACATTCACAAATATACATTTCTGACATTCAAAAACAAAACAAAAACAAATCAGTGACCAATATAGCCACCTTTCTTTGCAAGGACACTCAAAAGCCTGCCATCCATGGATTCTGTCAGTGTTTTGATCTGTTCACCATCAACATTGCGTGCAGCAGCAAGCACAGCCTCCCAGACACTGTTCAGAGAGGTGTACTGTTTTCCCTCCTTGTAAATCTCACATTTGATGATGGACCACAGGTTCTCAATGGGGTTCAGATCAGGTGAACAAGGAGGCCATGTCATTAGATTTTCTTCTTTTATACCCTTTCTTGCCAGCCACGCTGTGGAGTACTTGGACGCGTGTGATGGAGCATTGTCCTGCATGAAAATCATGTTTTTCTTGAAGGATGCAGACTTCTTCCTGTACCACTGCTTGAAGAAGGTGTCTTCCAGAAACTGGCAGTAGGACTGGGAGTTGAGCTTGACTCCATCCTCAACCCGAAAAGGCCCCACAAGCTCATCTTTGATGATACCAGCCCAAACCAGTACTCCACCTCCACCTTGCTGGCGTCTGAGTCGGACTGGAGCTCTCTGCCCTTTACCAATCCAGCCACGGGCCCATCCATCTGGCCCATCAAGACTCACTCTCATTTCATCAGTCCATAAAACCTTAGAAAAATCAGTCTTGAGATATTTCTTGGCCCAGTCTTGACGTTTCAGCTTGTGTGTCTTGTTCAGTGGTGGTCGTCTTTCAGCCTTTCTTACCTTGGCCATGTCTCTGAGTATTGCACACCTTGTGCTTTTGGGCACTCCAGTGATGTTGCAGCTCTGAAATATGGCCAAACTGGTGGCAAGTGGCATCTTGGCAGCTGCACGCTTGACTTTTCTCAGTTCATGGGCAGTTATTTTGCGCCTTGGTTTTTCCACACGCTTCTTGCGACCCTGTTGACGATTTTGAATGAAACGCTTGATTGTTCGATGATCACGCTTCAGAAGCTTTGCCATTTTAAGAGTGCTGCATCCCTCTGCAAGATATCTCACTATTTTTGACTTTTCTGAGCCTGTCAAGTCCTTCTTTTGACCCATTTTGCCAAAGGAAAGGAAGTTGCCTAATAATTATGCACACCTAATATAGGGTGTTGATGTCATTAGACCACACCCCTTCTCATTACAGAGATGCACATCACCTAATATGCTTAATTGGTAGTAGGCTTTCGAGCCTATACAGCTTGGAGTAAGACAACATGCATAAAGAGGATGATGTGGTCAAAATACTCATTTGCCTAATAATTCTGCACTCCCTGTAGATGGTGAAGCACCATCGACAGAATCGCATATAAAGGGCTTTATTTATACTCCCAAACGTGGTAAGGTTAAAAGCATATCATCCATAAAATCACCCTCGTATTCCTGCCCGACGCGGGTTTCACTCACGCTTCGTCACGGACGAATACTCCAGCTTCTGTAGGGGCTGTCTTTTTATATATTCAAATGCATGTTCCCACCTCCCCACATCCAGCATCCATATGAAACAATTATTTAAAAATATCAATAGTGAACAGACATTTCATATTTATAAATTCACACTCCATGCGCATACTTTGTCTATCAAAGTTCTAAAAACTAAAAAGTTAGTTGTTTTCCCGTTCATAAAACTACAAACTCCCATTTATCACCACTCTGGTCACATGGTTCACTCTGACCAATAGAAAATGACACTTCTTTCATTCATAAGAGAGAGGAGATCTAATTGCTATGTATAAATCAGGGGACAGTACAGAGATCTATCCCATCATCTATTTAGCCCCAGGACTGTGACTGTGACGAGGGGACATCATCTGCGTTTGGAGGAAAGAAGGTTTGTACACAAACATAGAAAAGGATTCTTTACGGTAAGAGCAGTGAGACTATGGAACTCTCTGTCTGAGGAGGTGGTGATGGTGAGTACAATAAAGGAATTCAAGAGGGGCCTGGATGTATTTCTGGAGCGTAATAATATTACAGGCTATAGCTACTAAAGAGGGGTCGTTGATCCAGGGAGTTATCTGATTGGAGTCAGGAAGGATTTTTTTTTCCCCTTAAAGGGACACTGACAGGCCCGATAAACATATTTAGATATTCCTATGCAATCATAGGTCTATTAAAGTGTATTCCAATGATATAAGAGTACCCTCTGTCCGCATTTTAAACCATGTAAAAACAACTTTATATTCATCTGTCAATCACCTTTCTTTATGCCCAAGGGGCGGTTTTTCTCCTACCTTTGTGCCCAGCAGCGCCCCAACTGTCGTTTTATAGTGCCGCCCAGCTCATTATTATTCACTGCGCTGGGCGGCTTTTACAGTCCCCGAGCCGGCGCAGGCGCAGCATTGAATAAGGGACACAGGCGCACTGCGATTCCGGCGAGTGAGGGTGCCGGGTAAGTTATCCAGCACACGTGCAGAAGGTACAAGTGAGGCCGATGTCCATACGTTTCTATTGGGCATCGCCCAGCGCAGTGAATAATAATGAGCTGGGCGGCGCTAGGAAACGACAGTTGGGGCACGGCTGGGCACAAAGGTAGGAGAAAAACCTCCCCTTGAGCATAAAGGAAGGTGATTGACAGATGAATATAAAGTTGTTTTTACATGGTTTAAAATGCAGACAGAGGGTACTCTTATATCATTGGAATACACTTTAATAGACCTATGATTGCATAGGAATAACTAAATATGTTTATCGGGCCTGTCAGTGTCCCTTTAAGGGGGGAAAATTGGCTTCTACCTCACAGTTTATTTTTTTGCCTTCCTCTGGATCAACTTGCAGGATAACAGGCCGAACTGGATGGACAGATGTTTTTTTTCGGCCTTATGTACTATGTTACTATCCCTCCCTCTTGTATTCACTCACAGAGATCTGTTCACATGATATACTCCAGAAAGCAGGGACCGCACCCTCCTCACCTACAAGCTAATCCTCTCAACATTAAATACCACACCCTATCCTTTCTATGCACTGGGTGCTGTTCACATAGTCAGTACAACCAAAACTAAAACTGCACTTTCCCCAGCATCAGATTTTTATTTTTATTTTTTTAAGGGATCGCAGCTTGAAATCAGTAAAGATTTGGAGCAATTCCATCACATCAAACAGGGCTTTAGGTCACACTCCACATTTAGTCCCTGTGGCTGTAATGTGTCTACTTTGTAGATCCTTTCCACCTCACAGCGATTGATTTTCGCGACAGAATCTCCTCCACTCCAATGTGATTTGACTTTTTCAATTCTCAGATAATTTTTATGGACTTTTTTAATATGTAACATATTGGTCCATATATATATATTTGGACAGAGACAACATTTTTCTAATTTTTGTTCGGTACGTTACCACAATGGATTTTGAACAAAACGATGCAGTTGAAGTTCAGACTTTCAGCTTTAATTCAGTGGGTTAAATAAAATAATTGCATAAAAATGTGAGGAACTAAAGCATTTCTAAACTCCATCCCTTCATTTCAGGGGCTCAAAAGTAATTGGACAAATTAAATAAGTGTAAATAAAATGCTCATTTCTAATACTTGGTTGAAAACCCTATTGTTGGCAATGACTGCCCGAAGTCTTGAACTCATGGACATCACCAGACGCTGTGTTTCCTCCTCTTTAATGCTCTGCCCGGCCTTTACTGCAGCAGTTTTCAGTTGCTGTTTGTTTGTGGCCTTTCTGTCTGAAGTTTAGTCTTTAACAAGTGAAATGCTCTATTGGGTTCAGATCAGGTGACTGACTTGGCCATTCAAGTATATTTCACTTCTTTGCTTTAATAAACTCCTGGGTTGCTTTGGCTTTATATTTTGGGTCATTGTCCATCTGTATTATGAAATGCCGACCAATCAGTTTGGCTGCATTTGAGCACACAGTATGTCTCTGACAACCCCAGAATTCATCCGGCTGCTTCTGTCCTGTGTCACCTCATCAATAAACACTAGGGACCCAGTGCCACTGGCAGCCATGCATGCCCAAGCCATCACACTGCCTCCGCCGTGTTCTACAGACGATGTGGTGTGTTTTGGATCATGAGCTGTACCATGCCTTCACCATACTTTTTTCTTTCCATCATTCTGGTAGAGGTTGATCCTGGTTTCATTTGTCCAAAGAATGTTCTTCTAGAAGTGTGCTGGTTTTTTAAGATTTTTTTTAACAAGGTCCAATCTAGCCTTTTTATTCTTGAGGTTTATGAGTGGCTTGCACCGTGCAGTGAACCCTCCGTATTTGCTTTCATGCAGTCTTCTCTTTATGGTAGATTTGGATATTGATACGCCTATATCCTGAAGAGTGTTGTTCACTTGGTTGGCTGTTGTGAAGGGGTTTCTCTTCACCGTGGTAATTATTCTGCGATCATCCACCACTGTTGTCTTCCGTGGGCGTCCAGTTCTTTTTGCATTGTTGAGGTCACCAGTGCTTTCTTTTTTTCTGAGGATGTATTAAACTGTAGATTTTGCCACTCCTAATAGTGTAGCAATTTCTCGGATGGGTTTTTCTGATTTTGCAGATGAAGGATTGCTTGTTTCACCTGCATGGAGAGCTCCTTTGACCATCTTTTATTTCTCAGCAAAATCTTCAAAATGCAAGCACCACACTTCAAAACAACTCCAGGCCTTTTATGTGCTTATTTGAGAATGAAATAATGAAGTAATTTCCCACACCTGCCCATGAAACAGCCTTTGAGTCAATTGTCCAATTACTTTCGGTCCCTTTAATAAAAACGGGGTGCCACAAGTAAAGGAGCTGAAACTCCTAAATGCTTCATCCAATTTTAATGTGGATACCCTCAAATGAAAGCAAACAGTCTGGCTATATAGCTATAACTTGAATTTGTTTTAGTAAACAGGTAAAAAAACAAAATTTGTGTCAGTGTCCAAATATATATGGACCTAACTGTAGTTTGGTAATGTAGGAAGTTCCTTTCCTATGTTTAATCTGTTCAGACATAAATGTAGTTGGTTTGTCTCCTTGTGTATAGTATTTGGCAGAAAGCTAGGCCTTAGCAGAGTGGAGGTTTAATATGAGGGACGTCAATTGAGAAAGGCGATGCGCAGCAAAACACTTTCTGTGTAAACCTTCCAGATGGCTATTTTGTGTTGTAAGTCTGGAAATTACACAGCTACCACCAATGATGGGGGGAGGAGGGGCGCACTGCCCACCAATGGTTTTAATACTGGGGGGGGGGGGGGGGGGGAAGACGTCATCGGCGCAGGCGCACTGAGGGAGTGCTGAGGAGACGAGCCTCCTCATCTCAGAGCGCCTGCGCCGAATGACGCGAGGCGCGCGATTTTTGAATTACTGACAGGGCCGGCCGGAGGAGGAGATCACGGCTGGCCCTGTCAATCAACACGGCGAGGGGGCGGATTTCTGCAGCAGCTACCAGCAAGTAGACGCCCTACTTGCTGGTAGAGCCCTCATTTACATATTATAAAAGTTCGTTTTATAAAGAATCGGCCGCATGAAAGTAAGTAAGAGCATTATATTCTCCTATATCGCACTATGAGGAATCTAACTATCCAAAAAAAAAAAAATGAGTTTTGCGGGGTGACAGAAACCCTTTAAGGGGTTGCTATTTATGGGAAACCATTACCAGTCTCCTCTATAATGTCTTCCATGCAGAAATAGCAAATTTTTACCATTTTAAATTTATCTCTCAGAAGACTGAATCACTACCTTTCTTGAAGCACCAAAACTGTCACGTAGGAATCGGAGCGGGAGATTGTGCAAAACTCAATGCAATAAGAATTGAACAGGGACGTCTGGTGGTTATGGCAGGGAGCAGGGGGTGGCATAGTGGTGGTGGTGGGTTCTGGGATGAATGCACAGGAGGCAATTACAGAACAGTCTTGTACAAAATATATCTGATTGTTGCACAGTATAGTGTACCGTATAGTCCTGGGATCTGTGGGCAGTGCGCTCCATACATAAACCATACAGGAAAATAGACCTCTCAGTGGTCTAGGGTACTTACATAGAAAAACTAATAGCCAAGAGGCTAAGAAAAACCCTGTTTCTGACCCTTACGTTAAAACATAACTTTCATTTGATTGCTCTAATACCTAGACACCTACAGGAAAAAAGAATTTGAAAAACCTGCTGTTTCTCTAGATGACCTTATGTTGGTAGTAGTATTAATAGAGTAGGCATCCTACTTTTATAGACCTTTGAGACTATTAACACTACTATCAATATAAGGTCATCTAGAGGTTTTAAAAAAAATAATTTCCTGTAGGTGTTTAGGTATTAGAGAAATCAAATGAAAGTTATGTTTCAACGTAGGTGTCAGAACCAGGGTTTTGTATAGCCTCTTGGGTATTAGTTTTTCCATTCATAAACCTCCACATTGAGCTCCCAGCAGCAGATAGAAGCCTGCAGCGCACGCTGGGACTTTTGGTGTGACACCACCTGGGCACATGGTCTTTGCTCAGCCGAGGCTCAGTTTCTGCCATGCTTTCCCTTCATCGGCAGTACTTCATCCACAGCCGCGGGTGGCACGCGCTCCCCATTTTCATATTAACAGAAAAGGAAGCTGCTGCTGCTGTGTACAGCGCGCGGGAGAATGGGGGTGTGAGAGGAGCAGCCAATGGCAGCAGCCTCCTCCCTAATAACAAAGCTCTGTACGGAGCTCTGTTATCGGAGCGTTCAGGCAACAGCAGTATTGCTGTACTGCCTGTGCCGTTCACAGCGCTGATGAATGGCAGTGAAATTATTGTGCATATTCATACGCATTAGACATTTTTAGGGAGTAAAACTGCCTGTACAGGCATCTATGATGCTTGTACAAGTGTTATTGCGACCTCTGGAGAAGAATGATCCTGGGTCCTGGTGCAGCAGTTGTGGAGAACCAAAACGTTCTGGCTAATCAGATGCCGGTGACCTCATCAGCACCAAATGTCCTTATGAGAGGCCTGAGTGGACAGCGTATTGCTAGATGTGAGCAATGTGCTTCTGGGCAGTAATACAGGGCAGGAAAAGTTGTGACCTACAACGTCAGCTTGCCAGTAGTCTCTGCCCAGTACGCTGGAATAGTCCTGATGCGGAAGGTGAGGGTTTCAGATGGTCAGGGGGGCTTAGATGACCTTCATAATAGCAGTTTGATAAATGCCAAGGATGAGCCATGTGTGCAATCTCACTAGGCTGCAGGTTTTAAGTCTTCTTAATCTTATATAAGAAGGATCTGAGAGGGAAGATGAATGTTACAGGAAGGGTTCTAGCTGCTGTTAGACTTTTGAGCCCACTGAGGGCCAGGGATTGATGGGCCAAGCTCCAGAACTTGGTAGAAACCCATCTTAGCCACCTAAGTAGCCATGTGGGAAGTCCTAATCAGTGGTTGACAGCCTTCCTTGTATACATAGATAACTGTCACTTGGAACTCAGAAAGAGCAGAGATGTAAATGAAATATATATATATATATATATATATATATATATATATATATATATATATATAAATTTTTTTTTTTTTCTGAAGCTTTTCAAATAAATGATATATCAATCTGCTCAGGTCCTTCTGCTCTATAGCATGTTCCCTGCAGATGGTGTTGATTTTCGTGGTTCTTTCTAATGAAAAAATCTGACACATATTTACAAGAGGGTATGTAGCAGAAATCCAAAGCTGACACTCGGATTTCTTCCATGGATGTGCAGTTTAATATGCCACAGATCCACATTCAGTGGGGCTGACACTGAGCGGTTTATTTTCCAGAGCATGTAAAGGGGGTCACTATAACCCCATTCCCATGCATTGGGGTGGGTTCTAATAGGATTTTGGTGTGAAATCTGCTGAAATCTGTTTTAAATTCACAGCGTGTGAACGTGCCCTAATAGTTTGGAACACTGCAAGTCGTTTGAAGTCGTCATTCATGTCCCTTTATATTCCAAACCGAAAATTGCCATTCAGCAAAGCAAAAATACCTGCGCCCTATTTCAGCCCACCACCAAACATAGAGCAAGTCCTGAATCCCTGAACGAATCCCTCTTCATGCAGCCATGTTGTTCTACCCTCATAAAGCTGATTATTGCTAGCTCTACTGGTACATAAGAATGTATATTTATGTCTTAGGCTACTTTCACACTCGCGTTTCACGGATCCATTTGAAACGGATCCGTCACACAACTGACAAAACTGAGACGAACGGAAACCATTCCGATGGATCAGTTTAAACGGATCCGTCTGTAAAGCGGATCCGTTGGTCACGTTTGTTTCCGTTTTGGCTTCCATTTAGCGGATCCGCTTTGTAATAAGAAGGCGTGTCTCAGTGTCCACCCACTTTTACAGTGTATTAAAGTAGAAATTAATCCATTTAGGCTCTTTATGTATTGGGAACATGTTGCCTGCACGTCTGCGATTGGGGTTAATTATCCTGTAAGCGAGATGGAGAAGACGTGCCCAGAAGTAGAAGATGCCGGTATTGGGTGCACCCGATAACTTCCAAACGCATTACCAGAGGTGTATTTTCAGTCCTGTATTTGGAGCTTCGTCGTAATCCTAAATCATTTTTCAATTATATGCGCATGACTGTCAAGAGTTATGACCAGCTACTGCAGCGCATTTCGACAAGCCTTGAAAGACAGGATACCCTACAGAAGGGCAATTACTCCTGCAGAGTGACTAATGGTGACAATAAGGTAAGGATTGTCCTAATTTTTATTTTATTTTTTACAGCTCTATAATTTTTAACTTTTTAAATATTTATGTAAATTTTTTTTATTTTGTCACAGGTTTCTTGCTACCGGAGAAAGTCTTTCATCGCTGCATTACCAGTATCGGATGGGAATTTTAACGATCTCCGGTATAGTCTGCGAGACTCGTTGTGCTTTGTGGGAGGTATTGCACGAGGATTACCTCCCACATCCTACAACTGAACAGTGGCGTCAGATCGCAGACAAGTTTCTGCAAACCTGACTGTGTCGGAGCTGTGGATGGGAAACCTATACGGATTGTGAAACCTTCAGGAAGTGGCTCCGAATTCTATAACTACAATAAATATTTTTCAATTATCTTGATGGCCATTGCGGATGCTGAATACCGCCGTTGACATTGGAGCTTATGGGCGGACAAATGACTTGATGGCTTTTCAAAAAATCTGCAATGGGACGCCTCCTGTATTCAAAGGACTTTGGATTGCCACCTCCGAGACCTTTGCCAGGGACTGATGGACCTCCAATGCCATTTGTGGTAGTAGGGGACAGGGCGTTCCAAATGTGCGAGAACCTCATCAAGCCATACTCTAGCTGCGACTTGAACCTTGCAAAGCGCGTTTTTAACTACAGACTGTCTTGCGCCAGACAACTTGTGGAGTGCGCTTTTGGCATTTTAGTTGCGAAATGGTGTATTCTCACCAAAGCCATCAATCTTAAGGTTGAAACCATAGACGATGTAGTTAAAGCCTGAGTAGTTCTACATAACTACACCTGGACCCGCAAGAGGTTGATTGCACACTTGCCAGGCTGCAACATCTGGGGTATCGTTCAACCCTTGCCGTGGCCTGAATGAGGGACCGTTTGGCTGATTATTTTGTTTCTGAAGCTGGCAGAGTGAGTTGGCAGGATAATGTTGTTTAATTGTTGTTTAAAATGTTTGGTCTTCTATAAAAAAAAATTGGGTATACACCTTGTGTCTTTTTTTTTTTGCTCAGCCCCAAGAATGCTTCTAAAATGGTGATATATTATAGCATCACTGCAGCATGGTCCAGATACTCAGTGGTGGCATTATGCAGCATTATGCAGTACATAGCAGCATTATGCTGTGCATGTTACGCTGCACACTGGGCAATTTTCTCGCACTCATATGATCTTATGAGTGCAGGACTACAGCCCCACAGGCAGCCGGACGTGCACAGCATCTTTGTAATCTATGAAGCTGTGTACTCATGTGCACAAGATCAGTGCGGCTCCGGGACATATGTCCAGCATGTCGGGGGGTATCGATCGTGTGCAAGAGGCATTATAACTGCATCATGTCCCTAGAGTGTCCCTTGTGATAATCAAGCTAGTCATGTGAGAGCGTCATCTGGAAATCATTAACTAAACACTAAAATTACAATGTAGCGCTCTTTAGGTAATGAATTCACTGTGATGCTGATTCGCATGGACCGTGACTCCCACAAGGGCTCATGTTAAAGGGCACAAGATTGACCTATGATCAAGCATATGCTTGTTCATGTGCCAATCAGAGGGAATACAATCAATAAGGAGGCAAAAGATAGCTCATTATTGATGGTGCTACATGACATGTTCATGGTTCAGCCACCTTTGGCAATACGGCCATTTTGAAACTAAAACTATCAAGGGCGTTATAATAAACGCAGAGTAGTGAGCCGATGGTAGTTTTGATTTCACTGAAACTGTAGTGCCAAAGGTTACTAATCCCCTGTTCCAGACAATGAAAACACACACACAGTCAAGTAAACTCTAATTTTGCATTTGCAGAAACAATATATATAAATAATAACAGTAAAATAAAAAAACCTATAACTGATGATATCTTGAAGGGGAGGTGGACCGTTGCAGGGTGGAATGTCTGGGGCTGGCAAGGCTAGCCTCCCTGTCCTCTGGATAGGCATAAACATTACTGGCCCCAGGAAAAGATGCAGGGTGAATTTTTGGGGTGTGGAGAGTAGAAGGTTCTGAGGTGGAGGAGTCCCGAGCATGTGTGGAGGAAGGAGTTTGAAACGAAGTGGGAGGAAAATAGTGGGAAGGAGAAGTGGAAAATGAAACAAAAGGGAACACATGATCCGGGGGGGGGGAATGTTGGCAGGGATGGGGGATAGGTTGGGGATTGGGATTGGTGGAGGTGCATAATTTCCCACGACCCGTTCTCTATCATGTTCTTGAACTCGTGCAACTGCCCGGGCGTCATTGAGTCCATCAAAGTAGGCTTAGCCCATAATAGTAGTTAGGACTGAGTTGAATCGCCGACTCTGCCCCCTGCCAGCGGCGCATGAAGTAATCACTAACTACCTTCTGATGTTCGGCAAAACTTTCAAGAGCGTCGGAAACGACCTCTATCATGTCCACATAATCACTTCAACTTGTCCTATCTGTGCCTACTCAACAGGGCTCTCAAATTTGGTCGGAAACTGAGGAGTATCTGTTGAGCGGAGGGATCAGGTAGGGGACCCAGATTGTCCTGAGCCGGTGCATGAGGGACAGAAGGGCTGGGGGTGGCGATCCTTTCTGGTTCCACCTCAAGAGGTGGCCCAGGCGCCCGAGTGCTGCTGGCAGTTCTGTTGGGAAAAAAAAGGAACGCAAATAATTGTCCTTCAAATACATCATCCAGGTTCTATGCTATGGCTACATTGTACCTTATGGAGAATGTCCGAAACAGAGGGGCAAAACGCTCCTCTGTCTCAGGCAGCCCGTTACACTCAGATGGAAAGAACAGTTGTCCCTGCGACTGTAGGGGGCTGCACAAAACTGGGGAGCCAAAGGCTCCTCTGTCTCAGACAGCCCCTTACACTCAGAGGGAGAGGAAATCAAACGCTATTTCCATTATTTAAAAAAAAAAAAATTAACAAAAATGTACCTTCTCATCGCCAGCGTCTGTCGTAGGAACCCCAAGGCCTCAGTATACATATATGGAGGCCTTAAGGTTGCTACAGAGCCACTCGGGGCCTGAACCTCAAGGTTGTACTCCCTCTTGAAGCGGTCCCGGATCGATCGCCACCGAGTGGTAACCTTTTTAACTGTGAAAAATAAAAATGAAGCATGCGGTTAGTTAACAACAATATGAATGTGTTAAAAATATATATTGGTTTACTTATCACATTCCCTTTGAGTCGCCCCCAGGTGTCAACTAGTTGGAAAGTTATCTCCCTCCAGAGACGCTGGGTCCGCTGATGGTCGGCATGGTGGTGGTCTGTGTGGTCCCATAAAGCGGTACGCGCCTCCACCAGTTGGATGAGGAGTTCGCTATCGATTTCAGGGACAACGAACCCCTCATCTTCCCTGGTGGAGTGTTTGGAACCCTGTAAGAAAAAACAAATTTATTAAAAGTCCAAAAAATTACAAATGAAACTATGTTTTAGAAACTTAGACGTTCCCGGCTGCCACGAGCTCTGGAGGGAACTGGGGGGTCTTGCCTGGCGGCTGTAGGCGTAGGTTCCTAAGGGGAAAAAAAATAAAAAGTCAAACCACACATTTTTTTAAGAGAATGTATGTTCTGTAGACATGTGTACAAGACATAAACAGAATAAATGCACATTGATGTTTAAAGGACCATTGACAGATATATAACATGTATTAAATATTTATTTCAATAACTTACTTTGGAGTAGATAAATAGTTTTCTGCCCACCTCAGAATTTTCTTTAAATATTAATTTAAAAAAAGTTTTTTTCCGAAAATACTGGGAAAAAATTGAAAAATATATACCATGGTCATGTTGTGGGAGTTCTACTAAATAAAATTAGTATGGATGTGAGCAACAGCGACAGATGTGAGACACTATGGCGGATGAGAGGAACGGCTAAAAAAGTGTCGCACGAGGAGAGGCGGATGACTACAAGATGGGATAAGCAAGTGCCTTCTGCCACCCTCCAGTGTCATAAGCCC
The DNA here is from genome assembly GCF_905171765.1 of Bufo bufo. Taxonomy (NCBI): domain Eukaryota; kingdom Metazoa; phylum Chordata; class Amphibia; order Anura; family Bufonidae; genus Bufo; species Bufo bufo. Next base: position 152,417,988 of record NC_053397.1, on the reverse strand, counting down.
CCCTCAAGTGACACCTGCTCCCCTCAAGAGCAATCCGCCCCCCCCCCCCCCGAGTGCCACCACCCCCCCCTCGAGTGCCACCAGCTCCCCCCTCGAGTGCCACCAGCTCCCCCCTCGAGTGCCACCAGCCCCCCCCTCGAGTGCCACCAGCCCCCCTCAAGTGCCATCCCCCCAAGTGCCACCTGCCCCCCACAAGTGCCATCAACCCCCCCTGTGAGAGATAGAAACATTCAGATATAAAGAAAGAGATAAAGAAATAAAGGTAGGTAGATTGATAGAATGACAGACAGACATTAAAACTTCCCATACTAACCTGTTTGTTCGCAGAAACTGTTTGCCAAGATGGCCGATTCTTATGGCTGCTTTGGGAGGGGGCAATTTTTGAGCATGCTCAGTGTGCAAAATGTTTTGATAAGGATCTGCTCAAACTGAGCCATTTAATCCGTCCCTATTGATTTACATTGTGTGCCAGGACAGATCCGTTTGGCTCCTCCAAAGCGGAATGGAAACGGAACGGAGGCAAACTAAGGCATTCTAAGCGGATCCTTTACCGTTTAGAATGCAAACTGATCCGTTTGAGCCCTGAACGGATCTCCCAAACGAAAAGCCAAAACGCCAGTGTGAAAGTAGCCTTAGCTGTAAGGGGCACTTTCACATAGAACATATTGAGAAGCTTGAGAGCACATCTCTTACATAATGTCAGTCTTCAGCTAATCCTGGTACAATCCCCAGTGGAACTATTCACCATGCTGTCATTTATGTTACTGGAAATAGTCATTTGCTCCTCTTATCTGTACAGTTTGTATTTTATAGGGAACCTTTTTTGGCTTGAACCTTTATTGAACCCGAACTGATGCTTACATTTACATTTTCTGCTGATTTCTTGATTGACTCTTGTTCCTTTGGGTAATCTTGGAGAGTCCTTGAATATCTTGGTGCTGGAAGTGTTTGCACTCTTTGTAATTTTAGTATGAAAGGTGAATAATAGCATTTAGCCATTCATCTGAAGCATTAATTTACCATCCAAAGGAACCCATCCCTCATGTACTATGTCAGGACCAACCCATGAAAATAAATAGTGCTTTGTCTTGTGCCTTTTAGGTTGCGCCGTCATTCTTTGTGCATTGGGAAATTAATACAATAAATTCATTGGTTCCTCCTGTTTTCTAGGTTTACATTGAACTTAATCAGCCTGTCATGGCGGCCAGTTTATGCTTGGAACTGGGGAATTCACTAAAGGTATTTTATAATGCAGTATATTATTTTTCTAACATTGGTGGAATGTTTGGTCTTTTCTTTTATGACTTTTTGTTTTTCGTATTTTAAGGCTGTAGGTTTATTTTGCTGGGGTTGTCACTTTTGATGGTAAGAATTGTGCAGTGTCCAGCACTGTCCTTGCTGTCACAATGACAGAAACCTCAGCAGGCCCTTGTTGTAAGTCAGTGGGTTATGTTGGGCACGGTTTGGATCCATATGACAGATGTCACGGCTATACAGAGCCATAACTGTAAATATATTTTGAAGAAATTATTTAATTGCTTAAATAAAATTAAATAATATAACTACTGCTTCCCTGTCTATTACAGGTTCTTAATGAATCTTGGGATGCGGGTAGACTCCCCCATCTCTCTCTGAGGCTATAATTACCCTGATATTAAAGAAGGGCAAGAATGAACAGGAGATACGATCTTATCGACCCATCTTCTTACTAAATACCGACTACAAAATTTGCGCCAGAGTCTTGACAAATAGACTTAAAAGGGTAGCTGCTAAAATTATCCATCCAGATCAAACTCAAGATTCATTCCCAAGCGCCTAGCCCTATCCAACATTCGCAGAGCTATAGTGAATATCCATCTGGGGAATGGGTAGGACCGTTCCATCCTGTCATTAGACGCTGCTAAGGCGTTTGACAGGGTGGAATGGAACTTCCTATGGCAGACAATGGAAAAAATGAATATAGGATGCAATTTTTAGCTTCTATACAATCTCTTTTCAGCTAGAATAAACCTTAATGGCTCATGGTCGGATCCCTTTTATTTATATCGGGGGACTAGACAAGGTTGCCTTTTATCTCCTCTTCTGTTTGCAGTTTTTTTGGAGCCCCTTGCATGTAGAATAAGATCGGATGAAAACATTTGGGGGTTTGTTGGTTGGGACCTATAAGAAAAAATAAGCTTATATGCAGACGATGTACTAATCTTCTTAAAAGACGGCTATTTAGCACTCCCCCGTGTTATGAAAGCAATTGATGAATTTGGTTCAATCTCAGCTTACGGGGGGAATTGGTCTAGGTCTTTATTGGCCCCCTAAATAGATTGCCTCCTATTAAAGAAGCTTGAGGTTAGGATCCTTTCTCCAACAGACTCATTAGAATACTTGGGAATTAGGATCAGCTCTTCTATTCTCGATTATAATGAACTAAACATTTTACCATTGATTGATAAAATCAAAGATAAAGTTCGGGTCTGGCAAAAGCTTACCCTTAGTAAATCAGATAGAATCGCTCTGATTAAAATGATCCTACTCCTCCAAATACTATACAAAACAACGGCCTGCCCTATTTGGATCCCACAAACCTTTTTTTAAACTCTTGGACGCCTATTTAACGAGTTAATTTGGGGCAGGAAGAGAGTTTGAATAAAACAGAAATATCTCTGGCTTGCAGGCAAAGATGGGGGTCTATCCCTCCCTTTTCTTCAAGGCTATTATTTGGCGGCCCAGATCCAGCGGTTCATCTGTAGCTCTAATAACATACCTCATCTTCTTATAAGGCAATTTCCAGGACCACAACGAGACCTATGTAGTATTCTGGAAACGGGCTATATGGGAATACGAGGAAAACAATGTCCTATTAGTAGAATATCCATCTGGTTTGGAATAAAGTTAAACTGATATTAGGGATCTCCCATTCACTTAATTTCACTCCTTTATGGCACAATTTCAACCTAAGGGAATTTATGCTGATTGAAGACCTTAGGTTCTGGGAAAAGCTGGGAATCACCCAGGTTGCTCATATCATTTATTTAGGGTACATTAGAAATATTGAGGATTTATTTGGGCACAAAGCAGTCATCCACTGGTTAATTTTAGATACGCACAATTAAAACACGCTTTCTTAACCACTAAGAATAAAAATCACCTTACTGTAAATGCACACAAATTCACAAATTTTTGTTATAATAATAAAAAGAATAAGGTGTCAATTGCACAACTCTATAGAAAAATAAGGACAGGACTAGGTGTAATTATAAAGTTTAAAAGTGAGCTTAAATGGGGACTTGAGATTGGGACCAACAATACACTTAATTGGGAGATTATATACAAAAACATCCAAACGGCCTCATTATCTAGTAATCACAGGCTAATCCAGTTTAATATTGTCCATCGCTTATACTATACTCCGGCATTGTTATCTAAGATCTACAAAAATTCGGTTAATAGATGCCTGAAGTGCAAAAGCGACCAGGCGGATTTTCTTCATTGGGTATGGTCCTGTCCCATTATTCAGATTTATTGGGGTAAGGTCTTGCAGTAGGACTGCATCTAAGTCGACAATTCACATCTCTGTAGGTGTCCCCCTTCCCCTCAATATTCGAGGTCAAGAGGATCTCTTTTGGATGAAGGCATTGCTACTAGCCAGAGAAATAATAGTTAGAAATTGGGAATCTAATAGACACCCCGACATAGAAGAGTGGAAACACCTAATTAGTAAGGTTAAGAACTACGAGAGATTTGCCACTCAAGGAAATCGGCAGAAAATAAAATGGGAAAAAACCTGGGCATACTGGACCTACTGGGCATACTGGGGTGGGGGGTGGGATATTAAAGAGAGATTTGGCTACACCGCGATGACCTTGAAGATTTAAAACTCTCCATGGTATTGTTTGTATAAATTTACCGACTGATCATCGCTGATGTTCTAATTTGGATTTATATGTTCAATCTTTTAATGTTACTCTGTAAAAATAATAAAAATAATTTAGTAAAAAAAAAATATATATAACTATTGCCCCTGTTGCCTTCTTGGGGAAGGAGGACACCTAATATATGTAAGCCATTCATAATCTGGGTCCCAGACTACCGTAAATTGAATCTGTATTGGGCTGTTGGATAGGTTTTAAAACCATGAAGTCATGAAGATGTCCCACAAAAGCCTATAAATCAGTTTAAAACCCCTAAAGTTAACAGGTGCCATTTACACAATATGTTATCTTATATTTGTGATCCACGCAGTTTAATAATCTCTCCAAAGTATAATATCTGGTAGACAGTGGCTAGATTCACATGGGTACAACTGATGCAGTTCCCTCATAGTGTCTCCTGAAGCTGTATCTCATGTTGTATCAAAGCTAATTCAGGTCCTTTTCTAGTAAGTCTAGTGAACTGTGGTTGAAATAGCCAATACACAGTATTTATTGTCTTCATGCTGATTTTTAAACATTGAGGGAGATTTTCTTATTTTTTTTTAACTGGTGCACGGGGAAAAGTGAAAGAAAACGGTTTGTAGAAAAAGGCTCCATTCACATGATGGTATTTTTGGTCCGTATTCAATAGGATGCAGATTCTTTTCAGTGGTTCCGCAAAATATGCGGACAGCACACTGTGTACTCTCCGTTCCATAGCCCCGCAAAAAACATAAATCATGTCCTATATGGCATTGATTCAACGGATCCGCAAAAAATGGATGCAACACAGACGTCCACTATATTTTTTGCGGACCGCATAATACATACGGTCGTGTGAATGCAAAATGTCTGTGGTATGGAAAAATGCTATGCTTTTCCTATGCTCCAGCACAAAATACTGATCAAATGTGTTAAAAATATGGACTTAAATGACCTCAGGTCATCATTATCACATCAGTGGGGGTCCCAGTCCCAGCAGTCCAGACAATTATTTGTTTCAGGGAGGCCTGTGGTGAGCGATGCAGGCTTACAGCAGCTTTCCAAGGACCGCGCCGCACATTGTATAGTGTCAGTGATTGGTATTGTAGCTCAGCCCCATTGGCTTGAATTAGGGTTAGATGCAACTAGGCCACATGCCCAATGTACAGTGATGTCACTGGCCTAGGAAGAGGCTGCAGCACTCAAGGCCTCTTCTAACAGCTGATCGGAGGGGTTCCCAGGTGTCGCACCCCTGCAGATCTGATACTGATGACCTATCCTGAGGATAGACCCTTTAAAGAGGACCTGTCTCCACAAAATGCCTTGCAACATATTATAGAGCAGGAGGAGCTGAGCAGTGTTATATATAATTTTGGGGGAAAAAGATTCAGTAAAACTTGTATTTTATACTTTTAAATCTCAGTTTTTTTTTTTACTTCAGTTGTACATGGGGGCTGTCTTTAATAGTGACTGATAGCTTTCTCTGTGTAAGTGTTTATACAGATAGAGTTGTACACAGGGACGGTCCTAAGTTCAGAAAGAGCAGAGATATAAATCTTTAAAATTTTAAGTTCTGTGAATCTTTATATATATCAATCTGCTCAGCTCCTCCTTCTATATAACATGCTGTCTGCAAATTCCACTACATTTTGTGGTAAAAAATTTTTTTTTAAAGTGTAATAGTTGTGGTTATGGGTTTGGCTCTCCTTAGAACCATATAGTGTCTGTTAATACACAAACTCCTTTATTCTAGTATCTGGATCTCCTGGATTATTTTCAATTTAAGAATGATTTTTCTGCTGATGTTGTAATACAAAGTGCTAATTTTTTTGTGGGAGGAATTGTATTTTTTAGTGACACAATTTTGGGGTAAATATACCGTGACGTATCAATTTTACTTTTATTATTTTTTGGTATTGGGGAAAAAAAGTTCTGCTATTGTTTTATGCACTATAAATTGACGATGTTCACGGTATGGCATAACTAGCAATATTACATTTACTCTATATTTTTTGCACAATAATAGCAAATACAAGTGCATCTGAATAAATTAGAATGTAATCAAAAGGTTAATTTATATCAATAATTCAATTCAGAAAGTGAAACTCATATATACTATAGATTCATTACACAGAGTGATCTACTTCAAGCGTTTATTTCTTTTAATATTGATGAAAAGTTAGTTTCTCAGAAAACTAGAATATTGTATAAGACCAATTAAAAAATATATTTTTAATACAGAAATGTTGGTCTATTGAAAAGTATGTAAAGTATATGCACTCAATACTTGGTCGGGGCTCCTTTTGTATGAATTACTGCATCAGTATGGCGTGGCATGCAGGCGATCAGCCTGTGGCACTGCTGAGGTGTTATGTAAGCTCAGGTTGCTTTGAAAGCCGCCATCAGCTCGCCTGCATTGTTGGGTCTGGTGTCTCTGGTGGCCTTTTCTTGACAATCCTTTCAAGGCAGCGGTTATCCCTGTTGCTTGTGCACCTTTTTCTACCACACGTTTTCCTTCCATTCAACTTTCCATTACTATGCTTGAATACAACATTCTGTGAATAGCCAGCTTCTTTAGCAATGGCCTTTTGTGGCTTACCCTCCTTGTAGAGGGAGTGAATGACTGTCTTCAGGAAAACTTTCAAGTCTACAGTCTTCCTCGTGAATGTATAGCCTATTGAATCAGACTGTGGGACCATTTAAAGGCTAAGGAAACGTTTGCAGCTATTTTGTATTGATTAGCTGTGACACCATGAGTCTACAATATTGAACTTTTTAACAATATTCAAATTTTCTGAGCTACTGACTTTTGGTTTTTCATTAGCTGTAAGCCATAATCAACCACCATAAAATAAATAAACACTTGGAATAGATCACCCTGTGTGTAATAAATCTATATAATATATAAGTTTTACTTTTTGAATTAAATTACTGAAATTAATTTTTCAATGGTATTCTACGTATTCATTTTCCGCTAATGTAGCTGAATATGGGCTTGTTTTTATGGGACAAAATAAAGTTTTCATGGGTACCATAGGGTACGTGGTACTTATTGATTAACAGTCATTTATGAGGAATCGGAAAAGACAATTCCATTATTTTATTTTGTTCATGGAGTGGTTTAAATAATGTTTTATTTATTATAAGGGTTGTGGAGAACACAAAGACGCCGTAGATGTGTATATGTCTTTTAGCTACTTTTACAAAGTAGATTATTTTTTTATAGAATAGATGCTTTTATTAATTCTTTTTTTTTTTATAAACTTTATTAACCATTATTATTTTTCTAGTCCCACTAGGGGACTGGCTTTCATAATGCACTAGCATACCTAGCATTGTAGCCTATCGCTCTAACAGTGTGACAGGCCGTCTATAAGGCTGTGTCTGTGTTACAGTGGGAACATGGCTACAGTTAGTACCAGGCTCCCATGGGTGTGGGGTCTCTTCAGTCCCTGCTGTCTGCCACAGGATTGGTACAGATTATCCTCTATTTTCTAAAAAAAATTATATTTTCTTTCCCCCCTCCTCCTTCTCCCTCCTCCCCCCTCCTTTTCTTTACTCTCCCTTTGTCCTATCTTTTATTTCCTTTTCCCTTTTGTCTTTTTCCCCTCTCCTTCTCCTTTTGTCTTTCCTCTCTTCTCCTTCAGAGCCAGTCATTGCAGACAATTTCCAATAGGGTCTATATACATACACTTGCATTACATTTTCCACTTTTCATATTACCTAACTCCACATATAACTTCTATTCATCTCTCCTCTTGCAATGAGAGCATGCGCCAGCACGCCCCTCAGAAGCGACAGTACATTCTACACAGACGGCCGCCTGGGTAAGAGCCGCCTTGTGCGGTCACCCAGGCTACCACATTAGACGCGTCACCCAGTGACACGATGACGCTCTCCACCCTTTACACTTGCGCTCTGCATATAACAGGACACCACTGACCTCCACCATGTGATCCAGCTTTCCCTGACTATCACAGGTTGGTTGGTTCTTTCTCCTTCTTTCCACCATGAGCCCCCTGCTCCTTCCCTCCTCTGCCCTCCAGGATTAATCCTCCTTTTATATCTAGTACCTTCAGGGATGTCCTCTTTCCATCTTGCTTCTTTCTCTCTCTCTCTCTATATCTATATATCTATATATCTCTATATATATATATATATATATATATATATATATAACTAATAGCTGCAGTTTTATAGGGATGTTGATAGAGCTACTGCAACATATGTTATACAGTTGCAAGAAAAAGTATGTGAACCCTTTGGAATGATATGGATTTCTGCACAAATTGGTCATAAAATGAGATCTGATCTTCATCTAAGTCACAACAATAGACAATCACAGTCTGCTTAAACTAATAACACACAAATAATTAAATGTTATCATGTTTTTATTGAACACACCATGTAAACATTCACAGTGCAGGTGGAAAAAGTATGTGAACCCCTAGACTAATGACATCTCCAAGAACTAATTGGAGTGAGGTGTCAGCCAACTGGAGTCCAATCAATGAGATGAGATTGGAGGTGTTGGTTACAGCTGTCCTGCCCTATAAAAAACACACACCATCGCACAAAAAAGACCTACGATTAAGAATTGTTGACTTGCATAAAGCTGAAAAGGGTTATAAAAGTATCTCCAAAAGCCTTGCTGTTAATCAGTCCACGGTAAGACAAATTGTCTATATTTGGAGAAAGTTCAGCACTGCTGCTGCTCCCCATAGGAGTGCCCATCCTGTAAAGATGACTGCAAGAGCACAGCGCAGACTGCTCAATGAGGTGAAGAAGAATCCTAGAGTGTCAGCTAAAGACTTACAAAAGTCTCTGGCATATGCTAACATCCCTGTTAGCGAATCTACGATACGTAAAACACTAAACAAGAATGGATTTCATGGGAGGATACCACAGAGGATGCACGTTTACAGTTTGCACAAGAGTACCTGGATGTTCCACAGCAGTACTAGCAAAATATTCTGTGGACAGATGAAACCAAAGTTGAGTTGTTTGGAAGAAACACACAACACTATGTGTGGAGAAAAAGAGGCACAGCACACCAACATCAAAACCTCATCCCAACTGTGAAGTATGGTGGTGGGGGCATCATGGTTTGGGGCTGCTTTGCTGCGTCAGGGCCTGGACGGATTTTTATCATCGAAGGAAAAATTAATTCCCAAGTTTTTCAAGACATTTTGCAGGAGAACTTAAGGCCATCTGTCCACCAGCTGAAGCTCAACAGAAGATGGGTGTTGCAACTGGACAACGACCCAAAGCATAGAAGTAAATCAACAACAGAATGGCTTAAAGGGATTCTGTCACCAGGTTTCACACCCTCCAGATAAAAATATGGTTATGTTCAGGGAGCTTTAACCATTCCTAATGTGGTCTTATAAATGTAATCTGTAGGCTCATTTTGCTAAAAATACGCTATTACTAACCTGTCAATCAACAGAATAAGGTGCCCAAGGGGATGTAAATGGCTCCAAGCTGCCGCCCGCACCTGCTGCCGTTCGTGCCCAGCGCCGCCTCATAATCTTCTGTGACGCCTCCTGCTCTCCCTCCCCCCTCCTCCTACTGTGACGTCTCCTGCTCTCCCTCCCTCCCCCCTCCTCCTACTGTGACGTCTCCTGCTCTCCCTCCCTCCCCCCTCCTCCTACTGTGACGTCTCCTGCTCTCCCTCCCTCCCCCCTCCTCCTACTGTGACGTCTCCTGCTCTCCCTCCCTCCTCCTACTGTGACGTCTCTTTCTCTCCCTCCCTCCCCCCTCCTCCTGCTGTAACATCGCAATGTTACAGCAGGAGGAGGGGGGAGGGAGGGAGAGCAGGAGGAGGGGGGAGGGAGGGAGAGCAGGAGACGTCACAGTAGGAGGAGGGGGGAAGGAGGGAGGGAGAGCAGGAGACGTCACAGTAGGAGGAGGGGGGAGGGAGGGAGAGCAGGAGGCGTCACAGAAGATTATGAGGCGGCGCTGGGCACGAACGGCAGCAGGTGCGGGCGGCAGCTTGGAGCCATTTACATCCCCTTGGGCACCTTATTCTGTTGATTGACAGGTTAGTAATAGCGTATTTTTAGCAAAATGAGCCTACAGATTACATTTATAAGACCACATTAGGAATGGTTAAAGCTCCCTGAACATAACCATATTTTTATCTGGAGGGGGTGAAACCTGGTGACAGAATCCCTTTAAACAGAAGAAAATACGCCTTCTGGAGTGGCCCAGTCAGAGTCCTGACCTCAACCAGATGGAGATGCTGTGGCATGACCTCAAGAAAGCGATTCACACCTGACATCCCAAGAATATTGCTGAACTGAAACAGTTCTGTAAAGAGGAATGGTCAAGAATTACTCCTGACCTTTGTGCACGTCTGATCTGCAACTACAGGAAACGTTTGGTTGAAGTTATTGCTGCCAAAGGAGGTGCAACCAGTTATTAAATCCAAGGGTTCACATACTTTTTCCACCTGCACTGTGAATGTTTACATGGTGTGTTCAATAAAAACATGGTAACATTTAATTCTTTGTGTGTTATTAGTTTAAGCAGACTGTGATTGTCTATTGTGGTGACTTAGATGAAGATCAGATCACATTTTATGACCAATTTGTGCAGAAATCCATATCATTCCAAAGGGTTCACATACTTTTTCTTGCAACTGTACATGCTCTTTCAGGAATAGAGCCTTGATTTCGCTAGCACCAACACAAATGTGATTGAGTAGTGCAGACCCCAACTATTTTTTACATAGGATTATTGGCATAGGCTGTAGGGACTGAAAAGACAGCAAAGGCTACGCTGATACAGTCCATCGGTTGAAAAAAATTCTGTATGACAATTTAAAAAAAAAAAAAAAAACATTTTGGGGCAATAAAAGGGCAAATTAATCTAATTTATTTGATTAGTCACCCAGTCCTACCATGCAAATGACATGTAAATTCTATTTATGGTTTTTGCTTTATGTTTGACTTGTGTTTGTTTTTTTTGTTTTTTTAATCATTTGGGGTCAGATTATTGGAGAGCAAAACCTTTTTTTGTCATCTCCTTGCAACTGGACATTCGAGGTCTAGAGGTAACTAACACATTAATGAACACTTGTATGAGTGAGGCCTAATGTTACTGTTAGTATCTGTGAGCATCTGTGCACTTATATTCATGTATTGTATATGAAAATGTCTTTAGAAGTAATAAATTATCTTCTGATTTTCTAAAAGTGAAGTTCCCTGTGTTTCTTATGAACCAGGACATGAACAAGCTTGGTGAAGCTTTGGTTTACTTCCAGCGTGCAGCAGAGTTACAAACACAGGTTCCAATTGAATGTCTCCTGTCTCTCGGATACGTCGCGTCTTGTAAGATCATGACGCGTAAGTACCTTTCTTAGCTGTATGAAATCAACGACCACTGTCCAATTTATGACATTTGTCTTATTCTTTATGATCCATATTAATTAGTATAATGTAACATCCTGGTAGAATGGTTGCTTGTTTAGCTCTACATCTTTCCTTTTTATTAACTCTGCATTATTTATATTACATATCTTAATTGTTCGGTTAGTGCCTTAGCCTTCTTGTCGAAGGTGCAGATAAGAGCATAGCTGATCCACATGCATGTGCACTCATTATTTGTCCCAGGCTTTTCTTTAAAAGCCACAGCTAAGTGGCTACCATCACCCCCTATTACCTGTTGGGGGTGCTACCCTTCCCCTTGTGAATAAGGTGTGTCCTTGCACAGTCTGCCACCACCAGCAATGATTGGACAGTGTCAGTCATTGCAAGGACACCCCCCAACTGGTAACACTCAGTCATCACTTCTTTTTACACTTCTAATAAGTATAACAGAGGAATAACACAACATAGTCAAAAGAGTAGATGCCTCCGAATTGTACTTTCATGGGGGATACAATTGTCTACTAAAACATTAGTGGTGACAGGTCCTCTAAGAGAAGAGGCTGTAATGGAGTGGAGAGTCATTTGGGTGGCTCCCCCTCCAGCTTCTCTCTGCCTAGATCAGCTAGATTGTATATAGTGAGAGACCAGTCAGTGGACCCACACAGGGGACGCTGCTCCCATGACTCTTCTTTCCATTCCTGGCTTGTTTGTAATCGATGTTTTCTCTGATATGCCGCAGTGTTTCAGAGTAAAACATAGTTGTTTGTAACCTTTGAGCCTGTAGGTGTTTTATGCTGTCTGACAGGTTTCCTTTAACCCCTTAAAGCTATATCACGTACATGTATGTAATAAGCATTAAGGGGTTGCATGGAGCAGGCTCGCACCTTCTTTGGGTGATTTTGAATCGAAAAATTGCCATCCAGTCAGATCAATCAGTCATTGCTTTTAATCCCTAGATATTTGCAGTATTTAGATTCATTAAATCAAAGCTAACACCACAAACCCCTTTCGTGAATCTGTCTGCTCTGTGCCGCAGGCTGTACCTGTTAAACCGCACTAAAAGCAACAAACTGAAAACAACACAAGGCTTATGCTCTACTGGATCCTCCGATAAAAGAACCTCCACTACTGGCGTAGCCCACAGGAAATTATGGGTATTAATGAACCTCATAGAAACCAACCAACTGCCCCATGCAATAACCACATACACTGAAGACGAAAATGCCAATCTGTACCACCAGCAGGAAAAGCTAAGTTAAAGGGGTTGTCTCATCTCACCGTTACTAAGAGAAGCCAGTCGGGAAATAGCAGAGCACTCCGGTGCTCTCTGTTTCAGTAGCTCCCAAAATATAGTGCATGAGAGCTACGGAAACGGCGTAGCGCAGCAAGTTCAGAAACGGCATGGCTTGCTGCGTTACGCTGTTTCTGTAGTTGGGACTGTGTCTCCTCTCATCTTGGTGACAGCAAGATGAGACAACCCCTTTAAGTTACCTGCTGTGGGGCTTGGCTGATATCATCACACTCTTAGTGGTTGTCTGCTGATGATTTTGACTCCGATCAGAATGGGCTACCCACTTGAAAGGGGATGAAATTGGACAAGCTCATCAGCATGTGGCTTATTTTAGCTTTTCCTCCTGTTGTTACGGATTGGATGTTACTAGTCATCAGTGCATTAGTAAAATAAGAAAAGGAAACCAGTCCAGCTCACCAAGTCTTGTAGACTCAGTGACACGTATAAGACAGTGCGGGGGTAGCCACTTCAGCTACAGATGCAACATACCAAACAGAGGAAATCCAGCAGCACGTCCATAAAATCCTCTCCATTAGTAGACTAAGTATAGCATGGGTAAGTTCTCCATGGCATGACTAAGTATAGCATGCATCGGTCTGAAACATGTAGGCCATGATGTACTACGTGGATGTTGTGCTTTTAATGTGATCTAATAAAGGAGAAGATTTTATGGACGTGCTGCTGGATTTCCACTGTTGGGTATCTTGTCATCAGTCTTATGTGGTGATTGTAATGGGGCAATATTGGTTGGTTTGTATGAGGTTCATCAATGTCCATCTGTGCCTGGTGCCTGTGGAAAATACAACTTCTTTCACAAAAAAAACAAGCCCTTATACTGCAACATTGACGGAAAATTTTAAGAGAAGTTATGGCTTTTGGAATACAATGAGGAATAAAGACAAAAATAAGGGGATGTCTCTTGGCACCCCAGCAAACAGCCGATATGCTGGAGGAACCTGTAGCCTGGCATTTCTCCAACACTGGTCTTCGGAAGTATGACCATTCATGTAATACAAGGGCTCCTTAAGGGTCCATTCACACGTCCGCAAGTGTTTTGTGGTCCGCAAAACACAGACACTGGCCATGTGCATTCCAAATTTTGCGGCCCGCACATGCCTGGAAATGCCTATTCTTGTCCATCTTTTTTTGTGGAAATTGCGTAACGGATGTGGACCCATTCATACGGACGTGTGAATGGACCCAAAGTCCACCAGATGGCCCATTTAATCCTAGTCTTGTATAATGAAGGTAATGCTTTCTGGTGTACGTTGTTTCATTTTCTTAATATTTTCAAGATCTCTGCCTGTTCTCAATAAATGAAACCACTTGTATTTCAATCAGCGACTAAAAATGAATCACACAGATAATTGCTCAATGTGGATGCAGGGAAGAAGAAATGTTGGTTACTGACTTTGGTGGTTCTGCCATAGAAATGGTTGTCACTGGTGGAATGATCGGTAAATGTTACTTGTAGCTATTTCTGTCCAGCGCATCCCTCTTGTGAGAACCACCACTAGGCAACAGTGAGCTTCTGATCCAGCAGTAAGGATCACGATGTCTTTTGAACCAGTGATTGTTGACACTCGATGATTCTTCAAGCCATTGGTGAACAATCCTGACTAAGAAAGCATACGTCCCACTAGGGTTGTTGCGGGTATCGAAATTTCGATACCCAATCGATACTTTTGTCCCGGTATCGATACGATACCGGGATTTCCGTTTTTTCGATACTGGGCTGCGCTTCTGCGCAGTCTAGTATCTCTGAACATGAGCGCGCTGCTATCGGCGCGCTCATGTTCTCTCTCAGCAGCACGGGGAGAAGGAAGCTGTCCTCCCTCCCCCTGTGCTGCTGCCGCTGCCACCAATGAGAAGAGAGGGGCGGAGGAGGGGCGGCAATGAGAAGAGAGGGGGTGGAGGAGGGGCGGCAATGAGAAGAGAGGGGCGGAGGAGGGGCGGGCGCACTGCGCCACCAATGATAGGATTACTATCGGAGCGATGGGAGGAGACATCAGCTTCACTAGTGGGCGTTCCTTTTCCCTGCGCTGCGATTGGACAGCGCTACAGCCAGGGAGAAGGAACGCCCACTAGTGAAGCTGATGTCTCCTCCCATCGCTCCGATAGTAATCAGCAGCATGTGGAGCAGGAGAGGAGACAGTAATGGGGCACTGCGGGCGAACGGAGCGGCGCCCAGGACTAAATGGTGAGTGCTGAGACATCGCTGGGCGCCGCTCTGTGTGGCCTAATAGTGAAAGTCTGGACTCATATACAGTAGTCAGTCTTTAACACATACAGGAGGCGGGTGCCGGCAGCAGAATCGCATTGCCGGCACCCTGCCCCTGACAGGGAGCTGCGATCAGCGGCAGTTAACTGCCGCTGATCTGCTAGTACCCGCCTCCTGTATAAAGGGGTAAAATCATTGGTGGTGCAGTGTGCCCCCCCCCCCTCAATCCCCCCATCCCATTAAAATCATTGGTGGCACAGTGCGCCGGCCCCTCTCAACCCTCCAGTATTAAAATCATTGGTGGCAGTGGCCACAGGGACCTCTCCACTCCCCCTCATTGGTGGTGCAGTGGCAGCTTCTGATCGGAGCCCCAGCTGTGTAAGCCTGGGGCTCCGATCAGGTACCATGGCAGCCAGGACGCTACAGAAGCCCTGGTTGCCATGGTAACATCCCTGATGCTGTGTGCACAAAGCACAGAGCAGCAGGGACAGTGTGGAGTCCTATTCACCCTGATAGAGATCTATCAGGGTGAATAGGAAAAGGGATGAAAGATCCCAGGTTCTAGCCCCTAAGGGGGGAAATAGTTATTAAATAAAAAGTGAAAAAAAAAAAAACACTAAAATATGAAGTATAAATCACCCCCCTTTTCCCAATTTCACATATAAAATATATAAATAAACATATTACATCGCCACGTCAGAAAAGTCCAAACTATTAAAATATAAAAAAAAAATCTAGGTGGTGAACAGAAAAAATAAAATAAAAACTGCGCGATTCGCCATTTTTAAAAATGAGGAATGCACGTGGCTTTTTTTGTTTATTTTTTTCGCGTGGTATCGAATGGTATCGAGTATCGCAATACTTTTTCATGGTATCGAAACCGAATCAAAAATTTGGTATCGCAACAACTCTACGTCCCACGCTCTATAACTCTATGTACTGACGTTTTTTACATTGATTAGTCAGTTATTTTCCTCTACTAAATTGTGCTGTATGTCACCCATCTTTTGTGCAGGAGATTATGATGGCGCTCTGGCTGTGTTCACAGAGATGCAACTTCTAGCTCAAGAGAAGGGTCTTCACACCCCAGGAAACAATGTACCAGTAGGTAAGAATATCACAAGAACCCTGCTAGAATACAGAGAACCAACAAGTTAGGCTGACTTTCCAGAATGTCCTCTGGGGCATCCAGCAATAAAACCTCTAGTTCATGGTGGGCCGTTTTACCTGCATAAGTGTGCATATAGATATGGTTGTCACTTAGTAGGTAGGGCTGTTCATTGGATTTCTACACCAAGAATAAGAAAAGATTTACATTAGATTAACAAGTTACAATTATACTGAAAATTGTAGTCTGTCCCCTGAGGATAGATCCTCAGTATCGGGACCCTATTTCTAACATGACAACTTCTCCACCTTTGTGGCATTATCTCTGCAGTATCCAGGTTTGACCTATATTGACTCTATGTTGTCAGCTACTGTTCCTTTACCTAAAGATGGGTTTACATGGTCCAATATTCCGTCACATTATTGAGAACCGATTATCGTTCCAGATAAGCGGCTTGTGTGAAGGTGCCGCAGATCAACTGGTGAACGAGCAAAATGCTCATTCATCAGGTGAAATGTTGTGAACAGCCCTCTGCTGCCCAGAAAGCATGAATTTGTATGAGCAGAAGCCATCGCTCGTCCTCCTAGTATGGAGGTGAGCAATGCATGTAAACCTCCACTGAGGACTAGGCAGTTACCAGGAAGGAACACTTCCATCTTGATAATTGTGTGCTCGGCAGCGCAGTGTAAATGCAGCCTTCAAGATCATTAAAGGTCACCTGTCAGCAGATTTGTACCTACTGGCTGCATCTCAGATTTTCCAATTTAATGATAAAAGCATTTTTTCTGTTTTTTCCAGGAGCATTTTTGGACATAATTGTAAAGTGTGAAGTCTCGCGGGTGCTTCTCCTCATGCTGCTTCAGGTGAGCTCCCTCATATCAAATATCTGAAGATTGTTGAATCTGTCACCATCCTGTACATATTGAGCAAGGCCGTTCATGTGGCCCATTTCACTTTATGCATGGTTTTGTGTTTTTTTTCTTTGTAATGTCTGACATCTGTAAATCCAAAAACACTTGCACTTCTCTTCATGATGATCTTGAACTTGACAAGATCAGAACGGCAAGACTCAATAAAGAAAAATTCTTGATACTCCCCTAAGGAAAAAAATGAATTAACATTTTGTTTGTTTAGCATTTTATTTTGGGCCATCTTCCTCAAACGCCTCCACCTAACAAGTCAATAATATATTATTTTCTATGACTGGCCGATAATAACATATATTCTCTGGGCTACAGATATTGATGTCTTATTCTCCAGATATTGCATTTGTTGGGGGTCTGATCCCCAGGACCCCCACAATTCAGCGGTTTTGGGCTGCTGCAGCACCAGAAACCAGTTGACGGAGCTGGATCCAGACAGCTGTGAACACTGTGTGGTGGCAGCTCAGCTCCCGGGAGCTGAGTGACCGTATACCGAGCCTTTTGCTTCCACTCTATGTACTGTTGGCTTCAGTTGATTGTGAGGGTGTTGGACCCCCACCAGTCTGATATTTGTGACCTGTTGTGAGTCATCAATATTTTTAGCCAGAAGAACCTCTTTAATAGTTGATCCGAAAGTCTCGCGCTCGTGAAATTTGTTTTATTACACAAATTTCTGCATTCAAATTCCGGCCTTTAAACCCCACAAATGCTATGGTTAATACGCAGCATCCATGTGGTTTTATAGAGGGGGGGTCCCTCCCTAAGTCCATGGATAGGTTGTCAGAGCCTAATAGATTATTGTTTATTGAAACACTGACTGGCAATGATACGCCGCCATACTAAAGTATTACAGTGCATTATTCATGCAGTTAAATGAAACACACTTTAGGCTGCGTTCACATCACCGTTCAGCCTTTCTGTTCTCCTGCTTCGTTTAGGAGCAGGAGAACGGAAAAGACGGATTCGGCACAAAACTGAGCCAAATGGAACCTAAGGACCCCATAGACTAAAATAGGGTCCGTTAGGTTTCTTCTCAGAGGAAGATTTTTGAAGCGGAGACAAAATTCCTGCATGCACAATATTTGTCTCCGCTCTAAAATCATCTTCTGAGTCTAAACCTAACGGACCCCATTATAGTCTGTGGGGTCCTTAGGTTCCATTTGGCTCAGTTATGTGCCGAATCCGTCCTTTTCGTTCTCCTGCTCCTAAACGAAGCAGGAGAACGGAAAGGCTGAACGGTGATGTGAACGAAGCCTTACAGAAGAAAAATTCTAAGGAATAATTGAAAAAAATATATCTAATTTTTCTCTTGGGATGTATTCACAGTGGCGCACCTACAGGGGGGGTCCAGCGGGTCTGGACTCCCCCTAGAACAACCAACCGATTTTTTTTTTTTAATCCTTCAGGGCCGCACCGCCGATCACCACAGGCGGCGCGGCCCTGGATGTAATTGCGGCCGCGGCGGTGGTGGGGGGGGGGCCGGGGGGGGAGTTCACTAGGAGTAGAGCGCTTCCATTGTGGAAGCGCTCATCTCCATATCTAATCCATCTGTATCGCCGTCCTTAGGACAGCGATACAGATGCCTGTGCTGTGCTGCGGCAGGGAAGGGAGAGGTGTGTCCCTCCCCTGTTCTTCTGATAGGCCGCAGGCACTAATGCCTGCAGCCTATCAGAGGCCGGCTCAGGCGAGATGACGTCATCATCATGCGCCTGAGCCGGGCAGCACACAGCAGGGACACAGGCCGGAAGAGCCTGCATCGCATCGCTGCTGATGGAGGTAAGTATCAGTGTATTTTTTATTTTATTTTTGTTGTTTTGTTTTTTTTGGAGGGGGGGGGGGAAGCTGGCACTATGGGGGCACTAAAGGGGAGACTAAAGGGGAGAACGGCACTATGGGGCATCTGGTGGTACTTTTTTTTTTTAGGTGGCACTTCTTACTGGCACATTATGGGGGGGGGGACGACCATGGGGGAGAGGAGCACTATGAGGGCTCTAAAGGGGCTTTTTTTTTACACATTATGGGGAGAAAGGCACAAGGGGGCATCTGGTGGCACTATAGGGGCATTATTTGGGGGGCACCATGGGGGAGAGGAGCACTATGGGGGCTCTAAAGGGGCTTTTTTTTTTACACATTATGGGGGGCACTACAGGGGAGAACGGCACTATGGGGCATCTGGTGGCACTATAGGGGCATTATTTGGGGGCACTATGGGGAAGTGGGGGTACTAAAGGGGCCTTTTTTTCTTATTGGCACATGGGGGCATTATGGCATCTGGTGGCACTAAGGGGGCATTTTTTACTGGCACATTATGGGAGGCACTATAGGGGAGGGCGGCACTATGGAGGAGTGGAGCACTATTGGGGCATATGGTGGAACTTTATGGGGCGGCACCATGGGGGAGAGGAGCACTATGGGGGCATCTGGGGGGTCTAAAGGGGCTTTTTTTTTATTGACATATTATGGGGGCACTATAGGGGAGAATGGCACTATGGGGCATCTGGTTGCACTATAGGGGCATTATTTGGGGGCACTAAGGGGAAGTGGGGGCTCTAAAGGGGCCTTTATTCTTATTGGCACATTATGGGGGCATTATGGCATCTGGTGTCACTAAGGGGGCATATTTTTACTGGCACATTATGGTAGGCACTATAGGGGAGAGCGGCACTATGGGGGAGTGGAGCACTATTGGGGCATATGGTGGCACTTAGAAGGGGCATTTTTTACTGGCATATTATGGGGGACACTATGGGGAAGGGAGAGGAGCACTATGAGGGAATTTACTGGGGCACTATATAGGGGTATTTTATACTGGCATACATTATGGGGACATTAGCTCAACAGCGGGCACTAAGCGGGGGTATTTCATGTACTGTCATATTGTAGGGAGAATTATTAGTACTAGGAGGTATTATGCGGAGCTTTGCTAATACTGGGGGGCTATGAGGAACATGATTACTAGTATGGGCACTATAGGGGCGTTATTACTACTAAGTGTGCTCTGGCAGAGAATTATTTCTATTTTGGGGAGCCCTGTTACTTTGGGGGGCACCCTGCCACAGTATCAGCTTAGCACAATAATTTTTAGGGGACATTATCTTTATACTATTAGTGTCTGGGCGCAGTTATTTTTTTAGAGCACTGTGTGCCAATAATTGTTGAGGGGGGGCACTATCTGTGTGGTAGTAGTATTTCCAGGGGGACTGTTTCTGTAGTATAGTATTGGGGGCACAGCGGGCACAGTATTGGGGGTGGCAGGAAAGGGTGTTCAGAAGATGTGAAGATGATGGAAATGTGGGAAACATGTCTGTTTGTTAATCTCTGCAGAGATGGGAAATGGATGAAAAATCATCATGGCGGTCTGGTCTGAATGGAGAAGATGAGGAAAGAGAACGTCTACAACAAAGGTGACATTGGATGTAAGAGGTATGAGGCGCTATGTAGGAGAGGAGATGCTCCGTCTCCTTCCCCTGCCATTTGCAGAAGGAGGATTCAGAGCTGGGTGAGGACGGTCAAGGGGGGCAGCAGGCCACGGGTGGGTGGCAGATGGTGGGGGGAACCACAGGCCTTGAGCAGGATCTGGGGAGGGAGGAGAGCGGAGGAGCTTCCTGGCTGTAGCTTGTTATATAAGCAGGCAGTGCAGCCAGGACAGGCCTCCCCTCTCCGTATGATGTGTAGAGACAGGCCGCAACTATAGAATGTCAGCTGTACAGTGTTTGTTGGGAGTGGCCTATTATATGTAGGAGGGGCTTTTAATAATGGGCGGGGCCGCATTGTTATTTTCTTGCAGGCCTTTTAGAATCGCCAAGTAAAAGAATCAGCACAACACACTACACCCTTTCCCTGCATTTTTAAATATAAAGGGGGCTTTGAAAAATTCAATTAGCATAGCGCACTACACATGCCGCATTTTTTTGCCTTTCGGACCCCCCCTAAAGAAAATTCCTGGGTGCTCTCCTGTGTATTCATACGTCAATAAATCACAGATGTGTGCTGCACTGCTGTCCATGTTCTCCGTGGACAGCACACAGCTATAGATTTTAGTGTGTTTATTCATACGTCCTTACTTTTCCACTGACCTCTTTGGTACGCTACTGAGGCCAGTCCTTGGCTACAGCAGTTGACTTGATGACACTGCTGCAGTCAGCTAAACAGAGCCTAGCCGGGAGAACCATAGCAGCAGCACTGGATGTGCTAGGTAAGTACTGCTGAGGCCTTTATTGCAGCCTATTCACCAGTGTTGTTCAGTCTCCTATTAATGGACACATTAGGTTTGTGCAACGCTTGTCTGAGCTCCACCTCCCCTTCAAATAGCTGATCAGTGGGGGAATCAGATGCCCACCTATCCTATCACATATTGGTGAGGATAGGTCATCAATAGCTCAATTTGAAAATTTCACTTTTTTCTGTCAATTCTTCATTTTCTTGTAACATAGCAAGGGTTAACAGCCAAACAAAACTCAATATGTATCACCCCGATTCTGCGGTTTACAGAAACACCCCATATGTGGTCACAAACTTCTGTGTGCACGCAACGCAGGGCTCAATAGGGAGAGAGCACCATATGGTTTTTGAAGGACAGATTTCACTGGGATCAGTTTAAGTTGCCATGTCGCATTTGATGACCCCCCCTTATGCACCCTTAGGCCTCTTTCACACGGACGTTGCGGGAAAGTGTGCGTTGCGGAAACACGTGCGATTTTTCCGCGCGAGTGCAAAAAATTGTAATGCGTTTTGCACTCGCGTGAGAAAAATCGTGCATGTTTGGTACCCAAACCCGAACTTCTTCACAGAAGTTCGGGCTTGGGATCGGTGTTCTGTAGATTGTATTATTTCCCCTTATAACATGGTTATAAGGGAAAATAATAGCATTCTGAATATAGAATGCATAGTAAAATAGCGCTGGAGGGGTTAAAAAAAAATAAAAAATTATTATTTAACTCACCTTAATCCACTTGCTGGCGCTTCTTTGCTGAACAGGACCTGTGGTGAGCATTCATTCCAGGACCTGTGGTGACGTCACTCCGGTCATCACATGATCCATCACATGATCCATCACCATGGTAAAAGATCATGTGATGACCGGAGTGACGTCACCACAGGTCCTGGAATGAATGCTCACCACAGGTCCTGTTCAGCAAAGAAGGAGACAGACTAGATGCGGGCAGCGCCAGCAAGTGGATTAAGGTGAGTTAAATAATTATTATTTTTTTAACCCCTCCAGTGCTATTTTACTATGCATGCTGTATTCAGAATGCTATTATTTTCCCTTATAACCATGTTATAAGGGAAAATAATAATGATCGGGTCTCCTAGCAACCGTGCGTGAAAATCGCACCGCATCCGCACTTGCTTGCGGATGCTTGCGATTTTCACTCAACCCCATTCACTTCTATGGGGCATGTGTTGCGTGAAAAACGCAGAATATAGAGCATGCTGCGATTTTCACGCAACGCACAAGTGATGCGTGAAAATCACCGCTCATGTGAACAGCCCCATACAAATGAATGGGTCGGTATTCATTGCGGGTGCAATGCGTTCAACTCACGCATCGCATCCGCGCGGAATACTCGCCCGTGTGAAAGGGGCCTAAGAGCTAATAAGGCTCCTTCTGGAGTACACATAGAAGAGCTTATAAAAGACTGAGCACGTTATTAGGATGCAGAAAATGGGTCGGGGGCAGAGCAGAGCTTTGATTATTAGTTTGAATGATAATAATTTGGGTTCCCTTAGGAAATGGCCTCCTGGTTAAGGCAATCAAGCAAGTGTACCAGTGAACTTTGCTCATGAAAAGTAACCAAGTGTTCCTGTATTGTGCAGTAAACCCATGTATGAGGGTAGGTTGACCAGTCTTAATAGCAGTATGTGCTGATATATTGCCGTATCTTGTTTCAGCCTCCCCCTCAAAAGCTATTGCCTGAACATGCACAGACTCTAGAGAAGTATGACTGGGAAGCTTTTGACAGCCACAGCCACGGTATAAAATCTTGCATTAAATTTTTCACTTACAAATATCAATATGATGGTTGATTCACTGATATTATGCGGAGACAAATTCATGGTAAAAATTAGGCATTAACCCCCTGAGACGTCATATTAATGATTTGTTCCGATGGCCTATTGTACTGTTAATGTGGTTGAGCTCATGCGGTGGTATTGTTGTCTGGGAGTTGAAGAAATTATTCACCTGTTCAATCCCCCGCCAGTCTTTGGTTATTTCCCTTGATAATCCTCCCCTTGACTGCTGCAGCCAGTCACTGCTATACTTGATGGTAGACATGCCATGCATCTTCTTAACTACTGCAGCCAATCACTGTTTTACTTGATGGTAGACATGACATACATCCACTTGACTGCTGCAGCCAATCACTATTCTGCTTGAAGGTAGACATGCCGTACATTCACTTTACTGCTGCAGCCAATCACTGGTCTACTTAATGGTAGACATGCTGTACATCCACTTGACTGCTGCAGCCAACCACATGCCATACATGATAGCATCATCATTGAGGCCAGTGATTGGCTGCAGCAGTCTTACTATGGGAAAAGATAGGTGGGAGCCACCATCACAGAGAGAATCTGCTAAGAACAGATAAAGACATCATGGTGAAGCCATTGTCCACACAGCACACCACACTATCATCATTGGTGTGACCGGATTCTCCTAGTAGTTACACATCAGCAAGAGTCCTAGGTCACAGACAGATATAGACGGTAGCAGCATAGGCTCATTTCAGCAAGAACGCAGCAGCATTGGATTACACTGGGAGCTAACCGGTCACCTTACTGGTATGCCCCCATGAGATTATATCAACCGAATTTACCGGTGGTGGGTTACTGCATATTGGGAAGTAGGAGAGGTTGGGAGTCCCTACAATAGCTCATTACTGCAAGTAAAGCATTTCACAATTATTCTTCCTAACAGGTGGAATAACAGAAATACGTACAGTATGTTATTATATAGTCTATTAGTGCGGGTCTGAATTCACCACCAGTGGACGCAACTTTAGTCATTTGTTTCTGAGTTTTTAGCTTGTGGGGAATTACTTCTGTAAGACAGGTCATATAGTGGCTTCCTCCTTAGCGGTCAGCGCTCTTGTAATTATGGGGTTGGCACTAGCAGCCATTATGTCATCAGTAAGTTATGGAAGGACAGAAGATTTTAGTACAGTAGTTCTTATGGTTTTTGGGATGTAGTTTGCATTATTTGAAGTATTGGTTTATCGTGCTAAATACTTAAGGACTTGATTGCACTTGTGAATCACCAGTAATGATAATTGTCTCATATTGTGATAAGGTATAACTAATTCTCTCCACTGGCAGAATGGGATATCACTTGTGTTTTTTCTTCTCTTTGTTTCCCACAGTGAATTATTTGACGGAGGAGGTGTTCTTACTGTTGCAGTCTGTTGTGGCAAGTATCACCATATACACTACCTCCAAATTATATTTGTACATCATTAAAGACATAGTAGAGTTTGAGGTGGGCAACTAAAGTAACTTATAGTATGTAATAAATGGGCTACAGTACCCAGAAAGATTATTAAAATCAGAGTAATTTAGTGTAGACCAAAAGACAGCTGGGGGAGAGAATGATGTGTATAGTAGTACCTTTATTCTGCTGATTGTACCTGATTTTTTTGCAGTTTCCCTACACTACACTGGGTGGATTCATACATTGCTTAAAGGGATATTTCAGTGTGATCTTTTTAAAATGTGGTTGGAGAGGGCAAAAATAAGAAATGGCGAGTACTCACTTTACCCCCTCTGCTGTTCTTCTCTACTTCCTCTTCTCAGGCTCAACATGCCTTAAACAGCTTGGACTGCCTGCTCAACCAATCACTGGCTGAGGCAGTTTATCGCTGTGTCCAGCCATTGGCCACCAAGCCGCTTTTGGCATGTCAGGCTTGAGAAGAGGAAGTACAGAGAAGTGGGAACTGAAGCATCTGCTGTACTGAACATGTGTGCGGCGAGTCCTCACCGTTTTTTTTTTTTTTCTCTGTGACCCCATTGTTATGTAAAACTAGCTGATGACCCGGCGTTGCTTGGGTATTTATTTATTGCAATTTTATATTAAATAACAGTGACTTTCAAAAGTGGCAGCCCCTTTAACGGTGACCGCCCTTTTAACAGTGACTTTCACAGTGGCCATTCCTTTAACGTTGACTGCCCCTTTAACAGTGGCTTTAACGGTGACCGCCCCTTTAACAGTGACTTTCACAGTGGCCATTCCTTTAACGTTGACTGCCCCTTTAACAGTGGCTTTAACGGTGACCGCCCCTTTAACAGTGACTTTCACAGTGGCCGCCCCTTTACCGTTAACCACCCATTTAACAGTGGCCGCCCTTTTAACGGTGACCGCCCCTTTAACTGTGACTGCCCTTTTAACAGTGACCACCCCTTTCACGGTGACCGCCCCTTTAACAGTGACTTTCACAGTAGCCGCCCCTTTACCGTTAACCACCCATTTAACAGTGGCCGCCCTTTTAACGGTGACCGCCCCTTTCATGGTGATCGCCCCTTTAACTGTGACTTTCACAGTGGCCCCCCTTAACAGTGGCTTCCATGGTGACCGTCCCTTTAACAGTGGCCGCTCCTTTAACAGTGACTTTCACAGTGGCCACCCCTTTAACAGTGACCTCCACGGTGCCTGCCCCTTTACTTCCACGGTGCCTGCCGCTTTAGCAGTGACCTCCACGGTGCCTGCCGCTTTAACAGTGACCTCCACGGTGCCCACCGCTTTAACAGTGACCTCCACGGTGCCCACCGCTTTAACAGTGACCTCCATTGTGCCCGCCCCTTTAACAGTGACCTCCACGGTGCCCGCCCCTTTAACAGTGACCTCCACGGTGCCCGCCCCTTTAACAGTGACCTCCACGGTGCCCGCCCCTTTAAAAGTGAACTCCACGGCGCCCGTCCGTTTAATAGTGGCCCCTGCCCCCCATGCATGTAGCAGTGTAATTGTGCCGTCATACGCCATATGACTGAATATTTCAGGACCTGCGAACTGCTAAAACCTGTGATCAGTTGTTATGGCAACCTGGAGTAGGACCTGCGAGCTTCTATTGGCTGATAAGGGACATGTGACAGTGTGGATGGCAGTTAGGCTGGCAGGATGTATTGGCTAATGCAGGTTATTTTTGGGGAATATCTCGGGAACGGTACGTCCTAGAGAGCTGCGACCTCCGCAAGATTTCTTTCCAGGTAGCAAGGGATTTGTATACCAAGTTTTGTTGAAATGGGTGGTTGCGTTTTTGAGTTTTCGCAGAACATACACACATATATAATACGTATTTTTTTATATATTTACAGTGCCTTGCAAAAGTATTCACCCCTATTGACTTTTTCCGTGTTTTGTTACATTACAGCCTTAAGTTCAATGTTTTGTTAATCAGAATTTTATGTGATGGATCAGAACACAATAGTCTAAGTTGGTGAAGTGAAATGAGAAAAATATATAAATAAAACTATTGTTTAGAAATAGAAAATTGACATGTGCGTATGTATTCACCCCGTTTGTTAGGAAGCCCATAAAAGCTCTGGTGCAACCAATTACCTTCAGAAGTCACATAATTAGTGAAATGATGTCCACCTGTGTGCAATCTAAGTGTCATATGATCTGTCATTACATATACACACCTTTTTTGAAAGGCCCCAGAGGCTGCAACACCTAAGCAAGAGGCATCACTAACCAAACACTGCCATGAAGACCAAGGAACTCTCCAAACAAGTAAGGGACAATGTTGTTGAGAAGTACAAGTCAGGGTTAGGTAAAAAAAAAAATATCCAAATCTTTGATGATCCCCAGGAGCACCATCAAATCTATCATAACCAAATGGAAAGAACATGGCACAACAGCAAACCTGCCAAGAGACGGCCGCCCACCAAAACTCACGGACCGGGCAAGGGGGGCATTAATAAGAGAGGCAGCACAGAGACCTAAGGTAACCCTGGGGGAGCTACAGAGTTCCACAGCAGAGACTGGAGTATCTGTACATAGGACGACAATAAACGTACGCTCCATAGAGTTGGGCTTTATGGCGCATCCCATCACCCAAAGAACACCATCCCCACAGTGAAACAAGGTTGTGGCAGCATCATGCTGTGGGGATGGGACTGGGAAACTGGTCAGAGTTGAGGGAAAAATGGACGGTGCTAAATACAGGGATATTCTTGAGCAAAACCTGCACCACTCTGTGTGTGATTTGAGGCTAGGATGGAGGTTCACCTTCCAGCAGGACAATGACCCCAAACACACGGCTAAAGCAACACTTGAGTGGTTTAAGGGGAAACATGTAAATGTGTTGGAATGGCCTAGTCAAAGCCCAGATCTCAATCCAACAGAAAATCTGTGGTCAGACTTAAAGATTGCTGTTCACAAGCGCAAACCATCCAACCTGAAGGAGCTGGAGCAGTTTTGCAAGGAGGAATGGGCAAAAACCCCAGTGGTAAGATGTGGCAACTGCTCATAGAGACTTATCCTAAGCAACTTGGAGCTGTGATTGCCGCATAAGGTGGCTCTACAAAGTATTGACTTTAGGGGGGTGAATAGTTATGCACATTGACTTTTTCTGTTATTTTGTCCTATTTGTTGTTTGCGTCACAATAAAAAAAATTAAAAAAAAAGCATCTTCAAAGTTGTGGGCATGTTCTGTATATTAAATGATGGAAATCCTCAAACAATCCATGTTAATTCCAGGTTGTGAGGCACCAAAATACGAAAAAAGTCAAGGGGGGGGGGGGGGGGGGTGTGTGAATACTTTTGCAAGGCACTGTAGATACTTGCACCAGAAAACCCTTTAAAAGGGTTTCTACCACGACATTTTGACCTAATTAGCTGTCAGACACTAGCGATCTGCTAGTGTCTGCTGTACCTAACCATGCTATTGTAATTCCTTTCTCTGCAGCGGTTACCCTAAAAAACATAGTTTTATTGGTATGCAAATGAGCCTCTAGGTGGCTCCGTCCACTCACCATTTCTGCCGCCCAGCGCGCTCCAGCCCGCCCCTCTCCTCTAGATTGACAGACTACTTCTCTGCATCTCGGCCGAATTCTCGCGCCTGCGCCGTGTGCTTCTGTATTCGGTGAAAATGTGGTGGTAGAAACCCTTTAATGGTTGTTCGACTGTGGAATCTGCATAGAAATTGGACAACGAAAGTGCATTACCCCATCCAATCACAGCATAAAAAATCGGCAGAGGATTCAATGCATGGTGTGAGTTTTTAGGTCAGCAGCATGTCCAGGGGTGAAATCTGAAGCTTAAAGGGGTTCTCCGGAAAGGATTTAAAATGGCTGTAAGCAACCTGTCCTAGAATGTGAGTAGGACTGGTTGCCTCTGCTTACAGCGCTGCCTGAGATGGGGAGGGGGGACAGGGCCTAACTACACACTGCACTGCTCTACAATAGATGGTAAAGATGTGATCCTGCCTACGATATTACAAAAAACAAAATGGCTGCACACCGTTATATATAGAAATAATAGAGCTAAGAAATGGGGGTCATTCTAGATAAAAGTGGTGCAATACCGACTATAAATAAATAATGGAAGCTCTTAGCGCACATACGTGTCGGGCCCATCTACCAGGCGTCAAGGTGGCTTCCGCAGATGGGTCCCTATCACTAAATATACTGCCTACAATATGTCATCATGTGTTTCTTTGGATAGGACCGCGCTACCTCTGGAATCACAGAGAATCCACAATCGAAGCCAGCAAGATATTCACAAGCATGGGGAAGCAAACAGGCCAGTCAAAACCTCTCCTCCTCTCCTTTCCATAGATTCATTTTGAGATGTCCTTGTTTTATGTATTTTATGTATTTGTATTTTATGCATTTTATATTGTTTTAAAAGGATGTATATGTGCATGATTTAATTTACCATTGATTGGATCATATGTGTGTGGGTAGGCGGGTGCAAACCAACCTGACCCGTTATAAGACCGCCCTGAAGTGGGTGGGATGAATACCCCTGACGAAGCTCAACCGAGCGAAACCCGGGTCGGGTGATTTGATCCATTGTATACTGCTTGTTTATACGTGTGCATTGTGAGTATAATAAAACCGTTTTTACTCCGACTTGCATGACGTACTTCACTATTGGATGCAATTTTGGTGTTCCATAGAAGCCTGGAAAGGAGAGGAGGAGAGGTTTTGACTGGCCTGTTTGCTTCCCCATTCTTGTGAATATCTTGCTGGCTTCGATTGTGGATTCTCTGTGATTCCAGAGGTAGCGCGGTCCTATCCAAAGAAACACTTTTACCTGTGTGAACTGTACCCACTTCACCGTCGGGACCTGCGACACCACCAAGCAACGTATTTTTGAGGATATGTCATCATGGCTGAGCAGCCTGACAGGAAAACTCACCAATATGTAGTATATACACGTGCTAGAGTGTGGTGTATAGTAAGGCCCTGCCTCTCACTCCCCTAGGCAACCAGTCCTGCTCACATTCTCGGACAGGTTGCTGGTGGCGATTTTAAAGAGGACCCCTTTAATTGCACACCAAAATAAGCAGCCGAATCTACTTGTAAAACATGGATTTCATTTTAGATTTTGTTATGCTGTGTGTGTGCACATCCCCTTAGTTCAGGAGCTGCCGGCTCTCCTCCCCGCCAGCAGATTGCTATAGGAAGGTAGCTGTTAATAACCGGCAGCGGGCGGAGAGAGCATAGAGCTTATGCCAAGCTTTTGCAGTGTACCGATTGGGGGTTGAGCGCTCCGCTTGCACTAGGGCAGCCCAAAACTGGTGACTGGTTCCCGTTAATCATCACACACTGTTCCCTGTGCTCGCCCTGCAGCTGCACTTTGTTTTCTGTTGGAGTCTATAAAAGTAGTCCCCTTACCCTGCAGAATGGTTTGTGTGGACGCTGCCTTACTGGGAAACGTTTTCAGGATATCACATACGGCAGGGCTGGCCACCCTCCAGTTGATGCAAAACTACAACTCCCAGCATGCCCAGTCTGCCTACAGCAGGGAATGGTGGGAGTTGTAGTTTTACAACAGCTGGAGAGCCGCAGGTTGGCCAGCCCTGACATACGGCTAAAATATTCCAAAATTAAATACATTTTAAAAAGCTGTATGTTCTAGTTATAATCCGCAGAGCGGTTTTTTGTATGAATTTACTGCCTCATTTTTTCATTGACCGTTTTATTTCTTTTCTACAGATGGCGTGCCAGGAAAACGACGTGGAATCACTAAAAATCTTGCAGGTGGAGCTTTGGTATGTCCTGCGGCGGAGTGCTCCTTTTACACTATATTCTGTAACCGATATTTTTTTGGATTCACCTTTTGACTTTTTGTGGAATATCACAGCATGACAGCCATATACAGTATTGTGTGGTGTATTATACCCGGTCCTACTGGACCAGACTTGGTGTGCCAGTGGGTACATGTACATCCAGAATACAGATCTGAATTAGGGCATGCACTGCTGTTTTGCCACAGCTCTACAGCCCAGTCTGAATAATGCCTTACTAATAAAGATCCCCCGGGCAGGTTTCAGCATCACAGAGTCAACTATTCTCTTCATTTTGTTAGTTGACTTTTGTGTTTGCTGTACTTATTTGTTACGTAATACAGATACACTGTAGGACTTCTGTTCTTTCTAGACATGTCTAATCTTCGTTTAATCTTTAATCCTTGAAGGAATCCCGATACACCATGTTTACCATTATTGATGTTACGCAATGGTCAGTCTCATCCTCAGCATAAAGGATATATTTGTTTCCATGTTTCGGTGTAGCTGTTGGGAGTTTGTCAGATTGCTGTGATATCCGTTATTATTGGGGTGTTAATGTGACATTTGTTGCTGGATCTTTCATTCACAGATTTGAGCAGATTTTCGTTTCTTGTTAAAATGCTGTTTTTTTTTGCAAACTGCAGATCCTAGGGTACTTTCACACTTGCGGCAGAGGATTCCGGCAGGCAGTTTCGTCGCTGTAACTGCCTGCCGGATCCGGCAAAACGCATGCAAACTGATGGCATTTGTCAGACGGATCCAGATGCATTGACAAATGCATTGAAATGCCGTCTCTCCGTTGTCATCCAGAAAAACGGATCCGGTATAATATTTTTTTTTTTGCATTTTTTTTCGGTCTGTGCATGCTCAGACCGGAATGCCGGATATGTTTTGCCGGAACACTTAATGACGGATCGGGCAATAATACACTTCAATGTAAATTAATGCCGGATCTGTGTTCAGTCTTTTTGGACGGAGTCTTTAGACATCCTGATGCATCCTGAACGGATTGCTCTCCATTCAGAATGCATTAGAATAAAACTGATCAGTTCTTTTCCGGTATTGAGCCCCTAGGACGGAACTTAATGTCGGAAAAGAATAACGCTAGTATAAAAATACCCTTAAAGGGAACCTGTCACCTTGAAAATGCAGTGCAACCTTCAGGCAGCATGTTATAGGGCAGGAGGAGCTGAGCAGATTGATGTATGGTTTTGTGGTAAAGGATTCAGTAAAACTTGTAATTTATCCCTACTGTTATTGGAGTTAGGGTGGTATTACACTGATCTTCGGGCAGTGCCAGCACCTATGGAAGATAACACATCCATCGGTGCACGTTTTCATCGGCCTGATTATACAGGCCAAATGCATATTGATGTAGGAGAAACGTTGTTCCTTCTTCAGTCCGTCTTATTCATTATCAGCAGCACATACCTGATTGCTTGGGAAGATGTGCTGCTGATACCCGAGCATCTTTCATCAGGAACAAACAACCATTTGCTTGTTAATCAGCTGATCAGTTTGTGGCTTATACGAGCCGATTATCGGGAACGAGCATTCGTATTTCTGATAATTGGCCCGAAATCATCCAGTGTACAAGGGCCTTTAGGGGTCAGTGTGTGACAGATATTAGGTATCACCTTAAGGCCTCATGCACACGACCGTATTTTTTTGCGGTCCGCAAAAACGGGTTCCGTTTTTCCGTGATCCGTGACCGTTTTTTCGTCCGTGGGTCTTCCTTGATTTTTGGAGGATCCACGGACATGAAAAAAAAAGTCGTTTTGGTGTCCGCCTGGCCGTGCGGAGCCAAACGGATCCGTCCTGAATTACAATGCAAGTCAACGGGGACGGATCCGTTTGACGTTGACACAATATGGTGCAATTTCAAACGGATCCGTCCCCCATTGACTTTCAATGTAAAGTCAGGAGTTAATATACCATAGGATCGGAGTTTTCTCCATTCCGATGGTATATTTTAACTTGAAGCGTCCCCATCACCATGGGAACG
Organism: Bufo bufo; assembly: GCF_905171765.1. NCBI lineage: Eukaryota > Metazoa > Chordata > Amphibia > Anura > Bufonidae > Bufo > Bufo bufo. The sequence continues at coordinate 152,385,945 of NC_053397.1, read as the reverse complement.
CCTCTATGTTAGAATATACCGTCGGATTTGAGTTACATCGTGAAACTCAAATCCGACAGTATATTCTAACACAGAGGCGTTCCCATGGTGATGGGGACGCTTCAGGTTAGAATATACTAAAAGAACTGTGTACATGACTGCCCCCTGCTGCCCCCCCCCCCCTGTAGTTAACACATTAGTGGCCAGTGGGCCGGCCCCCTTCCCTCCCCTGTAGTTAACTCATTGGTGGCCAGTGGGCCGGCCCCCCCCCTCCCCTGTAGTTAACTCGGTGGCCAGTGGGCCCCCCCCTCTCTCCCCTGTAGTTAACTCGTTGGTGGCCAGTGCGGCCGGCCCCCCTCCCTCCCCTGTAGTTAACTCGTTGGTGGCCAGTGCGGCCGGCCCCCCTCCCTCCCCTGTAGTTAACTCGTTGGTGGCCAGTGGGCCCCCCCTCCCTCCCCTGTAGTTAACTCGTTGGTGGCCAGTGGGCCCTATCCCCTCCCTCCCCCTCCTAATTAAAATCTCCCCCCCTATCATTGGTGGCAGCGGAGAGTACCAATCGGAGTCCCAGTTTAATCGCTGGGGCTCCGATCGGTAACCATGGCAACCAGGACGCTACTGCAGTCCCGGTTGCCATGGTTACTTAGCAATTTGTAGAAGCATTATACTTACCTGCGAGCTGCGATGTCTGCGTCCAGCCGGGAGCTCCTCCTACTGGTAAGTGACAGGTCTGTGCGGCGCATTGCTTAACCACCTCCGGACCGCCTAACGCAGGATCGCGTTCCGGAGGTGGCAGCGCTGCGCACAGTCACGCATATATGCGTCATCTCGCGAGACGCGAGACTTCCTGTGAACGCGCGCAAACAGGCGCGCGCGCTCACAGGAACGGAAGGTAAGAGAGTTGATCTCCAGCCTGCCAGCGGCGATCGTTCGCTGGCAGGCTGGAGATGTATTTTTTTTAACCCCTAACAGGTATATTAGACGCTGTTTTGATAACAGCGTCTAATATACCTGCTACCTGGTCCTCTGGTGGTCCCCTTTGTTTGGATCGACCACCAGAGGACACAGGTAGCTCAGTAAAGTAGCACCAAGCACCACTACACTACACCCCCCCCCCCGTCACTTATTAACCCCTTATTAGCCCCTGATCACCCCATATAGACTCCCTGATCACCCCCTGTCATTGATTACCCCCCTGTCATTGATCACCCCCCTGTAAAGCTCCATTCAGATGTCCGCATGATTTTTACGGATGCACTGATAGATGGATCGGATCCACAAAACGCATAGGGACGTCTGAATGAAGCCTTACAGGGGCATGATCAATGACTGTGGTTATCACCCCATATAGACTCCCTGATCACCCCCCTGTCATTGATTACCCCCCTGTAAAGCTCCATTCAGATGTCCGCATGATTTTTACGGATGCACTGATAGATGGATCGGATCCTCAAAACGCATCCGGACGTCTGAATGAAGCCTTACAGGGGCGTGATCAATGACTGTGGTGATCACCCCATATAGACTCCCTGATCACCCCCCTGTCATTGATCACCCCCCTGTAAAGCTCCATTCAGATGTTTGCATGATTTTTACAGATCCACTGATAGATGGATCGGATCCGCAAAACGCATACGGACGTCTGAATGAAGCCTTACAGGGGCGTGATCAATGACTGTGGTTATCACCCCATATAGACTCCCTGATCACCCCCCTGTCATTGATTACACCCCTGTCATTGATCAACCCCCTGTAAAGCTCCATTCAGATGTCCGCATGATTTTTACGGATCCACTGATAGATGGATCGGATCCGCAAAACGCATACGGACGTCTGAATGAAGCCTTCCAGGGGGGGTGATCAATGACTGTGGTGATCACCCCATATAGACTCCCTGATCACCCCCCTGTCATTGATCACCCCCCTGTCATTGATCAACCCCCTGTAAAGCTCCATTCAGATGTCCGCATGATTTTTACGGATCCACTGATAGATGGATCGGATCCGCAAAACGCATACGGACGTCTGAATGAAGCCTTCCAGGGGGGGTGATCAATGACTGTGGTGATCACCCCATATAGACTCCCTGATCACCCCCCTGTCATTGATCACCCCCCTGTCATTGATCACCCCCCTGTCATTGATCACCCCCCCTGTCATTGATCACCCCCCCTGTCATTGATCACCCCCCTGTCATTGATCACCCCTCTGTAAGGCTCCATTCAGACATTTTTTTGGCCCAAGTTAGCGGAATTATTTTTTTTTTTTCTTACAAAGTCTCATATTCCACTAACTTGTGTCAAAAAATAAAATCTCACATGAACTCACCATACCCCTCATGGAATCCAAATGCGTAAAATTTTTTAGACATTTATATTCCAGACTTCTTCTCACGCTTTAGGGCCCCTAGAATGCCAGGGCAGTATAAATACCCCACATGTGACCCCATTTCGGAAAGAAGACACCCCCAGGTATTCCGTGAGGGGCATATTGAGTCCATGAAAGATTGAAATTTTTGTCCCAAGTTAGCGGAACGGGAGACTCTGTGAGAAAAAAATTAAAAATATCAATTTCCGCTAACTTGTGCCAAAAAAAAAAAATTTCTATGAACTCGCCATGCCCCTCATTGAATACCTTGGGGTGTTTTCTTTCCAAAATGGGGTCACATGTGGGGTATTTATACTGCCCTGGCATTCTAGGGGCCCCAAAGCGTGAGAAGAAGTCTGGTATCCAAATGTCTAAAAATGCCCTCCTAAAAGGAATTTGGGCACCTTTGCGCATCTAGGCTGCAAAAAAGTGTCACACATCTGGTATCGCCGTACTCAGGAGAAGTTGGGGAATGTGTTTTGGGGTGTCATTTTACATATACCCATGCTGGGTGAGAGAAATATCTTGGTCAAATGCCAACTTTGTATAAAAAAATGGGAAAAGTTGTCTTTTGCCAAGATATTTCTCTCACCCAGCAAGGGTATATGTAAAATGACACCCCAAAACACATTCCCCAACTTCTCCTGAATACGGCGATACCACATGTGTGACACTTTTTTGCAGCCTAGGTGGGCAAAGGGGCCCATATTCCAAAGAGCACCTTTAGGATTTCACAGGTCATTTACCTACTTACCACACATTAGGGCCCCTGGAAAATGCCAGGGCAGTATAACTACCCCACAAGTGACCCCATTTTGGAAAGAAGACACCCCAAGGTATTCCATGAGGGGCATGGAGAGTTCCTAGAATTTTTTATTTTTTGTCACAAGTTAGTGGAAAATGCAGATTTTTTTTTTTTTTTTCATACAAAGTCTCATATTCCACTAACTTGTGACAAAAAATAAAAACTTCCATGAACTCACTATGCCTATCAGCGAATACCTTGGGGTCTCTTCTTTCCAAAATGGGGTCACTTGTGGGGTAGTTATACTGCCCTGGCATTCTAGGGGCCCAAATGTGTGGTAAGGAGTTTGAAATCAAATTCTGTAAAAAATGACCTGTGAAATCCGAAAGGTGCTCTTTGGAATGTGGGCCCCTTTGCCCACCTAGGCTGCAAAAAAGTGTCACACATCTGGTATCTCCGTACTCAGGAGAAGTTGGGGAATGTGTTTTGGGGTGTCATTTTACATATACCCATGCTGGGTGAGAGAAATATCTTGGCAAAAGACAACTTTTCCCATTTTTTTATACAAAGTTGGCATTTGACCAAGATATTTATCTCACCCAGCATGGGTATATGTAAAATGACACCCCAAAACACATTCCTCAACTTCTCCTGAATACAGAGATACCAGATGTGTGACACTTTTTTGCAGCCTAGGTGGGCAAAGGGGCCCATATTCCAAAGAGCACCTTTCGGATTTCACAGGTCATTTTTTACAGAATTTGATTTCAAACTCCTTACCACACATTTAGGCCCCTAGAATGCCAGGGCAGTATAACTACCCCACAAGTGACCCCATTTTGGAAAGAAGAGACCCCAAGGTATTTCGTGATGGGCATAGTGAGTTCATAGAACTTTTTATTTTTTGTCACAAGTTAGTGGAATATGAGACTTTGAAGGAAAAAAAAAAAATCATAATTTTCCGCTAACTTGTGACAAAAAATAAAAAGTTCTATGAACTCACTATGCCCATCAGCGAATACCTTAGGGTGTGTACTTTCCGAAATGGGGTCATTTGTGGGGTGTTTGTACTGTCTGGCCATTGTAGAACCTCAGTAAACATGACAGGTGCTCAGAAAGTCAGAGCTGCTTCAAAAAGCGGAAATTTACATTTTTGTACCATAGTTTGTAAACGCTATAACTTTTACCCAAAGCATTTTTTTTTTACCCAAACATTTTTTTTTTATCAAAGACATGTAGAACAATAAATTTAGAGCAAAATTTATATATGGATCTCGTTTTTTTTGCAAAATTTTACAACTGAAAGTGAAAAATGTCATTTTTTTGCAAAAAAAATCGTTAAATTTCGATTAATAACAAAAAAAGTAAAAATGTCAGCAGCAATGAAATACCACCAAATAAAAGCTCTATTAGTGAGAAGAAAAGGAGGTAAAATTCATTTGGGTGGTAAGTTGCATGACCGAGCAATAAACGGTGAAAGTAGTGTAGGTCAGAAGTGTAAAAAGTGGCCTGGTCTTTCAGGGTGTTTAAGCACTGGGGGCTGAGGTGGTTAATGACCTGTCACTTACCAGTAGGAGGTGCTCTCGGCCGGACGCAGACATCTCAGCTCGCAGGTAAGTATAATGCTTCTACAAATTGCTAGGTAACCATGGCAACCGGGACAGCAGTAGCGTCCTGGTTGCCATGGTTACCGATCGGAGCCCCAGCGATTAAACTGGGACTCCGATCGGTACTCTCTGCTGCCACCAATGATAGGGGGGGGGATTTTAATTAGCAGGGGGAGGGAGGGGAGAGGGCCCACTGGCCACCAACGAGTTAACTACAGGGGAGGGAGGGGGGGGCCCACTGGCCACCAACGAGTTAACTACAGGGGAGGGAGGGGGGCCGGCCGAACTGGCCACCAACGAGTTAACTACAGGGGAGGGAGGGGGGCCGGCTGCACTGGCCACCAACGAGTTAACTACAGGGGAGGGAGGGGGGCCCACTGGCCACCAATGAGTTAACTACAGGGGAGGGAGGGGGGGCCCACTGGCCACCAATGAGTTAACTACAGGGGAGGGAGGGGGGCCCACTGGCCACCAATGAGTTAACTAGAAGGGGGGGGGGGGGGGCGGCCGCACTGGCCACCAATGTGTTAACTACGGGGGGGGGGGGTGCCCCCTGCTCCCTGGCAGCACCTGCCAGGCAGCAGGGGGCAGTCATGTACACAGTTCTTTTAGTATATTCTAACCTGAAGCGTCCTCATCACCATGGGAACGCCTCTGTGTTAGAATATACTGTCGGATCTGAGTTTTCACGAAGTGAAAACTCAGCTCTGAAAAAGCTTTTATGCAGACGGATCTTCGGATCCGTCTGTATTAAAGTAACCTACGGCCACGGATCACGGACACGAATGCCAATCTTGTGTGCATCCATGTTCTTTCACAGACCCATTGACTTGAATGGGTCCGTGAACCGTTGTCCGTCAAAAAAATAGGACAGGTCTTATTTTTTTGACGGACAGGATACACGGATCACGGTCTCGGCTGCAAAACGGTGCATTTTCCGTTTTTTTTTTTTTTTTCCACGGACCCATTGAAAGTCAATAGGTCCGCGAAAAAAAAAAGGAAAACGCCACAACGGTCGTGTGCATGAGGCCTAAAGAGTATCTACACTTTAAATTAAAAAAAATTATATGTCATAGGGACATATCAGAAGTGTTTAACGGCGGGGGTCCCAGCTCTGAGACCCCCACCGATCGCTAGAACGAGGGGTCAGAAGCGCTCAGCTGAGCGCAGCTTTTCCTCTCTGCTAAGCTTGAGACTACAGAAGAACTCCATAGAAAGTCTATTGAGTTAGTCTACAGTCTCGCGCTCCTCAGCAAGGAGAAGCTGCGCTCTACTGAGCGCTTCTGACCCCTCGTTCTAGCGATCGGCGGGGGTCTCAGAGCTGGGACCCCCGCCGATCAACACTTCTGATATGTCCATATGATATTTCCCCAAAAAATTTAAAAGTGTAGTTACTCTTTACAATCAATACGACTTGTAAATTACATTTAACATGTACTTTAGATTGTTCCTAGAGAAATTTACAAAAAAGAAAATACACCATGAACTGCAAAACTGTGTGTGTGTGTGTGTAAGCTTCTGAAATGGGAGCATATAGTCTATGCCAGGCATGCCCAACCTGTTGCAAAACTACAACTCCCAGCATGCCTGGACAGCCTACAGCAGGGCATGGTGGGAGTTGTAGTTTTACAACAGCTTTAGGGCCAAAAGTTGAGCATTCCTGGTCTATGCAGATGCCTGATGAATGACCACATGTCTGCACTTAACACATTAACCTTCATGTTTACAGGCCACTTTTGACTGCAGAACAGAACCACTTATTACATCTGGTCCTTCAAGAAATGATTTCTCCTTCAGGTCAAGGCGTGTGAACCATGACATATATAAGAATTCCTGGAACCATACAACCTTGGTTATCCAAAACATACGTAAAGAAGCTATCCATTATTCTGGTGGCTGCAGATTAGTATTTTATTTTAATGGCTGTTATGTATGTTGTGTTATGCATTTTGTGGTTTCTGTGCTGGGCCCCCTTTAGAATTGTGGGTCCTACATGTGCTGTCATTGTCACACCTATGGATTGTTGCTCGAGAGGCCTGTCCTGGTAGCATGTTCCTTTTAAAATGTCTCTGTATTATATGATCTTTTTAAAGGACACTTTCCATTTTGTTTTCAGCTCTATGTAAAGTTCTAAAATGTCATAGTAATTTATTTCTGACAATAGTGAGTGCTATGAAGATAAATTCAGCCTGTCAATAAAATGGTCTTTTTTCAATAGTATCCAATTTGATTTTTTTTAAAGAAATAAAAACTGTCATTTACAAGAATGTGTACACAGCCTTCCACATGTTTAATAAAAGTTTTAAAAATCAAGCAGATATTCTGAGCACAGAGTACTTGAGGTATTGGTGAATGGGCCAGTTGTATGGCTCCCGAGCTATGCCCATGATGGCAGCACAGGTATATACAACCTTAGTGTGTGCTTGTAAACTGAACACATGCGCCTCTTTTATGGTGGGGAAAAAAACGTAAACCTCGTGCTTGCGACTTATTAAATGCCACTTGCGACAAAATTTGATGCAAGTGGAGTTTCTGCGCCACCTTCTGAAAAGATGACATGGCGAGGGTAGCACCTGCGGGTCTACCACATTTCTCTTCATTTGCGCTAGTTTTCTGCCACAAATGAAGACTGACATCTACGGCAGCTCTGAGCTGCCATAGATTTCATTCTGGCGTTTGGACAGGACGAGGCCTGCACCAAATCTTAAATTTGTTGCATCCTCCAGAAGTGCAGGAGATTTCAATAACCGGCGTCAAATGATGGTCTTTGATAAATCTCCCCGTAGGTGGTGTCTTACTGTCCAAAGTGCAGCACAGGAGAAGTCTTATAAAATGGGTCGATTTATTTGTAGCTTTCAGGCTGATGAGCTTCTCTCAATGGTTAAAGAAGTTGTCAAATGATGTAATGAGATAACGAATATATGCTGCACTATTCCAGGTTTATGTCTACATATAGCGATCTTCCTAAATTGTAATCTACATGGCTGCTAGTGAATATTAGGAGATTCCATCCTTGTAGGGTAACTATAGCCCTGAGTCTTATTCACTCCTTAGTGAAACTTCAGCTAAGTAAGACGCCTCATTTCCTTGAATCTGCCCTTAAGAATATACTGGAATATAACACTGGTTATAATTGAAATGACAGAGACTCTTTCTAGTCTTGCTTAAGGATACGTCCACATGGGATGGGTATACTGCTGATTTACTGCTTGGGATTTACATGTAGCAAATTCGCTGTGTTTTACAGTTTCAGCAAGTCAATGAAATTTTTAACCTCTTGGGGACACATGACGTACCGGTACGTCATGATGTCCCGGTACCTGTACGTCATGTGTGTTTCCAATCACCGCCGCGCAGATCGGAACAGAGTGCATGCTAAAATCATTCAGCAGGCACTCTGTGAACCCCCCCTCCCCTCTGTGGATTCAAGTTTAGTCATATTGGGAAACTGAATACCTTTGTGTTGATAAGTCTTTTACATCTACCGGATTAGGTGGAGATAGTGGATCAAGAGATTTTGTTGCTTCAATTATGTAAAACTACGTACTTGCCTTAATTATTGCTGCTCCCCTGAGTATTCCAGTCCTTGTCTTTTGTTTCTGGGCCCCACCCGTTCCTGGTATCTGTCACCTAGTGTGTAAATGGTCTGGTTGTTTGCGAAAGGGCGGCTACCCAGTATGTTCTCCAAAGAGAAATCTTAGCAACATCATCAGAGCAGCCAATTCAGTGTGATCATGCCAGATTACCTGGTGAAACTGCCCAAAAAAAATGCAAATTGTTCATTTTTTCCCTTTAAGCCGCTCACCGTACGATGATAATACTTTGCCATTTTCTGAGGCATCAATCATTTTTTATATTTCTATTGTTTATTTTTGTAAAATAAGGAAAGGCGATTTGAATTTTTATATATTTTAAATTTTTTATAAACTTTTTAACTTTTTTTTTTTTTTTTAAACATTTATTTCTAGGTGAAACATCTCCCCTGATCCTGAACAGCTCCTGTGATCTTATAATTGACCACGGCATCTGAGGAGTTAAACGTCTGTGGTCGGCCTTATTGCAGCAATAGGCAGGCCCCTGGCAGCTATTGTGTCCACTCAGCTCCTGAGTGGGTGACCTCTTTAAAGTCCTGACTTCGGTGGATGTTGGGAAGGGGTTAAAGGTTTTTACTAGCTCTAAACTAAAAGTTTAGCGAATTGTAATAATTAGGATTAACAGCATAGGCATATTCAGTAATACTGGTGAACACCATGCCGCACAATAATATGTGTAATTTATGTATTATGATGTAGAATTTATACCATGTTGAGGCTGGGGGAGGTTTTAGGTGTGTGTATATTTTTTTTTTTAAGGAAAAGAGATATAGATGGCTCACCTAAATAAAATTAAAAAATGGATAAAGATATTATATATATACTTATTTAATATACCAACACAATATTGTTGAGTGCCTACAAATAGAGAAAACTTTCAATAGATAATAATAGGCATTTGCTCAAAACAAATATTTGTAAATATATTTTAATGTAAAATAAAATGCTAACAACATTATTTTATTTTACATTAAAAATATATTTATAAATATTTGTTTTGAGCACCTGCCCATTATTATCTATTGAAAGTGGGGTTTTTTTGTTTAGTTTTTTTTCTGGCAACGCCATCTCCAGATATCACATGGAAACAATATTAAACACAGGTTAAGCATGCATTTTTTTAGTGGCATTTTTGGGTAAATGTTGTGTTTTTTGAAATCGTAGCATGCTCTGGCTGTGGTGTTTTTTTCCTGGTGTTTTTATCTCATTGTCATGTGTTGGGGCTCAGCATTGGAGAAGTGGGGGTGAAGGCTGCTCAGATCCTTTGACTTGACTATTTTTCATGCTTCTAAGACATCAAGAACTTATTGTTAACTTGTTGCCTAATGTATCTGACCCCTTCATGAGAAGAAACAACATATTCAGTTTTATTCACATCACCCTTCTGTGAGTTTAACGTTATGATTGATCGGTGTATGTTTACTATGTGTTGGTGGAAAAGATCCGCGCAGCAAGTCGTTTGACCATAGCTGGATTCATTGAAACGTCTACATACACGCAGAAGCAGACTTTACCCCAAGACAAACCAATCAAATGCTTAGGGCCCCAAAGATCAGAAAGCCCCCTACAGGCCACAAGCAGTCAGCTGGAAAAAACTCCTAAAGGGGTGGACAATATCGCCTGGGCATCCTGTTGAGCTTAGTGCCCAGGCTGCACTGCTAAGCTGAGAGTGGAACTTAATGGTGTGACAGGGACCCCAGAAATAACTCTCTATTCAGTGTTCTTGTAGTATTTCAGTAGTTCATGTCTTTTCCTTTTAAAACACAGCATAAGCTCTTCTATAGGACTTGCCAGGAAAAAAAGCTGTGCCACCAGTTGGAAGGTAGATATCCTATTAGTCAATGAACATGGCTACTTTCACACTTGCATTCGGAGCGGATCCGTCTGGTTTCTGCACAGACGGATCCGCTCCTATAATGCAAACGATGGGATCCGTTCAGAACGGATCCGTCTGCATTATCTGTCAGAAAAAAATCTAAGTCTGAAAGTTGTTCAGACGGATCCGTCCAGACTTTGCATTGAAAGTCAATGGGGGACGGATCCGTTTGAAATTGCACCATATTGTGTCAACTTCAAACAGATCCGTCCCCATTGACTTACATTGAAAGTCTGGACGGATCCGTTTGGCTCCGCACGGCCAGGCGGACACCCGAACGCTGCAAGCTGCGTTCGGGTGTCCGCCTGCTGAGCGGAACGGAGGCCAAGCGGAGCCAGACTGAGGCATTCTGAGCGGATCCGCATCCACTCAGAATGCATTGGGGCTGTACGGATCCCTTTGGGGCCGCTTGTGAGAGCCTTCAAACGGAACTCGCAAGCGAAACACCGAACGCAAGTGTGAAAGTAGCCTTACTCAGTACATGTATGTCGCCTGCTCCAGAGCTGAGTGGGCGCTGTAGCCGTGCGTGCCTGCTGTTTTTCACAGCAGACACCTGGTGATGACTGTGATCACAGACTTCTAATGCCTCAGATGGCGCAATCAATTCTTACCACGGCATCTGTGCAGTCAAATCCCGGGAGCGCTGCTCTGTCCTGTGCCCAAATGTCTCCCCCGCAATGGCAGCCTCAGGACTTCTGACGGCTCCGAGGTTCACCATAGTTATGGCCCTAGGAAGGCAGGCAGTAAAAATCAAAAATGCAAAAACAGAAAATCTGTGTGTTGTTAAGGGCTTAAAATAGGCCTTGAGACATATCCTTACACCTACTATTCGCTCTGTGCAAGAGGAAATAGTACCCCTGGATACAAGCACTTAAAAACACTCAAGAAGGTGTGTGTGAAGGAACCGTAAATCACACAGTAGGCTTACCTACATTCTGTTTTTTAGACTGTAAATGTTGCAGATAGCCCACTGCAGGACATTTACTGAGGGGGCTTTTTACTCCGGTCTTAGTTGTCCCCCTACTCTGCAGTAGTATACGGCTAATTTATGATGAGGCACACGCATTAGGTTACTTTCACACCAGCGTTTTCCATTTCCGCTATTGACATCCGTCAGTTTTGTTCCGCTATTGACATCCGTCAGTTTTGACCCTATTCATTGTCAATGGGGACATAACTGAACTAAACGAAACGGAATACATCAGAATGCATTCCGTTCCATTTGGTTGCATTCCCATGACGCACACAAAAGCGCAGCAAGCAGCGTTTTTGAGTGCGTCCTGGGATGCGGAACAAGATGGATCTCAATAGAAAACAGATCCGTCCCCCATTGACTTTTAATGGAGTTCATGATGGATCCGTCATGGCTATTTTAAAGATAGTACACCCGGATCCGTTCATAACGGATGCAGACGGTTATATTATCATGATGGAAGCGTTTTTGCTGATCCATGACCGATCCAGCAAAAGCACTGGTGTGAAAGTAGCCTGGCGCGCATGTGTGACAGTCCGTGCGTCTGTCTGAAAAACTACACCAGGCGAAAAAGTAGCAATTTGCCGAGGCCGGAGTTGTGGCCCAGCATGGCCCCCGCGCTGCTCCTATCCTGTCCATCTGTCGTCCACCCATAAGACAACTACTACTTCCTTCAGACTCCTTCTTTCCTGTGTTTTAAAAACGTGTAAATGTAAAAAAAAAAAATTTCAGGCATTTTCTGGCGGTGATTTTTAAAATCCTATAGAAAAGACTATCTACAGCAGTAATGGCTAACCTCTGGCACTCCAGCTGTGGTAACACTATGACTCCCAGCATGCTCCATTTATTTCTATGGGGTTCTGAGAACACAAGAGTGTTAACATAATCGCAAAAATCCGCTTTGCGACTATTTGTGCGCAAGACTAGCTTTAATAAATGCCCACCACTATGTCAGTGATTTAGGACTTCAGATATGACATCTTATAGTATTTGTTATATATGTGAAGCACCGTGATAGCTGTAAGGACAATTTCACACACACAAGTTTTGTTTTTGGCATATTTGTAGTGTTTTTATTAACCAATATGCTCTAGATCTGTCATGGCTAACTTCTGGCACCCCAGCTGTGGTAAAACTACGACTCCCAAGTTGTACAGTTGCTTGGCTGTTCTTAGAACCTTAAAGAAATAATGGAGCGTGCTGGGAGTTGTAGTTTCACCACAGCTGGCGTGCCAGAGGTTAGCCATTACGTCGGTAGATAAGTCTTTTCTATAGGATTTTAAAAATCATGGCCAGAAAATGCCTGTCAATTTTATTTTTTTGACATTTCCACGTTTTTAAAATACAGAAAAGAATGTGTCTGAAGGAAGTAGAGTAGTAGTAGTCTCATTGCATTCTCAGAATGCTATACTGTAAGTAGACAATGGCTCGACAGAAGAAGACAATTCAGGTACTTTTTATTTCAGGCAATTGTGGTTTTGTTTTTGATATTAGAACATTGCTTGAACATGAAATTAATCTAAATGAATTTCTCTCTAGCTTCTTTAGCTCAGATGCTGACACTGTCTAATTGCAGACACCATTACGATTTCCTCGAGTTATTATAGCAAAATCCGAGTAGTTCAGTTATCACTATGAACAGCATCTGAGATCAGAATGAATGAGAAGGGTTTACATGGAACAGCTGGGACTTGATTGTTTTGTGGATTAGGAACCTCCATTTCTGTGCAGCAGATGTTGATGATTTCACAGCAATGATTCGGGTTGGTCTCTGAGTATTGCGATTAGATGGGAACAGAAGAGTATTACCAGCAATTTCTTGTTTTCAAGGCTTTGTGCACAGCTTGTTTTATCTTTTCTTTGCAGTCCATAAAAACTATTGCATGTGTCCTCATACATCTGCGCCATGCACCTTTCGTCAGAAGTGGCATCGTCTGCAAGATTTCTGCAGAAGACTACATCTGTGAGTGCTTAATATTACACTATGGTGACATACTTTACATTGCATTTGCGTATATTAACTAATCATTATGTCTACAAAGAGCATAGAGCGTAGTCGTTTAAGTAAGGCATCTTTTATATATTATACAACCTGTTCCAAAGTTCACATCTGGTGCAGAATCCTGTTCGGAAGTGGAATATTCTTATCCACTGATAGGATGGACAAACGGATGTTCGGCTTGTTTGAGAATTGAGGTAAAGTAGTTCTCGGAGCTTATATCCTTCACATATGCATGGACAAATTGAATACCTAATTCATTATACATGTATTAGCTGAAATCAGAATACTGCTTTTATATATACTGAACACTCTACCATACTCATCTGGGTTACCATTATATTTATATATATATATATATTTTTTTTTTTATCAAAAATGGCATAACTCCTACAAAATCCCTGGTACATAAAACCACCACAGTATACTGACAAAAAGGAAATACTCTTTATTAAGTATTTCATACTGTAAATAAAAACGATTAAAAACAAAAATGACCACCAAACCTTCATGTGACTTTTGCAACACAACGTCTGCAGGTTTTGAGGTAGAGGTTATTTTCCTTGGTGCAGAAACATGTATATTAGCGTTGGTAATATATATATTTTTTGTCTGCCTGGAATGCATTGTAATTTCTCCTGCTGTCCTTATTCAAACTTTGTTACTAGATGGGTATTGATTCATCTTCTTACACCAGCATGTTATCTGTTTAATTGACATATAATATTGGTGCAGGGTCCTGACCATCTATCATTTTTGCTTTTAATTGCTTTGATTGACATTGTGGCTATATATATATATATATATATATATATATATATATATATATATATATATATATATTGTGGTGATTTTATGTACCAGTGATTTTTTTTTTATATACAGTTATGAGATACTGTATATCATTTTTTGTGTAACACCGTCTGAATGTACAGCTCCATGGAATTAATTGCGCTTTCAAATAAATAATAATAATATAAAAGGAGACACACAGCACTTGGCAAAGTATTCAAAGTATGGGATAAACGCAATCCAAACCTTGATCAAATAGTCGCAAATAACACATAGAAGGGATCACAGCACTCCAGGGATGTGAAAAATATAGTAGATTTATTCCTCTGTATCCATAAAAATGCAATGTTTCAGCTCCCATCTGGAACCTTTTTCAAGCTTGAAAAAAATTCACATTATCCCTCATCAACCTGTACTCAATCCCCCTAAGTGAAAACAGAATTTAAGACATTTCTAAAATGTATTGACAACTGAAATTTGCTATCACGACGCAAACGGAGTCCCTTGGTGAGCTGTATCTTGCATATAATATATACCATCACATACCCTCATGGTGCGGTGCTTAACTTTCAATGTCAAGGGGCTCAACTCCAATGCCAAGAGGAAACTCTTGCTCCTGGAACTGAAATCCCTTAAAGCAGACGTTGTGTTCCTACAGGAAACACACTTTGATGGCGACTCCTCCTTCTGTTTTGCCTCTCACTTGTACCCTATTGCTTACTCAGCTACTCATTGCCGTCAGAGGGCGGGGGTCGCCATCTTGATATCTGCGAAGTGTCCCCTCAGAATCGAATCCTCAATTCTAGACCCCCAGGGGCGTTATATTGTTCTCTGTGGTCACTTGGCTGATAAACCCATTACTTTATGTAACATTTATGCCCCAAATACTTCGCAGATCTGCTATCTCGGCGGAATCTTCCGCAAGGTTTTTGTTGAGGGAGCGGACTCTCCGGAACCTTTGGTGCTTCTGGGCGGGGACTTTAATGCCGTTTTTTCTGAATCCATGGATCGCTTAGCTCTACCTGTCAGGCCGGTGCACGCGACACAGCAGCACTTAGCTAGGGACTTTCGTAAATTTGTGCGGAAATATTCCCTGTATGACCTTTGGCGTCTTACCTACCCCACTGACAGGTCCTTCTCCTTTTACTCTGCCCCACACAGCTCCCACACCCGTATCGATTATTTCTTTGGTACAATCTCGACCCTCAGGTTACTGGAGGGGGCAGACATGGGCCAAATCACCTGGTCTGATCACGCCCCAGTGCTGGTCGACATTAGTAGTGGGTCAGGTCATGTTCGCCAATGCCACTGGAGACTTAATGACTCCCTTCTGAAGCAGCCCATCACTAAGGAGGAACTTCGCGAACATATGAAGTCCTACTTCGATCTGAATGAGGGGTCAGTGGGGGATGTCCGTCCCCTGTGGGAGGCCCATAAGGCGGTCATGAGGGGGCATTGTATTGCAATAAGCTCTAAACTAAAGAAGGACTCTGTTGCTCTGGTCAGGACCCTTACCTCCCGTTTGCGAAACCCTAGAGGACAAGATGGCTGCTATCCCTCGCGTTGCACACTGAGACGAATCGTCGACACTAGAGCCCAACTGAAGAGTCTAGCTGTAGGTCGTGTCAACAAGCTACTGCTTTACACACGACAGCGTTACTATGCCTGGGGGAACAAACCACACACTTTACTGGCCAGACAACTTAGGAACCGCACTCCCCAAGCGGGTCCGAGTGCTATTAAGGGGGCGGATGGAACTATTCACTATGACCCCAGAGTGATAGCAGAGAGGTTCTCGGCCTACTACACTGCCCTATACAACCTACCCTCTGACCTTCCCTCCGATGAGGGACTTAGAGACAGTGCACTCCAATCTTACTTAACCTCCTGTCACCTTCCTACCCTGCCAGCCTCCGATCTCTCCACCCTTAATAGTCCGGTTACTCCTGAAGAGATAGGGGAAGTGGTTAACCGCCTGCCTGAAGGTAAATCACCAGGACCTGACGGCTTTTCGTATAAATATTATAATACTTTCAAGACCGAACTAACCCCTCACTTTATAACCCCTTTTTAATCATTTACTAGCTGACAACGCAGTACCTGCGCCGATGTCTCACTCTTACCTCACAATGATCCCGAAACCCGGGAAAGACCCCCTCGACTGCCAAAATTACAGGCCCATTGCCCTGCTTAAGTCAGACCTTAAGATCTATACCAAGGTACTGGCCTCCCGACTAAACGTTTTTCTCCCCTCCCTGATCCATAAAGACCAGGTAGGATTTGTGCCAGGCGGCCAGGGAGCTGATAACACACATAGAAGCATTGACTTGATAGATGTTGTGTCTCGCTCGGGGGAGGAGGCGCTACTTCTTAGTTTAGACGCCAAAAAGGCGTTTGACCGTTTAAGCTGGCCATTCCTTTTTGCTACTCTGCAAGCATACGGTCTGTCTGGACCCTTCGTTCACGCCATACGTAGCCTATACTCTCCCATGGCGACAATCAAACTCTCCCATGCCCAGTCTCGACCCATACACATTGCCAACAGGATGAGACAAGGGTGCCCCTTGTCTCCTCTATTATTTGCTATGTGTATCGAACCCCTGGCGGCCAAAATCAGAGCCTGCCCAGACATCAGAGGTGTTCAAGTTAGGGACAAGGAGTTCAAGCTATCTCTATACGCGGACGACATCCTTCTTACCCTTACCAAACTTCATGTTTCCCTACCAAACCTCTACTCCATTCTACAGGAATTTGGTCGGCTCTCAGGGTATAGGGTCAACACCCATAAAACTGAGGCCCTCCCTCTTAATGTTCCTCAGGCGGCCCTGAACTCTCTTAAGATGAACTTCCCTTTCCAATGGAAGAGGGATTCCTTGAGATACTTGGGTGTTTATCTTACGCCCCGATATGGGGACCTCTATAAAGCCAACTTCCCACGCATGTATGCGGAAATCAGGGGTCTTCTGGATAAATGGCATGCTCTCCCGCTGTCTCTCCTGGGACGCATTTCTGCGACTAAAATTACGATCTTGCCCAAACTTCTGTACCTCTTTGAGACTCTTCCGATTGCAGTTCCCCTTAAGGATCTGAGATCCACCCAATCCCAGCTCCTTAGATTCATATGGGCGGGGAGACATCATAGAATCCCAAGGTCAGTCCTCCTATCGAGTAAGCACCAAGGTGGGCTAGGAGTACCGGACCTGTCCAAATATTATTGGGCAGCCCAACTACGCTACGTCACGACCTGGGCTTCTCTGCACCCGTACTCTGTTTGGATGCAGATAGAAAGACTGGCTGGCTCTGATACATCCCAACTCTATGCTATGGTCAGGATCCCATGGCGCCCTGCCAGTTAGGGATCTTTTAGGGCCTATGGCCTGCACTAGGTCCATATGGCAGTTATGTAGCGGTCGGTTCCCTCTGGTTTCTACCCACTCCGCCATGACCTCCTTTCTGTATCACCCTAAGCTCCCCACTAGTCTTACCACGTCCACAACAAGACCATGGTTTCAGCGAGGGGTGTTCAAGTTTGCAGACATTGTGGACCTCTTCACTAGGAACCTTTTGCCTTTTCCAACCCTCCAGACCAAATATGATCTCCCCTCCTCCTCCAATTACTTTTATATCCAAATTAATCACTTTGCCCAGTCCATTTTTTCGGGGGTTACAGTCTCCCTCCCGACTGCCTTTGAACGCCTTTGTAGGGAAGGGATACATGCGAAGGGTCTAATTTCTGAGATCTACTTCATATTGCTGACCCCCTTTCCTGAGCGGGCCCAGAGACACTCCTACATGGTACGGTGGGAGGAATACTTGGGGAAGACCTTACCGGACACACTTTGGAGCCTTATATGGAGGAGGGCAGCGAAATCCTCAATGTCGGTGCTACACCAGGAGAACCAATATAAAATGTTGATGTACTGGTATCACACTCCTGACCTTCTCCATAGAATGAACCCAGTAGTTCAGAGGTGCTGGAGGTGCGGATTACATAGGGGTACATTGCCACATATCTTCTGGGACTGTCCCAAGATACGCTCCTACTGGACTGGAGTAGGCACCCTTCTGAGTGATATTTTTGCAGTGGAAATCCAGCCTGACCCTCTGTCCTTCCTGCTTAATGTGGTTCCTCGTCAGGTTAAAAAATACTCACTTAAGTTATTACTAATGATACTTACAGCAGCCCGTTATCTAATACCCCGATGTTGGAAAAGCCTTGAACTACCAGGGGTCTCCGATTTGTATGCTAGGGTGACTGAGGTCTGAACACTGGAATACTCCACAGCTATGTTTCAGGACAAAGTTGCACTCTTCAATGCCATATGGGATCCCTGGGACGATTACTGGGCAACGAGACCTCCTTAGAGATCTTGCGAGAATGATGTGTCTCCCCTCCTCCCCATTGTGTCTTTGTGTTTGTTCTTTGTCTTGTCTCTTTGTTATTAGTTTGATGAAGCATGTCTTCTTGAGAGGCATTGGGCTCTTGGGTCCTTGGGGTGCCCTCCCTACTGCCTGAGGCCTTCCTATTCTGAGATATACTGCTCAATGGTCCTATACTGGACTGATTATAGACAGACATGGTTTATTCTTTTTTCTGTGCACTTTATTGCCAAATTATTGCTCGACATTTGTCTTTCTATCATTGAATGCTATTAGTGCTCAGTTACTGTGAATACAATGCTTTACATGTTTTACCTCTTACTTTGTACTAATGTGCATGAATCTGTTGTGGATATGCTTTGTCATTTCTTTACTCTTTAATAAATATACAATTATAAAAAAATATAAATTATTTGCTATCACACTTGACATTTAGCTCCAAAGAGCACAGTGGTCTCCATAATTCTTAAATGGAATATGTTAGGAACAACCAGGACTCTTCCTAGAACTGGCCGCCCCAGCAAACTAATTAATCAGGGGAGAAGGGCTTTTGTAAGAGAGGTGAATAAGAACCCAATGATCACACTGGCTGAGCTCCAAAGATCCTGTGTGCAGATGGGAGAAACTTCCAGACGGTCAACCATCACTGCAGCACTCCACTAATCTGGCATTTATGGCAGATGGCATTTATGGCCTTTACTCGGTAAAAGACACATGAAAGCCCACCTGGAGTTTGCAAAGAAAGCACCTAAAGGATTCTCTGAACTAATGAACCTAAGATTGAACTTTTTGGCCTCAATTTTAAGCCTCATGTTTGGAGAAAACCAGGCACTGCTCATTACCTGCCCAGTACCATGCCTATAGTGAAGTATGGTTGTGGCAGTATCATGCTGTGAGGGCATTTTTCAGCGGCTGGGACAGGGAGACTGGTCAGTGTTAAGAAAAAGCTGAATGAAGCAAAGAACAGAGAGATTCTTAACTAAAACCTGATCCAGAGTGCTCTGGACCTCAGACTGGGCCGAAGTTTCGCCTTTCAGCAAAAGGAGTGGCTTAAGGGCCCTTTGGATGGGCCAATTCTCAGTCAGATGATCGCTAACAAGCGTTTGATCTGGCAGTATAAAAGTGCCATTAATTACCCGATGAACGAGTGAAATGCTTCTTCATCTGGTAATTACATTATTCAGGTGGTCCCAAAAATCATAGTTTGCTGGCAGGAGATAATGCTGTGTAAACAGTTTCTGCTGCCAGCAAACAATGAGTCTATATGGGGACGAGTGATGGCATTAGTGATTGCGCCTCCCCATACTGTGGAGGAGATCGCTGAATGTAAATGCATTCGTCAGGAAGGAATGCTTCTATCGCCTGCAAAATTGGCCCATGTAAAGGGGCTTTTAGAGACAACTCTGTGTGCACAGCCAAAGCCCTGACCTAAATCCAAACAAACATCTCTGGAGAGATCTGAAAATAGCTGTCCACCTATCCAACCAGACAGAGCTTGAGAGGATCTCCAAAGAAGAATGGCAGTAAATCCACAAATCCTTGTGTGCAAACCGTGTGGCATCATACCCAAGAAGACTGGATGCTGTAATCATTGCCAAAGTTGCTTCAACTAAGTCTTGAGTAAAAGTATGAATACTTCTGTCAATGCAAGATTTAAGTTTTTCCTTTGCAATAAATTAGTAGAGTGTAACGGGGAGCCGGCGACGCGCTCGCTTCCTGCAGCGCCGCCGGCATCCTATCCCTGAGGAGGAGCGAGGACGCGGTCGGCATCCTCGTCTTCATAGTAACAAGGGGGCAGGGAGGACCCAGCCGCGCACGCCTCCTCAGCGTGGCCGGCGTCCTTCATCCCCTAAACAACGAGCAGGGGGGGAACTGAGCGCCGATGGCAATGAGTCGGCGCTCAGGTGTTTAGATATAATGGACATGGGTCACGTGACGCATCAATTAGACCTATTTAAACAGGTAACCTGCTGGCCACAGGTTGCCTGTGATTGGTCTTATTACCTCACTAGCGTTCTCTGCGTGTGTGACTTAGTTTTGTTTGACTTCGACTTGTATTTGACCTTGACCTGGTGTTATCCCTTGTACTGACGCGATCTCTTGGCTCCTGACCTCGGCTTGTATTGACTTCTATTTTGTATTAACCCTTTGTGCCTGTGTTACCTCCTGGCTCTTGACCTCGGCTTCCAGTTGTTCCTGTTGTGGTACTTTCTTAGCCTAGGAAACTTTGCGCTTCTGTTTGTTCTGTCTTTGTGTTTTGTTTTCTTCCCTCGTTATTTCCTTCCTTTAGGCCCCTGCACGTATGTAAGCTAGGGACTGCCGCCCGGTTGTATCCCGTTGGTTAGGATGGACCGTGCAAGTAGGTAGGGATAGAGGAGTGGGTGGAGTTTAGGGCTGCACTTATCCCTACCTTTTCGTGACAGAATCACAGGCCTTACCTAAACCATGGGCCCTATGTGAGTCCTTGCGTTTCCTCTGGCTGGAACGATCCAGCGCTTAAATGTCAGTTCAGGGTAGGGCTCTCTGAAGACTTGAAGGATATGTTGGTCAGTTATCCCGTCCCCAACACCTTAGAACAGACTATGACTTTAGCTGTTAGACTTGACCAACGAATAAGGGAAAGACAAAGAGAACAACTGACGTTTCCACAGGTGGTAGCTAAACCTGACTCCTCACCCTTGAGAGTCAAATTGGAGGATCATCTAGAAGAGCCCATGCAGCTCAGAATGACCATGAGGGTGTAACGCTACCAAACCACAGGGGAAAACACGTGAGGCTCACGGTGGGCCGATGGGTGCAATAGTTTATGTACTCACAGTTAGCAGATGCCTCCCTGAGCCGGCGTACAGTGGATGGGAAGGCAGCACGAGATCTTCTGGGGCACTCTCTGTTGCAGGGAACACCAGCCAGATGTTGGTTGAGGTGCCCTTGATGGTGGTGATGTTTTGTGTGCTTGTGGCTGGGCCCCTGTGTCCATGACGCCAGCACTGTTAGGTGCAAATGTTGAGAGTAGTAGTTGTAAGAATGAGGAGTCATGAATTGTAAACCAGTTGAACATTTAGTGAAGATCAATAGTCTCTGGACAGTGGGTCCAGTTCATCAATAAGAAGCGTTTTATATGGTATAAGTAATACGTTCACTGGTAATCCTATTATCTGGTAGTGGCAAATGTCTATGAGGAATGGTCCTTTTTGGAGTAGTCTCTTGGCAGGAAAGGATCCTGGTAGAAATCCTATGTTAACTTCACAGCACACTGGCACTAAAGATGCTAATAATTATTTATCTAGGAGTTTTCCTTTAAGGGCGTCCCCCTCACGGCAGGCAAACACATCTGCTTCATTATTTGGCAGGAAACTCATCTAGAAACAAATTTTATGTTTCTCACTACCACCCGGAAGGTTAAGTTAGTGATAATGACAATTTGTCCTAAATTATCTGGTTGTGTTCAGGCACTCTGAAAGCTACTCCTGGTCACATGGTGCTAATGAAGTCCATAAGCCTTAGACCCCATTCACACATCCGCAATTCCGCTCCGCATTTTGCGGAACGGAATTGCAGACCCAACCATCTCTATGGGACCGCACGATGTGCGGCCCGGATCCCGAATTGCGGACCCCCACTTCCGGGTCCGCAATTCCAATCCCGAAAAAAATAGAACATGTCCTATTCTTGTCCACAATAGCGGACAAGAATAGGCACATTCTCTTAGTGCCGGCAATGTGTGGTCTGCAAAATGCGGAACGCACATTGCCGCTGTCCGTGTTTTGCGGATCCGTGGATCCGCAAAGCACACACAGATGTGTGAATGGACCCTTAGTTAGCTGTTACCCTCACTACTCTCCTTGCATCTCAGTGGATAGACTCACTGTCTGGTGCTGGTCCTCTGCAATGATCTTCTCCAGGCTTGATCAGGGCCCAGAGTGAAGTACAGCAGCTACATGGTGGCTTAGGTCTGTCTCTCTCCTCCATGGACTTGCTTCTCCTTGCTCACACTGCATTCTAATCTCTTCTGCTCTAAGCTAGACACACCCCACTATAGATATTATGTGGTGCCAGCACCACCTAGGGGCGAATGGATGTAAATGACATTGC